>NC_060271.1:62434837-62734837 GCF_021613505.1 Equus quagga
GAGGGAGGGAGGGAGAGAGAGGGAGGGAGGGAGAGAGAGAGAGAGAGGGAGAGAGGGAGAGAGAGGGAGGGAGGGAGAGAGAGGGAGGGAGGGAGAGAGAGAGAGAGACAGGGAGGGAGGGAGAGAGAGAGGGAGAGAGAGAGAGAGAGAGAGGCTGACTTACCATAAGGAATAGACAGGGACACGGAGGGTAAGCGGGTTTGGGAGGAGGGGCAGGAGATAGATAAGGATTTCTTTTGAATTCCAGCGTCAAAAGAGTCTGTGGGGGCTGGCTCCCTGGCCCAGTGGTTAAGTTCACTTGCACTGCTTCGGCGGCCCAGGGTTTCACCCACCGGTTTGGATCCTGGGTGCGGACATGGCACCACTCGTCAGGCCAAGCTGAGGCAGCATCCCACACACCACAACCAGAAGGACCGACAACTAGGATATACAACTATGTCCTGGGGGGCTTTGGGGAAAAGAAAAAAAACCAAAAAGATGGCAAGACAGGTTAGCTCAGGGCCAATCTTTAAAAAAAAAAAAAAAGATTAATTAAAAAAAACAAGAAAAAACTCTTTTAAAAAAAAGAGTCTTTGTGATTTAGAAACTAGAGGAGAAATAATAAATACGTTTTGGTGTGTAGCAAAAAGCCAACAAAAAAAGTAACTCGAAAATTTCTATTCTTCTTATAAATGCTGTGGAACTGATTTATTTACGCTTTTATATATTTTCTGTTGACTAAATTTGCGTGTAAAGAATTTCACGTAGTTGGGGCTGGCCCGGTGGTATAGTGGTTAAGTTTGTGCACTCTGCTTCTGTGGCCCAGGGTTCACAGGTTTGGATCCCAGGTGTGGACCTGCACACCGTTTATTAAACCATGCTGTGGTGGCATCCCACATACAAAATAGAGGAAGATTGGCACAGATGTTAGCTCAGGCACAATCTTCCTCAAGCAAAAAGAGGAAGGGCCAATCTTCCTCACCAAAAAAAAAAAAAAAAAGGAATTTCATGAAGTCAATAGAGAAAAGGTAGTTAAGCTTCAGAATTGTTTTAAGCATAAAGTGATAGCAACATTATAAAGGGAGTTGCTAAATTAAACTTATTTTAGAAGCTTGAATTTCTGTGGTTGCTCTATCTGGCTGTCATTTTTGCTAATTCCCCCAGGGACTGTCATTCGTGGCCCTGGAACTTTTCCTCTGGGGCTGAGGCCTCTGACTCCTCGTGCAAGATTGGTTGACGTGTCTTCTCCGTCCTGGGGAGAGAAGCCAACCACCAACAGCAGAAATATGGGCTCGATTTCCATTGACATGGGCGCTCTCCTGTGAATCCTTGCAGGAGTCTCACATCCGTGGGTTTTCAGATCACCGTCAGCTAACCTGGCCTTTGTTTTCCATTCCCCTCTCCAGTCCACGTCTGATGCGTTTGTCCCGCCACTGCTCCTGCTGGGGTTTCTTACCTTACAACACCATGTACAGGCAGGGCTGGCGAGCTTCCCAAGCTGATCCCTCTGCAGAGACTGTCCAAGGGCGTGGGGGTGACCTTGCAGTGACAGCAGTCAACTTTTACTGAGCACTCACTGTGGCCAGGAGCTGCTCCAAGCACTTTTCCTGTATTAGTCACTTTTGTCATTACAGCAGCCCTGGGAGTAGATAATTCTTGCCCCACTTTGTACTGAGGTGACTGAGGCACAGAGAGGGTAGGCAACTTGGCTGAGGCCGCATAGCTAGGAGATGGTGAGCTTCTCCCCGACTTGATGTCTTCTCCCCTGACCCTGGAGCCTGCCGACATTGTGGATACTCAGCATCTTGAGTCTCCTCCCTGGGGATGGCTATGAGTGCTGTATGTGGAAAACTCTGTATAAATGTTGAGTGTTGGTGGCAGTGTTCAGGCCTGGAGCTGGAACCACAGAGACTTCCAGACATGTGACAAAAGCTTCCAGGAAACTGTGTTTCTGTGTCCTGTTAACCCAAAGGCCTTGCTGAGTAAATATCTTTATCTTTTGTTTGACTCTTTCCCTGGGATGGGGGGAGTCACTTGACTAGAGTGCCATTTTTTCAACTTCCCACAATGGTGAATGTGTAATGGGTCAGCTTTGTGGCTCGGTTGTATTCTGTCCTGCTCTCCTTTCCAGAAGGGGCTGCCCTCTCAGGGGCACAGCTCACCTGAGCCGGTGGCTCACATCTCTTCCAGTGGGGCTGGGCTGGGGCTGTGTGTGAGCGAATCCGTGTTACACTGGAGTCCACGACGAGTGAGTTTCCATTGTAGGCTCTGGGTGGGACGAGCTTCCTCGTTAGCCAAAGGCTTCAGTATGAGCAGAAATCCTCCATCAGGAATGAAAGGAAGTGATTTTCACAGTAATTAGCATCTTTGTAAATCAAAATACTTTGGTCTATTGCCGTATCCCATGAAAATTCCTGGGTGCATTTTTACCCATGTTAGAGGGTCTGATTATTTTTATTTGTTTATTTATTTTTTATAGTTCTTTTTTATTTTATTGAAGTAACATTGGTGTATAACATTATATAAATTTCAGGTGTACATCATTATATTTTAATTTGTCTGTTGATTACATCATGTTCACCACCCAAAGACTAATTACCATCCATCACCATTAGAGAGTCTGTTTAAAATGATGTAACTTAAAATACAGGACGCACGATGCCCCCAGAGAGATGAGAGTGGGCAGCCCGCCTGCCAGCAGGTGTGGCATCCCTGTGCCTGGGTTAGGGGTGCCCTGTCTCCTCACACCCCACCTCAGTGGTGCCTCTTCAGGGGACGTTGAACTCAAGAGGCTGTGCCGAGGATGGGAGCCGGGAGGAGGTGGGTGGGCGGAAACCCCTCCACACACATCTCGCCTGTTCCCCCACGTGGTCAAACTGGCCCTAGGCCTCTTTCTACCCAAGAGGAGGAGGGCGCTAGAACAAATGCAGAGAAACTAAAGTCGATGCTCGCTCGACTTTCCGAAAGTCAGGGATGTCGGAGTGATGGAACACAAGTTGAGGAGTAATCTTGCTTGTGGACCATTATCTTTTTGTCTTACCCACCACTTTAGAAACTAACCCACAGCACCCAAGCCCCACTGCTCACCCCCTTGCTACACACCTTTATTGAAACAGTCAGTAAAGCAGGGCGCTTACTGCATGCCGGGCACAGGGCGCATGCTTACCTATGTAGCGGGTATGCACTGGTTCCACAAAAGGAGTGCAAGGGAAGTCTTGATTATTTTGCATAAATGAAATAGTTTATTTTGTGCGTGTGACTGGTCATTAATGGGCTCCTTTACTCCCGCTGTCCTGGGATGGTACAATTTTCTGGGGCTAAAGTGCTCAGGGAACAGGGCAGGGCCTGGCCCTTAGTCTGTAGTAGCCACTGTCACCACCCTCTGACGGCCCCTGGTCCTCACCATTGCCCAGCCCTGTGCATCTGACCGCATGGCAGAGACCCTACAAGCTCTGTACTGGCCCGAGGTGGCCCTCCCCAGACCTCTGTTGATCACAGAGAGGTGAAGTGACCAGTGAGTCCTTCAAGTCCAGGGTGTCTGTCTCCAGAGCCCGCACGCTGAGCCACTGTGTCCTACTGACCCTCAGCCGCCTTGCAGAGCCGCCACTGGCCCCCTCTGTTCTGGCTACAGCGACCCACTACTCCCCAGGGGGCAGATGCTGCCCCTGGCTGTGTGAGCCCAGACACTGCCAGCCCCGACCCAGCGCCCCTCAGTCGTTGGATGGGCCCCATCTTCTAATCAAAGGCCTGGTGGGCCTGCCACGGCCACCTGCCGGCCGATGGCTTGTGACAGGTGCACTGAGTGAGCAGGTCTCCAGGCGCCTTCAGAGAACTTGGTGAGTTCCCTTCACAGCCCGTGTAAACCCACGGGGACTGGTTCCACTCCTGTGCCTGGGGGCAAATGAGGGCAGATTCCAGGATTTTCCAAGAGGAGGAAGACTTTAGAGCTGACTCTCCTCCACGGAATGTTTTCCTGAACCATTTCTGCCATTTTTCAAGTGCTCAGTAGCCACACGGGGCTAGTGCCTACCTATTGGACAGCACAGAACATTTCTATCTTTGCAGAAGATTTCAGACAGCACTGCTCGAGTTCACTGTTTCCAGGCAGACCCAGTGTAGCCCAATCTCCCTGAAATCTGATTTTTTTTTTTAAAGTGAAATCTTCCAATTCTTAACTCTTGGCAACAAACAAGATTTTACACATTCAGGATGTGGGCTGGGCAGAACACAGATGTGTACCGAATTCCAGAAGTGGCAGGGAAGGGCATCAATCTGTGTTTTAATAAACCTTCCAGGTGATTCTGAAGCAGGTTAAAGTTAGAAAAACATCAGCCTAAACTGGTTCGTTTGCCTGCAGTTAATGCCAGGAAAGGTCAGGACTAGAACCCAGCCTTTTCAATTTGTAGCCGACCTCATCCTCATGGGCTAGATCACATCTTTGGGGATGTTCCATACTTCTGACACCTGCGCTGCTGCTGGGCTTGAGGAGGCAGAGCAGGTGACTGCTGGCAGTCACTTGCCATTTATGGACACCTCTGGAATTTTGCTAGAGATAGCCAGCCCTGGTGGTCTGGTGGTTGAGATTTGGTGTTCTCACTGCCACGGCCCAGGTTTGCTTCCCAGGCAGGGAATCATACCTCCCGTCTGTGGGTTGTCCTACTGTGGCTGCTGCGTGTTGCTGTGATGCTGAAAGCTCTGCCACCAGTATTTCCAATACCAGCAGGGTCACCCATGGTGGACGGGTTTCAGTGGAGTTTCCAGACTAGACAGACGAGGAAGAAGGACATGGCCACCCACTCCTGAAAAAATTGGATGGAAACCCTGTGAATAGCAGCAGAGCATTGTCTGATACAGTGCCAGAAGGTGACAGGTCGTGAAGTCATGTGACAGGTGGGGTTTTGGTTTGAATGAGGTCGTGGTAGTGGGGCAGGGCTAAGAGAGAGGTCGGGCCTGCTCAGGAGGGACCCCAGACCCACCTCCTGAATCATCCCAACACTGGAAAATCTGTTAGTTGCCACATGGGATCCATTTCACAGTGCTGTAATGAGGGCGACCTTATTACCTGCTTTCAGAATTTGAAATTGGTGGGACTTGTCCATTGGAGAACATTGTATCAGGCAGGTACTGCTGGTCAGAACTTTTTAAATGGACATTATTTGATAGGAGACATTTCATATTCCCAGAACGGGATATTACATGTTGGAAAACCCCTTTCTAGATGCTTGCCCAGCTAGGGCAACCCATTTGGAAGTGGCTTTGTTCTGTGGTCTGGAAAAGTTCTCCAGATGGGTCAGAAATGGTTCTTGTTACAAAGGAGGCAGCCCGTGTGTTTTGAGATGAGAAACATTTGGTAATGGGACTGTGACGCCATTGGCATGCTGCTTCCAGGAGAGAAGTAGGCAACAATGCGGAAAAATAAGCCACCGCCCCAGCCCGGCGGAGAGGTAGACACCACGCAGCTTCCATGATGGAACCCTGAAGACCGAGGAGGTTATGAATGCCATTCATCTCAGGGGGCTGCAGATTCAATTCGTCAAACCCTTGTGGGTTGGGAATGTGACTAGAGAGGAATCTCCCAGTTAACTATGTGGAGGAGTGCGACAGGTTTTAGACCATTGTTACTATGATGAAGGGCAAGTTTAAGGTCAAGAGCATCTTTCTTAAGATGAAGGTCCAGAAAGAAAGCAGCCTTGCCTCCATAGGAGCCAGAAGCAGCAGCTCCACTTAACGTGGGGTTGCAGACCAGAGCCCCACAGCATGCTGGGACAGCTCCCCTGACCCCAGCTCCAGGCACTGTTTTTGGAAACCAACACTCAAAGTGACCTGGGAGTCAGGGGACACTTCCCTTGGGTGCCTGCATCCTGCCTGTCCTAGGGACACTTGTCCTTCCCCGTCCTTCCCCCAATCACACTTAGTCAGAACTTTCCCCATGTTCCAAAGTCTCTTCTTACCTGCTTGCTCTGGCTCCTCTTCCTTTCACAAGTGTGGCCTGGTGTTTCAGTTATCGACTGCTGCATAACAAACGACCCCAAAACTTAGTGCATGAAATGCTGATGATTGACATTGCTCATGAACATGGGCCAGGAATTTGGAAATGTCGTCAGGGGTTGCTCCCTCACCTGCACTCAGCTGGGAGCTCGATTGAGCCTGAAACTGGCCTCTCTTCATCTAGGCTGGGCTTCCTGGCAGCCTGGCCCCTGAGCTTCATCCAAGAGGGAGGAAGCAGAAGCTGCCAGGCCTTTGACGGGCAAAGCAAGCCTGAGGCCTGCACAGATTCAGGAGGAGGGGAAATGGAGGCATCTCTTGATGGGTGGAGGGCCAAGAATTTGTGGCTATCTTTAAGTTGCCCCCTAGGTTAAGCTGGGGAAGGCACCTGGGCCTGCCCCAGGTTAGAGTGGGCAGGGGAGAGGCGCCCAGCTCCTGGTCGCCACGGTGGATGAAGGGAGGGTGGTCCCCTGCATCTTCCCAGGCCTGGAGGAGAGCTGTGCATCACTGCCCTCCTGCTCTGAGCCCCAGGAGGCTGCAGGGAGTGGCCTGGCTGCTTTCAGGCCCAGTCAGAGGCCCGAGTTTCAGTATTTAGAACGATGTATGACTGCTGTGATATTGCTGTTAGCCTGGATTTTGGAAATCCTTGGCGTGAGGATGTTTTGGGAAGGGGATGGGAGGAGGGGTTGATTGTTGGTGAACCCCTAAACCTTCTGCAGAGGAAGACCTGGTTCCTCACTCAGTTCCACCGAAATGTCTCCAAGGAGAGGAGGGTGATGCCCACGCCACTGTGAGGACAGCACCGGGTAGCCCAAATCACCATCAAAATATGTCCTACTTTTAGAGTAAGAATTCATGTAGCATTTCTATTTTGCCCTTTCTGCCTGCATTTGTTTAACATAAAACAAAAGTTTTAAATTGTGCGCCATCAAGTCTCATTGGCAGATGTGTCTGTTTCTCAGGTACACACACAGTCGCCTCCCCCCCCAGGTTGCCTCGTGTCCCCATGGAAAATGACAAAAACGGGATGCCCCTGTTATGAAGCTGTCTTGTCCACACCAGGCTCATTGGAGGTAGCATTCTCCCAGGGTCCCGTCTGTGGTTAGTAGGAGGGGCCTCGGGTCGTGAGGGGTGGTGGGTGCCCAGGCTTGGTGCCAGGGAATCCAGCGGCAGATCTGGGGGAAACCCAGCAGCAGCTGGTGCCAGGAGGTCTGGCCACAGCTGGAGCATGGGCATGGGCTCCAACACAGCTCTGGGAGAACAGTGTTACAGATCAGGGTCCACAGGATGCCAGGAGCCCCAGGAAGTGGGACATTTGTTGAGCCTGTTCTTACAGGTTTCTGTAAGTATAATCTTATTTATGCCTCTCAACATCCCTATGATGGAGGTCCTGGAATTATACCCATCTTTCTTTAGGACACATAGTGAGTGAGTGGAGGGCCAAGTTTTGACCCAGGTGCCCCCTTGACCACTGGCCCCAGAGCGGGTGGACAGGACCAGAGGAAACTGAGCTCCTGTGCTCGGCCCTCAGATGGCCTTGGCTCCTGCAATGGGAGGGAGTGAAGCGGCCTCTGTCGGGGTGGGCCGGGAGGGCCATGGATTTCACAGCGTTATCTGCGTCTGTCCAATAGGTCAGATGTATATACAGGAGACAGACTCTGCAGGAAACCCCCCTCCCACCCCAAGTTCTGGAGTGTCCCTGGGGAAGGTCACGCAGCCCTTCCCTCAGCAGTGTTTGAGGCTGAGGACAGAGCATGGGATGTCTCTGTGAACTTGCCATCCACCATGTGGGCACCGGCCGTCCCCAGGACCTTGTCTGTGCCCTGACCTGGGTGGGTGAGCAGCCTGATGCCCAGAGCACTGTGCCTCTTGGTGGGAGAGGCCCTGAGGCTGGAAGCAAAAAACAAAACCTCTCCCAGAACAAGAGGGTAGGGTGTGCCCACATGGGCAGTGGGTACTGCTTGCCTTGGGAAAGAGGGCTGCAATGGGGAGATCCCCCAAGGCCACCTGTGGGGCTCTGAGGGCCAGCAGGAGGCAGTGGAAGCAACAGAAAGCTCCGAGGGGCTGCCCCTTGGCAGGGGGAGTGGGCTTGACATTTGTGTGCTCCGCATTGGTAGGCATCCGTAAGATGAGAGCTCAGTTGTTCTGTGGTTGGTTTCATGTTTGCTGCAAAACGCATCCTCCCACCCCAGCCTGGTTTCCCTCCCATCAGGGCTGGGCTGAGATGCTCGAGGGTCCAGCAAGGCAGCAGGAAGAGATGAGGATGTCACTTCTGGGAGGCAGAATGAGCGAGGAAGTTGGAACGGAGAGGCCTCAAGAGCCCACCTCTGCCACTCAGAGACTGTGACCTTTAGCAAATCCGGCGCTGTCCTCAGTAGAACGTGAAGGGTGGACTAGATGGACATTTCTGAAAGTGACTCTGTGGATCTCCTAGGTTGGCATGGGGGATGCTAAAATAATAATAAGGATGCTAATAAATTATAGTTCCCCCCACATAGGGGTGTTGTGAGCAGGGCACAGCTCTTGGGGAAGGCCATGGGTGCTGTGTTGCTGGTATTATAGAATTATTGGTTTTATTATTTGCATTAGTGTCTGAATTTCAGGCGGGTTCCTGGGCCCACGCTGAGCCCTCTGAATCAGCCTCCCTGGGAGTGGGACCCAGGAATCTACCTTTTGTGAAATACGTCTTCCAGCCCCAGAGGCCTGAGCTGGGGGCTACCTGAGGCTCTCGCTGGCTTTGTTCCCTTGTCCTGCCATTAGCCCATTTCCAGGAAGAAAACTTCCTTCATTGTTTCACACATAGTGTGATCACGGCTCTAAACCCAAGTATGACCACCAGCCTGCCAGACAGCCTGAGCATCTGATGGTGGCCCTGAGCTGAACTGGCGTCTGCACCCAGGTTGACGAGGCAGGGGTTAGAGAGCAGGTCTGCTGCCCACGTGGACACTCAGACTGGGATGTGAACTCAGTTTCATGGGGACGGAGAATGCCTCTGCATGCACACAGGAGTGAGTTGAAAATGTCACCCTTTAGAATATTTGCCTTGACTGTTTACATGGGAAGGCCCACAGACAGCATTATTTCAGGTTTCTGTGAGTCACAACACACTTCTACTTTCTTTATTAAGTATTGTGTTGGGCAAAGAAGAATGTAACTTTGAAAACCAGGTCACCACAAGCCGCAAGATTATGACAATCCTCCTCTTTACACCTTTGACACGCAAGACATTTACAGATGCAGGGGAGGGGTGGGGCGTGGGGCCCCAGGAGTCACCGACCTGGCAGGTGGTGTGGACGTGGTGTGGTCCTGGTGCGTAGGTGCACGGGTGAAGTTTCTGGCTGAGTTTTCCAGCTCTCCTCGTCCGGGTTGCCCTTCCCTCCCACCTCACCCCCATCCTTCCAAGGGGACACCTGCTTTTTTTGGTGGCCCAGGTGGAATTGCATCCTGCACTGGGCCCAGCTCTGCTAGCCCCGGTGGCCACAATCAGCCTGGGCTTGAAGCTGGGCAAGGTTACACCCTGATCCTGGTGCTGTGTGATATAGCAGGTTGTCTGACCTCTCTGAGCCTCGGGTTCCTCATTTGTAAAATGCAGGTAGTAAACCCCACCTGCTTGGTACCTAAATGAAGCCTGTGAAAGACATTTTTATCCTCTAGAAAAGACGAGGAGATGAGGGCACAGAGCAGGTGAGTGGCTGGCTCGAGGACATGCAGAGAATAAACAGCAGAACCGTTTCCCAGGCCCCCTGGCCGCAGAGCCTGCAGAAACCCACTCTGCTGTACTTTGTAGAATGTCGGCTCGGCTCCCATCCTCGAGGAAAAGCTGGGGCACCCCAAGCGCCTCTGCTTTCAAGGAGACCGGAATGTCATCATATCCGTGCCTCTTTCCTTGCTTGGACTTCAGAGCGCTTTTAACAAACATCCTTCACTAAGTCCTAAGGGTTGGGCACCGCCTCTGTGATGGAGAGGGCCCTCCTCCGAGGGGAACATGCGTGAGATGCTGAAGTGCTGGGCCTGCGGGTTGGGGCGGAAGGGGCTGGGGTGCTTCCCGCCAAGGCATAGGACTCCCTGGGTGGGAGGGAGTGGGCTGGGCAGCGGTGGTCAGGCGGGGGCCAGGAGCTGCCTCTGTCAGATTCGCGGGAGGTGGCACCGTGTGTGGCTTCTCCCTCCAGTCTGCCCAGGGGCCCCAGCACTCGTTGTTCATGAGCTGCCAGCCACTTTCCAGCACACCGCGGGGGCGTCTGCACCCAGATAGTCAGGCTGAACGTGATGGGCCCCCAGTGCTGGTAATTGGGTGCTGGTCTCCCTGTGTGACCGTGTGCTAATGAATTTGATACGGTGGCACAAGTCAGCATGAATGACAGGACTCTCAAAGTAATTTTCATTCCACTCATTCACTTTTTCAGCAATTTTTGCCAAGCCCTGTTCTAGGTGCTGAGGACACAGCAGTGAACCAAACAGATGGAAAATCTCTGCCTCCTGGGGCCCATATTCTAGTGGAGAAAGCAGAGAAAAGATGAGGAACATCTGAATTGTAAATCGTGACGTTGAAATTGAGAATGGGAGGCCAGAGCAATTCAGAAGCTCTCAGCTTAGTTCTCTCCACTGCTGCCCCCTCGGTGCCCCATGGCACCTCATGTGCCCCTGACAGCAGGGTCAACCCTGGGCTGTGCCTGCTGGTGTCCTTATGGTCTCCCACATCACAGAACCTTGAGAGGTGCTCCACAGGTGACAGTTAAGTGAATGAAAGAAGGAATGATCAGGTGCATTTGGTCGTTTGCCGCGGAAGGACACTCCTGCCATTGGCGTGGCCATCAGCCGTGGGCGTGGCTATCTTGCTGTTCCCGCCTCTCCAAGGCTGTATAGCGGTCAAGCGCACAGAGGGTAAAACTGGCTGCATAGGAACCTCTTCCAGGCCTCCCCTCGCGGACGGTCCTCACCTGGCTTCTGCCCGCCCCTTGCTTTGCAGGGAGTGGGGTGTCTCTACACCCTGATGCAAGCTGCCCTGGACCCCTCAGCTGCTCTGGGACCACTATTGTAAGGCCAGGCTTCTGTTGGGGTACACATGTCAGTTTTTTAGTTGTTTCTAGAAAGATCTATAACTTCTGTCCATTTTTATGTTGGTCTAATAAGAAATCACACTTCTATAGATTTGTGCAAATGGGCTTTTGTTTGGTTGTTGTCTTCTTAAACACCTTATGTCTACCGGAAAACAGAACTTAACCCTTTGAACATAACCGCTAACTAGATGCAGCTCACAAACGCACAGGATTTCCTTTTCCTACATACTCCCACACCACGTGGGTCACCACAGAGAGTAAATGTTACCAAGGTTAGCTCACCGTTTCAAAGGTCAGACTCTTGATGCTGCACATTCCTTTGATGAAACTTTGGAGACCAGAAAGGCCCACTGGGACGAGATTGGGACAGTGAAGACAGGATGGGAGGGATGCCTGTGGATGTCTTACCCACTGGTGACGATGACTTTGCTCCTGTGCACTGTGGTACCTTTCTGGGGAGAGCACTGCATCCGCCATGGTCAGTGACCCTTTTTCTTGGGCACGTGTTCCATGCCCTTGATCTGGAGGGGCAGATGCTCTGAGCTCTTCCCCAGGTACTAAAAGATTGGATGTGGGAAAATTAGGAAGCTAGCTAGACAGGAGCACTTTTGGGGTTATTTCTCAGACAAAGTTTTAAACCAAGGTCATTCCAAATATGTCACCACTCTCCTATGTCAAAATTTGGAACAGTCCTCACGCTTTCTGAAAATTGTGAGCCCTTCTTGAGTTTCTGCTTTAAACCAAACAATAGAGGACCTAGGGTTTACAAATGGTTTCAGCTTGGGTTTTCAAACATTTTTACCAGTACTCTCTTCATGATTATCCTTCAAAGCTAAGAGAGAGAAGAGCAGCGGAAAGGATTGACACGCCCATTTCACACACTGGGAAAATAAATATTCAAGAGGAAGTGTTTTCTTTTCAACACTTTCTAGTTCAGGGGTTGGTAAACTTTTTCTGTAAAGGGCCAGATGGTAAATATTTTAGCTTTTGAAGGCCGTGTGGTTCCTATCACAGCTACTCAACCCTGCTGTTGTAGCTCAGGGGCAGCCATAGATAATACATCAATAAATATGCATGACTGGTTCAATAAAACCATATTTATATAAACAGGTAAGCAGCTTGCCAGCCCTACTCTAGTCGATGGCCAAATTAGAGCTAATCCTCAGACCTTGTGAGTGCCCAGAGCTAAATGCTCCTTTTGTAGGTTGTGTGTCCTCCTTTGAAAACAAATTCCATTTGGGTGAATAGCAGACAAGATACTTCAAATAGCCCTTCCAGGAAGTAGTAGACATCTAAAAATGCTGGATAAAATGTAAGCAGTATCTTTTTTTTTGATGCTTTACTAAGCTGATAGATAAAGTGAGGCTAGGTGGTAAAGAAACACCACTCCAGGGAAGTAGCTGTAAACCAAAGCTGATGGTGCCCTGAGGGTACCTGCTAATACCAGTTTTACCAGGCCATGTGCTTGGGGGATGGGGTACAAAACCCACAGCATAAATCTGGGACCTGGCAGGGTGACATTGTCAGTGAAAAGTAGAACCAGGATAAAAGATGGGAATGACAAGGAAATTACTGTCTTGACCTTGGATCTGGGGGAGGGGCCAGAAAGCCCAAATGGAATCTGGGGATACATTTCCAATTTCTGTAATCTTGATTTAGTTTAGAGTCACCCTGGGTTGAGATTACCCCAGGCCCTGGAAACCAACCTAAAATCTTCTCTGGAGAAAACACATTAGACCTAGATTTCTGGAGATAATGTTCAAAGAAACACGGGCTCACAATCTAAACTCATATAACACATGAGGAAATTAGCCATATTGAACAGGCCAGCAGAAACCATAAACAGTAGTATCAGACCTGCAAAGACTGAAGGTATTACCAGATGCAGAAAATGAAGTATGTTGAATATATGCAAATAAACAAAAGAAGGTATCAAAACAATGACTAAGTAATAAGCTATCAAAAATGACCAAGAACATTAAAAATAAACAATTAGAACTTTTAGAAATGAAAAATATAATAATTAAAAGGGGAGACTCAAAAGATCAGTTAGATTAGATACAAACAAAGAGAAAATTAGTAAATGAGAAGTTCTGTCTGAAGAAATTATGTATAATGCATTACATGGAGACAAAGAAATGGAAAATATACAAGAAGGGTTAAGAAGCATGTAGGAAAGAGTGAGAAGTTTTCATACATGTTTAATTGTTTTGCCAGAAATCATCAACACAGACAAGTGAGGGGAGGAAATGACAAAAGAATTATTGTTTAAAAATGTTCTAGAATTGATGAAAGACACAGATTCTGAGTCCCAACTCCAATCAAACACAAAGAGAATGAATATAAAGAAATCCACGTCCAATCCTATTGAGCAGAAGAGCAGGTTGCTAAAGAGGTGATGGATTTCCCACCAAAGAACAACAAATGGATCAAAATAACCTTATTAACAGGGGCTGGCCCGGAGGTGCAGTGGTTAAGTGCACACATTCCATTTCAGTAACCTGGGGTTCCCCAGTTCAGATCCCAGGTGTGGACGTGGCACCACTTGGCAAGCCATGCTGTAGTAGGCGTCCCACATATAAAGTAGAGGAAGATAGACACAGATGTTAGCTCAGGGCTAGTCTTCTTCAGAAAAAAAAAAAAAGAACCTTCTTAACAGCAATAACTGAAGCCAGAAGAAACACCCTAAGCCCTCATTCCTTATGTGTTTGTTTCCATGGATATCGTCTTTCTCCCTTCTATAGAATGTAAGCTTCTTGAGAGCAGAGACTTTGGTTGTTCACTGCTGTATCCTTGGCTCTAGGAAGTACTTGCCACATAGAAGTTTCTTAATAAAAACTGTTGATTGAGTAAATGATGAAATGGTAACTCTGCTTCCTTTCTCCGAGGAGGCAAAAGATGGCAAGACTTACATAAAAGTTTTGCGTCTCAATTCTGACCAATGTCAGAAAATTTCTCTGCTAATGGACCTCTGCACTTTTGTTTCTTTGAGAAGAGCACCTCCATCCTTGCAGGACCCCCTCCCCTGCTCCTACTCTCCCTTTAGCTGGGGCCTGGTGTTGTCCTAGCAGATAAAGGAGTGAGGTCACATGTCCACTCTGGCCTGTCCTTTCCTTTTCATGGTGTGGTCTCAAACAGGTCAAGATTCCCATAAACCTCTTGCTACTAAAGGTTTCAACTTCAACCATATTCTCTTAGAGTCCAAACTCTCAGGTGCCACTCCAGCCCATCGAAGCCTTCTCTTCCGTGTCCTTCCCCAGCTGACAAGAAAGGGTGGGGAATTGGCCAAAGCTAGTTCTTCTGAGGGGATGATGTAGATCATTCATATCTGGATCCACTTTTGAGCAGGTTGAAAATCTCTGCCTGCACCTGTAGAAATGCAAGGCCTTGTGCCCTTAGGAGTACATTTAGGATGGAGGTAAAAGTGACCTGGGTCATCATCCAACCTGGCATTTCCCAAAGGCTTGTCCCAGAGTGCTAAAAATAGACTCTGTGGAAAGAAGTCGGATGCCCAAGTAACTTAGGAAAACTCTGGGATAAACAGGTTTCTCTACCACAGTACTTCTCAGAGCCATGGATGTGCTGTCAAATGCATGTTAGGACTCTCTTGGGGAGGTGAATATAGTCTGCAGTGTTTCCCAAACTTCTTTGACAGGGGACCCTGTCTTTGCTGGGGGTCTTCAGGGCTAGTGATCCTTCAGGACACTTTGGGTACATAGAGTTGGATTTAGAGGATAGTTAGGAAAATGATTCAGAATAACTGGTCTTAATGTTTGTTTCCATAAGTAATCAGATTACGGAGCCAGTTGTTTCTTGAGGCCACCGCAGCTTGTATCAGCGCGCAGCCAACATTCATTTCCCAGTTCTCTAGCCCAGCGGCCAAATCTGGCCCTCTGCCTGTTCTGATAGATAAAGTGTTGCTGGAACACAGCTATGCCCATTTGTTTAGCCCGTTTCTTACTAGGCAGAGTTGAGTAGTTGCAACAGAAACCATACAGTCTGCAAAGCCAAAAATATTTACTAACTGGTCCTTTACAAAAAATGTTTGCTGAACCCTGTTCCAGCCATGAGAGGTGGATCTAGGGTCAGCACCTGGGTCGTCTGATGCCACCCAAAGCTCGTCATGGGTAGCCGTCATGCCAGAAGAGAGTGAGGGCTTCCTGAGAAGAGCTGAGCCTCCTTCATTAGCCAGTGTAGACGGGCCCACGCTGGACCCGGTGAGGTGAAGCACTCATGAGGGAGGGACTGCAGACAATGGCGCTGGGGACAAGGAGGGAACACCTGCTTTCCTCTCCCTGTAGTTTCTCTAAGTGCTGTTTTGTGTTTAGGGACAGATAATATTTTCTGTTTTATTTTAATAGCCTTTATTATTACTATTTCAATAACCTCTTGATTCTCAGTATTTATCAAAATTGTTAATGCCTGCTCCCTTTGTACCAGAAATTTCTCTTCTAGAAATTTACTTAAAGATAGACTCTGCCCTTTGTGAAAGAGCAAAAATGTACGTTTATGGATATCCTTGCTTATCCTGGAAACATACTGTAAACATTTAAATATCTGTCGGGTAGATTGGTTAAATGAAAAGTAGCTCATCCATAGAAAGAGATACTGTGTGATTGTTACAAAGAATGGCAATATGCACTGATGTAAAAAGAGCTCAAAGATGTGTCAGTAAGTGAAAAAAGCAAGGTACAGAATAGTAGGTACTGTATGATCCTATTTGCATATAGAATAAGATGGATGGATATACATACACACATGCACACACACGCTGCCTGACGGGATATATACGAGATTGTCAGCAGTAGTTATATACAGAGTGTGAACATGGGTGGAGAAGGAGATCTTGTCTTTTTACATCAATTTTTAAGCCGTGTGCATATATTACTTTAATATTAAACACGAGTTGAGCATTTTTAACAATAGGTTGGCCCCACTGAATAGATGTTTTGTCTGATGGCCCTGCGTCTATCACAGCGATCTTCTCGCCAGCCTGATCTTTCTTCCATGATTCTTCCGCACGCCCTGTTTCAGCATCCGGCTGGATTTAGTCCTGCAGAAGGACTGAATGCGCTGCATCTCAGGTTTCTGCCTCATTTTCTGGGCCCAGCGGCATCTCCCAGGACTGCCATTGGCTTTCAGCTGGTATTTATTGAGCCCCCACTGCAGGCCAGGCCTGTCTCCTGAAAACTGGTTTTTGGCTACCATTTCTCACACTTGCTCATGAAATCTGCTGGTCGCTGTGCTGGCTTTCCCCAGGACATAGTCGTACAGGCTTGCCATTGTGTTGCCCCAAAACTTTTTCAGTGTTTCCTGACCCATGCTCCTGAGAATATTGTTGTTTTGCTAGAGGTCTGCAGAATGCAGTTTTGGAGATGCTGGCATGGCGTGAACGGGTCCCGCGGTTTATGTTTCTCCAGGCAGATGGCCTGCCTCCACATATGAAAGATGATCGGGGATGGATGAACTTGGATCTGAGAGTGAAATTGCTGAATATGTTATCATGTTCTGAATTTTCTGATCTTGTTGTGAGGAGTGGAAATTTGGCTCCTTTTAAAAAATACATCAAAATGCTTTTGTACAGGACCAGGCGGCTGATATAAAGGGCAGGGCGCTGACTCTCGGTTCCTCGGCAGCCTTTGATCAGGTTCCCACCTTTCAGGCAGGATGGAGAGCAAAAAACATAGCCCTGACCCCCGACCTTGCAACCACCTCTGAGTGAGTGCCTGGACCCAGGGCTGCTCAGTGTTAGCTAACTGCCAGAGGTCCTTTCTAGTATTCCAACCTAGGCGTTAACTCACTGTTACTTTGAAAGTATGTGTTGCTTTTCTAGTTTAGGCAAAAAGTCCAGCATTCTTTTTTTGAACAACATCCAAGTTTCGCCCTGTCTTTTCCATAATGGGAAGCTTTGTTCACTTGTTAGCTGACAGGAGAGGTCATCTATTTACCTCTCCTTGTAGGCACGCAAAATTCCCAACATTCATTTGAAGAGAAAGACAATTCTTTGAATAATGTGAATAAATAAATATTTTGAATGATTCCGAAAAGACTTTGCCTGCTGATGAATATTGAGGGTACTTACCATGAATAGGCTGTGTCTGCTTTCTCTCTTTTTGAGCCAGGGCTTTGAGAGTCAATAAAGCCTTTGACGTTCACTTCCCTTCAGAGTTGATAGCCTCATGGCTGACCCAAACCCAGTCCCCATCACCCTGGCTAATGGCCACTGGTCCCATGCCTCCACAAAGTTGCCCCAGCAGAGGGCTAGAAAGGAAGGGACGAGGTGAGGATCAAGTTTCAACATGACCTTGGCTTGCCCCGGGACCTCTGGCAAATGATTTAGCTTTGCTGGGGTTTGGTTTCTTCTTCTAGAAATTTGGGTTCACTCATACCTCCCTTGAAGATTATTTTGTAAATTACCTGCTATAACCCACGTGAATGCACTGAGCAGTTAGAGCCGTCGCTCTTAAATTCTGTTTCCTTTCTTCATCCCAAATACACTTACACATAACAACCCAATAATAACCAGAATCTTCTTCAACCCTCTCCTTTCCTAGCCCCTAAGAGAAAGTCAGTGGTCTGCAGACTAATGGGGCCAAGATTCTGACTGTCTCTTGACTGTAGTGCTAGAAGTTGCTTGTGTGGACTCTAATTTGTGCCAGCCTGAAATCCTTTCGCTTCCCTGTTTCCTGGGCTGGTCATCATCTGAAGACGTGGTTACACCTGCAGGACAGGGAGAAAGAGCAATGATCTCACTGGAACTTAAGTTACTTTAGAGATTTGCTTATGAGGAGGAAATCACAGATTCAAATTATCATAGAACTTGAAGGGAGTTTTCAGTATCTGGGGGAAAACCGTGACAGAAGGTGCCATTTGAAACTCATGAATAATGTACAAGCAAAGGAAATTCATAGTGATGAGGCCAGACCTGTCTGTCTAAAGAGAATTGCAGTGAAAACCAAAAACACCAGCCCAGTAGCTTCCGTTTTATAAATTAGTTCAATGCTGCAGCTAAATTTAGAATACCTTCTGCGTGGAGTGTTCCTGAAGTGGGCTTTGTCTTACATTTCACAAGTCTTCTATTTTATCATCAAAGTGAACGTCAAGGGACATTTTAATTGCTATTTTGCACTCAACTCCATCGAATCTTCCAGCACTCTATGCATTTTTCACACGGCTGCACAAATTGTCCTAAAGATGTCTGTACATCTACGCTGGGATGCAGACAGTGTCCTGTCCTTAGCAGTGAGTTTTTGATTGTGTAGGACTGGAAATTTAAGAGCCCACGATGATGTAAAATTAACCACCCCAACTGTTTTTTTTTAAACAACTTTATTGAGATATAATTCACATACCATAAAATTTGCCCACTTGAAGTACACAGTTCAGTGGTTGTTAGTATATCCACAGAGTTGTCCATGCATCATCACACTCAAATTTTACAAACTTTTTGTCAACCCCCAGAAGAAACGCTGTACCCGTTAGCAGTCACTTTCAATTACCAGCCCCCGCCCCCGCGCCCCAACCTTAGGCGAGGACTAATCTGCTTTCTGTCTCTGGTAGATGTGCCTATCCTGGCCATTTCCTGTTAATAAAATAATGCCATCCGGGGTCTTTTGTGACTGACATCATTCACTTAGCATGATGTTTTCCAGATTTATGCATGTTGTACATACTATGTATCAGAACTTCACTCCTTTTTATGTTCCAGATAATATCCCCTTGTATGGAAAACTACATTTTATTTATCCATTCATCAATTGGTAGACGTTGAGTTACTTCCACTTTTTGACTGTTGTGAATAACGCTCTTCTCAACAGCCATGAGTAAGTTTTTGTGTGGATGTAAGTTTTCATTTCTCTCCTTAGGAGTGGAATTATTGGATCATATGATAACTGTATGTTTAACATTTTGAGGAACTGTCAAACTATTTTCCAAAGTGGCTGCATCATTATACATTCCCTCTAGCAGTATGTAAGAGCTCCAATTTCTTCACATTCTCACCAACACTTGTTAGTGTCTGTCTTTTATTATAGCCATCTTAGTGGATGTGAAGTGGTATCTGATCAGGGTTTTGATTTGGATTTCTCTAATGACTAATGGTATTGAGCATCTTTTCATGTGGTTATAGGCCATTTGGTTATCTTCTTTGGAGAAATGTCTATTCAGAGCCTTTACTCATTTTTAAAATTGGATTATTAATATTTTTACTAGTGAATTTCAAGAATAATTTATGTACTCTCGATACAGTTTGCTTATCAGATATATGATTTGAAAATATTGTCTCTCATTCTGTAGTTGTCATGTCACTTTTTTGATGATGTCCTTTGAAGCACAAACGTTTTTAATTTGATGAAGTCCAGTTTGTCTATATTTTCTTTTGTTGCTTTTGGTGTCATACCCAAGAAACCATTGCTTAATCCAAGGTCATGAGGATTTACTTCTACGTTTTCTTCTAAGAGTGTTACAGTTTTAGCTTCTCGACTTGGGTCTTTGATTTATTTTGAGTTAATTTTTGTACATGATGTGGGAAGGACTCCAACTCCATTCTTTTGCACATGGATATCCCGTTGTCCACTACTATTTGTTGAAAAGACTGTTCTTTCACTATTGATTTGTCTTGGCACTTTTGTTGAAAAATCAATGGACTGTAAATGTAAGGGTTTATTTCTGGACTCTCAATTCTATTCCACTGATCTATATGTCTATCCTATGCCAGTAGCACACTGTCTTGATTACTGTAGCTATGCAGTAGTTTTCAAATTGGGAAGCATGAATCCTACAATATTCTGTTTCTTTTTCGGAATTGTTTTGGCTATTCTGGGTCCCTTCTATTTCTATGTCAATTTCTGGAGCATCATGTCAATTTCTGGGGGGAAAAAAAGGCAGCTTAGATTCTGATGGGAATTTCATTGAATCTGTAGGTCAGTTTGAGGGGCATTGCCATCTTAATGATGTTAAATCTTCCAATCAATGAACATGGGATGTCTTTTCATTTATTTAGATCTTTAATTTCTTTCTATACAGTTTTGTAATTTTCAGTGTACAAATCTTACACTGCTTTTATTAAATTTATTGCTAAGCCTTTTGTTCTCTTTGGTGTTATTATAAATGGAATTGCCTTCTTAATTTCATGTTTGGATTGTTCATTGTGAGTGTACAGAAATATAATTAATTTTTGCATATTGTGTTTTTTTATAGATTGGAAACTTTGTATGTTTGTGTATTTTGTATATTGATCTTATATTGTGCAACATTGCTGAATTTTTAGTTTGTTCTAACAGATTTTTAGTAGATTCCTTAGGATTTTCTATTTACAAAATCATGTATCTCCAAACAAAGATAACTTTACTTCCTCCTTTCCATCTGGATTCCTAAAGGACAATTATAAAATGTTCCTTTCTATCCCTAGTAACATTATTTTAAAGTCTATTTTCTGATATTAGTATATCAACTCCAGCTCTTATGGTTGCTGTTTGCATGATATATCTTTTTCCATCCTTTTACTTTGAACTTATGTGTATCTTTGAATCTAAAGTGCGTCTTATAGAGAGAATATTGTTAAGTCTTGTTTTTTAAATCCGGTGTGACAATCCCTGCCTTTCTAGTGGATATTTAATACATTCAAATTTAATATTATTGATGATGTTGGATTTGCATTTACCATTGTGCTTTTTTGTTTTCTATATTTTTTGTTCTTCTGTTCCTCCTTTACTGACTCCTTTTGCATTAAGTAAATATTTCCTGGTACAACATTTTAATTCCTTTAGTGATTTTTAACGTTATATTTTTTGTGTTATGTTCTTAGTGGTTGTTCTACGGCTTATGATATACATCTTAACTTATTGGAATCTACTCCAGGTTTATATTAACTTAATTCCAGAGAGACATAGAAGCTTTACTCCTGTATAGCTCTATTCCCCTCCTCCCTTTTCTCTATTATTGTTATACATATCACCTCTGTAGACATTACAAAGCCACCTATATATTGTCATAGTTATTGCTTTATGTAATTTTATTTCTTTTGTTGAAGTAAAGGAAGAAATGAGAGCAAACACATATTTATAGAGCTTTTATATTAATCTTCCTGTTTACCATTTCAGGCTTCAATATGGATTTGGGGCACCAGCTGGTGTCATTTCCTCACTCCAACACAACTTTGTTCCCATTTACCTTTTTGTGCAGTTATTGTCAAATATATTACATTTCTGAATATTATAGTCCTCACAATACAATTATATTTATAGCATTCTATTGAAGTGGTTTTTCAATCAGTTGAATGAAAAAAGGAGGAAAAATATGCAATTATGCTATCTTGTATAACTGCCTATGTAATTGCCTTTCCTGGTGCTCCTTGTTTTTTTTTGTGTGGATTTCACTTGCTGTCTAGTATAACTTGCTTTCAGCCTAAAGAACTTCCCTTAGTATTTTTTTATAAGGTGGTTCTGCTGGTAATTAATTCTCAGTTTTTGTTTATTTGGGAATGTCTTTATTTCACTTTAATTTCTGAAAGATAGTTTTGCTGGATGTAAGATTCTTGTTTGACTTTTTTTTCAACCCTATGAATTGCCCTTAGGCCTCCATTTTCTCTAATGACAAGTCAGCTGTTAATCTTATTGGTATTCCCTTGTATGTGATGAGTCATTCTTCTCTTACTGTGTTAAGATCTCTTTGTCTTTGGCTTCAAAATGTTTACTATGTGTCTGATGGATCTCTTTGTGCTATCCTACTTGAGTTGATTGATCTTTTTGGATGTGTAGATTATGTTTTCCATCACATTTGGTTAAGTTTCTTTGCCATTATTTCTTCAAATATTTTTTTCTGTTCCTTCCTCTTTCTTTTTCTTTTGGTGCTCCCATTATGTGTATGTTGATATGCTTAATGCTGTCTCACATTACTCTGAGGCTCTGTTCACTTTTCTTCATTCTTCTCTCTGTTTTTCAGATTGCGTAATTTCTGTTGATTTGTGTTCAGACTCACTGATTCTTTCTTCCACCAGCTCAAGCCTACTGTTGAGCTTCTCCTGTGAAAATTTTCATTTCAGTTATTTATTTTTCAACCCCAGAATTGCCATTTGTTTCCTTTTATTGGTATTTTTTATTTGATTGTCATTATTTACTTGATTGTCAACATTGTCATCATACCTCCCTTTAACTCTTTAAACATGATTTCCTTTAATTTTTTTTGAACATACTTATAATAACTGTTTTGAAGTCTTTGTTTCATAAGCCCAATATCTGGGTTGCCTCAAAGGCAGTTTTTATTGCCTGCTTTTTTTCCTGTCTATGAGTCACACTTACGTGTTTCTTTGCATGCTTTGTAATTTTCTTTTAAAACTGAACATTTTAGATAAATATTGTAGCACTCTGAATATTGATTTCCCCCTTCTGGGGCTTGTTGTTGTTTACTTATTTATTTGTTTAGTGACTTGGCTGGACTATTTCACTGAAATATATTCCTCTTGCAATGTGCAGTCTCTAATGTCGCTCCTGAGAGGGTGCAGCCTTGAGCATGTGACTGTCTTCCTGGGTTCCTGGGAGGACTGGTTTTGCCTGGGCTCTCCTTGACTGTCTCCTCCCCTCATCTACCCTAATAAGCTTTTGATTATCTGCGTCTATTGGTATCACACCAATTTGTAGCCCCTATCAATCACTAGTTAATTGCTATATTGTTTTCGATAATGCCCTGAAACATATATTATGCCAGGTCTGCTCCAGTTAACACTGGGTCCCTTTGTAGGGGCAGAGTGTTGCCAGTCTTTGAGGCTGCTCCAGTCACAGGAGTCTCTTCTTAGCTGTCTCTTTCCCTGATTCTTTCTGTGTAAATTCTAGCTGATCTACCATTTTGCCAAGCTTATCATTTTTTCGCTTGTTGCTGAAAGAATTATAGAGCTACCAGCAACTGTTAATGGCTCATACCAAGATCTCCATTGTTTGTGACAACACTCATAGGCATGATCTTCTCCATGCTTTGTTTCAGCTAAAGTTAGTCTCCTGAGGCAAAGCTGCAGAGCTTTCTGCTCTTTGTGGCCTGCCTTTCTTCCTGGGGAGAGCCTCTGCACCACTGTATCAGAGCTGGTGGTAGGACAAGGAATTACTTCTCCCAAAGCGACACCCCTGCATGCAGAACTCTGGGCAGGGATAGTAGCTCCTGGGCTTCTCATCTTACACTTCCTGGCCATAAGACCTCCACTCTGGAAGCAAGCTGGGACAGGAATGTTCAGGATCCAGGATTCTTGACCTGCTGTGTCTGGAGTAGAGCTTCTGCCCTAAGAATGGGGGCTCGGTGGGGGAAGGGAGCCCCAGTTCTCTTGACTGTACGTCCCTGGAGTGGGGCTTCTGTAATATGGAGCTGGGAGTGAAGGAATGGAGGGAGTAAGAGATGCCAGTGGCCTGAATGAAGCCGTAGCTCTAGCCTGGGAGCCAGGAGGAGAGGGAACCCTGTCATCTTGGTTGCACCTGCCCACAGTACAGCTTCTGTCACACTGAGCCACTTGGGAGTGGGAGAACAAAGTGGATGTGAGTGGGTGGTGGCTCAAATAGAGTTAGGTTTAGATTTTCTTGATAGATCTTTCTCCACTTTCTTAATGCCCTTAGGATGATTTCCAGAGACTTTAAGTGTTGTTTTAGACATAATTTTCAGTGATTAAGTGAAAAGTGTTTGAGTATCAGTACCGTTGTATGCAGGTCAGCAAAAGTAGTGGAGTCCAGCCAGGGCGAAAATCATGTTTCCGTTCTGAGGAAAGTTCAGAAATGTGCTTTATTTCAGGTTCAGTCCTGAAAGAGGTGGTACAAGGACCCTGGCCTCCTGACTCCTGGCAGGTTCTCTGTGCTCCAGCCTCCACTAGCCTCCCCAACCTCTTGGAAATGCATTCACCCAGGCTGTCACTTTGTGTTGCGTTCTTTGGCATCCCATGATTTGGATAATTTCCAGTATCCTAACATCGTACACAAAAACTCAAATGACCCTGTGGAAGTTTATTTCCAAGCAGTATCCCTGCAAAGCAGATGAATTATTTTTGTCACAGGCATAATAAATTGCTAATTTTGGAAATGTTTTTGTAAAGAAAACAACTGTCATGTTGTTTCCTTGTAATTTTCAATTTTGTGCAAGGATACATGAGTACAAAGAAATGAGATGGGCTTGTCATAACCCATATGATGGCGTTGCCCTTTGGGAATGCCCAGGAGAGGACTGGGGCCAAGTAACAGATTAGGCAGATACTTCTGTGCGAAGTGTCGCAGCGAAATCTGGATGGTGAGGAAGAATGTCCTGAAATGAAGTCCTGGGGAAACTGAAGTTGTGATAGGCACCATGCAGGTCCATCTGTGGCTCAGGGCAGCAAACCAGTGATGAGTTCTTTGGACAACTCCAGCTGAGGGGACTTCTCATTGCTGTGTTTTAAGCCTTGGTGACTGATGTGTTCATCCAACACCTGACATCCAGATGCTGGATATAAACGAGGCCCAAGAACTGGATAGATAGAAACTGTTAGATGGAGGATGAAGTGTTTAGTTTTTGCTGGGAGGGGTGGTTATTACAATATAGACCCACTCAAAGAGATTTTTTTTCCTTAAATAAATATTCCTTGAAGGCACATATTCTGTTGCCAACAGAATAACAAAGTTTGCTTTTACTTATTATTTCAATTTTAGAGTCAAAGATGAAAAAGGATGCTTGGAAAAAGCTGTGTTTAGGGAGGCATAGGACTTGCATTAATTTCCTGGCAGATTAGAGAATAAAGTGGGAGAGAGGTTAAAGCAAGGACTTGTCTGCCAAGTCGATTGGAAGGAGGAAGATCAAGGGAATTGTTTGGAACCAGGGAATGGCTATTTTAAGCAGATATGAACAAGAGTCTGTTCACCTTCATACATCCTTCTTGGGTCAGCCTAGTGGCACTTGCTGCAGTTAACTATGTGGGTAGATTTATTCCTGTGTCTCACTGGAGTAGACCTACATCTCTCACCTCTGCCTATCTCTAAAGTCAAAAACAACAAAATAACACAGATGAAGAAAAAAGTCTCATCCTTTTGTAGAGTTTGAAAAACATTCCTAATAGGAAAAAAATCCCAAAGCAAAAGTGTTAGATTAAATTGATGATATAAAAATTTTAAAATGTGCATATTTCAAAAGCAAAGCTAAAAATATGACACAGTAGAGAAACATCTAAACAAATATGACTAACAATGGTTTATTTTCCTTAATATATAAACAGCCTCTATAAATAAATAAGAAAAATAGTAACACCACAGTATGTAAATAAATGAGCACATAAGAAAACAGACAATTTGAAAAAGACATATCCATGGCTAATAAATATGTAAGCAAACTAATTAATTTATTAGTAATCAAGGAAAGGCAAGTTAAAGTGAGATAATTTTTTACTCTACTAAGTTAACAAAGACTTTTGAAAGGACAATACTCAGATCTGGCAGAAGTGTATTAAGCAGGGCAAGTTATACGCCGAGAGAAGGAACAAAAATTCATACAATATTTCTGGAAAATGAGTTGGTGATATACATCAAAAGCTTTAAAAAAGATTTCCATTTTTTTGATCTAGTGCTATTTTTTCTAGAAATTTATCCTGAAGAAATAATCATTAAAATCGTCAATCAAGGATATTTAATGACATGGGAAATTGCATACAATGAAATATTAGGTAAACAGAAAAGCAGGATATAGAACTCTCCGTGATATATTCCCAGTTGAAGATATTAATATTTGTTGGGGATATTCATTATCTCTTGATTGTAACACACATACTTGTCCATTTTATTTTTTCTGACTTTGTGGTATCTGTAATTTTGCACACATTTACCATGTAATATTTCCTTATTCATGATAGATTACTATTAAATTAATGGTATGTTTTTAAGAGATTTTTTTAATGGAGGAAATATGATGTATATTATACATTAACGTCTATGCATGATCTTTTTTCTTTCTGTGTCTATCTCTCTCTTTATGTACCTGGAAGTTAAATAAATCTAATAGTATTAGTCAATTACCACACTTTTGCCAGATAAACTTACTAAAATTCAAATATAAATATGTCATGGTTAGAAACTTGCAATAGGACTTATACTACTGGGAAGATGGAGTACATGTGCTTTTCCCTATTCTTCCCACTAAGGGCAAGTTAAAAGCCTGGGCATTATGTATAAGACAAACATAAGATGACTCTGAAAGTTGGAGACAAGAAAGCAGACCATCTGGGACCTGGAGATCTGACCAATGACATAATGCAGAGTCCCCTTGTTTCTTTTCACTTCGTCTATCCCAGAATGGGTACTGGTGAAGCTGAGAACCCAGAAACCCCAACAAGAGCAGCCAAAACATCAGTCCCAACAAAGCCTGTTTTTTCTAGACAAAGGACAAGGAAAGGACACTTAGCAACACAGAAAACTTTTCGATAATGCTGGTTTACTTTAGTCAAACACCACAGAAAGAACCGTGACCCCACCCCACCCATGTCAACAAAGGCCAGTGGGGAGCCTCAACTTCTGTCCTCCCCATGCTGTGATGAGGTGCCCCAACTCTATCACCGTGGTGGTGTCAGAGAAAGCCAAGCAGGGAGCTAAAACTTTCATCCCTGCCAGGAAGAAACAGGCCCTACTCCCCGTGGTGTCAGTAGAGGCCATGTGGGGACCCTGGACATCTATCCCTACCCAGCACCTCCTCTTGCCTCCTGCTGTGGTGGCCTCAAAGCAGGCTGAGTGGAAAGTTAGAACTGTCACTACCACTTAGCAGTAAAGACACTCCACCCACTGCCAGAGTGCTCTGCCCACCCTAGTGGAGACTACATGGGGAGCCAGAACTCCCACACCTGTTCAGCAATAATGAGGAACTCACGCCCATCACTTGAGTGTCAATGGAAACAAAGTGGGGAACCTGGACTTCTTCCTCCATTAGTCATTAATGATTCCTTTGCCTGCCACAAGAGTGTCAGAGAAATTGAGAAAGTTTAAAGGAGATCCAGAGTCACACAATGTAATGTGAAAATGTATCTGTTTCAATCAAAAATCACTTGTCATACCCACAATCAGGAAGATCTCAAACTGAAGGATAAAAGGTAATTAATAGATGCCAACACTCAGATGACAGAGATGTTAGAATAATCTGAAAAATATTTTAAAACAGCCTTCATGAAAATGCTTCAAACAGCAATTACAAGCATACTTGAAACATAAATAAAAATAGAGTCTTGGCAAAGAAATAGAAAATCTAAACAAAGAAAAGGAAGATATAAAGGAGAACCAAATGGAAATTTTAGAACAGAAAAATATAATAATCTAAATAAAAAACTCAGGAGGTGATCTCAACAGCATAAGGGAGGGAACAGAGGAAAGAATCCATGAACTAGAAGATAAAACGAATGGAAAGAACTCAATCTGAACGACATGGAGAACATAGTCTGCTATAACAAAAGATCTAACATTTGTGTCCTTGAAGTCCCAGAAGGAAATGACAAAGAGAGCAGGGCTGAAAAAGCACTTGAAGAAATAATGGCTGAAAACTTCCCAAACTTGGCAGAAGATATAACCTACAGATCCAAAAAGCTGAGCAAACAGGAGAAACCCATAGGATAAACCCATAGAAAGTCACTCTGGCATACATCACAGTGAAACTTCTGAAAATTAAAGACAAAGAAAAAATCTTGAAAGCAATGACAAACAATTTGAATTACACCAGATTTCTCAGTAGAAACCATGGAAGCCAAAAGGAAGTGGCATGACATTTTTCAAGCACTAAAAGAAAAGAACTATTAAGCTGGAATTGCAAACCAGCAAAATGTTATTCAGGAATGAAAAAGAAATCAAGACATTTTCAGATGAAGGAAAACTGAAAGAATTTGTCACCAGCAGACTTATCTCAAAAGAATAGCTAAAGAAATTTCTTTAAGCAGAAAGGAAACCATAAAAAAAAGAAACCTGGAATATCAGGAAGGAAGAAAGAATGTAGTAAGCAAAAATATAGATAAATACAATAGATTTTTCCTTCTGTTGAGTTCCCCAAATTATGTTTGACTGTTGAAGCAAAAGTTATAACACTGTCTGATATGATTCTAAATAAAAGTAGAAGAAATATTTGACTATTATACACAGAAGAGGGGAGAGGGATGCAAGACAGGTAAGGTTTCTATACTTCACTTGAAATGGTAAAATGAGGACATAAGTAGACTGCGATAAGTTATGTATATATAATATAAAATCTAAGCAACCACTAAAAAAGCTATACAAAGAGATACACTCGCAAACACTATAGATACATCAAAATGGAATTAAAAATGTTCGAGTAACCTAAAGAAAAGCAAGAAAAATAAAACAACAGAATGAAAAACAGAGGAAACAATGAAAAGGAAGTCAGACTTAGGTCCTATCATATTAATAATCACATTAAATGTAAATGGCCTATATAATTCACTTGAAAAACAGAGCTTGCCAAAGTGGATTAAAAAATGTGACCAAACTCTATGCTGCCCGTAAGAAACTCACTTCAAATATAACAATATAGGCAATGAATGTAAAAGGATGGAAAAATATATATCATGCAAATATTAACTGAAGAAAAGCAGGAGTGGCTATATTAATTTTATATAAAGTAGACTTCAGAGCAAAGAAAATTACCAGAGACAAGGAAGGACATTAAATAATGATAAAAAAAGGTCAACTCATCAGAAAGATAGAGCATTCCTAAATGTGTTTGTAAAACACAACAGGCTGAAAAATACATGAAATAAAATACATGATAGAACTGAGAGGAGAAGTAGGCCAATCCTCAATTATACTAGGAGATTTCAACATCTGTCTCTTAATAGTTGGTAGAATAACTAGATAGAAAATCAGGAAGGATATAGAAAAACTCAACAACACCCTCAACCCGCAGGATCTAGTTGACGTCTATAGAACATTCTGCTAAGCAAAAGCAGAGTATGCATTGTTTTAACGTGCCCACCTAACATTACCAAGACAGACCATATCTTATGCCATGAAAGAAACTGCAGAAAATTTTTAAACATCGAAGTCATTAGACTGTGTTTTCTGATCACAATGGATTCAAACTAGAAATTCGTAACAGAAAGACAACAGGAAAATCTCCAACCTCTTATAAACTAAACAATACAATTCTAAATAACCCATAGTAGAAAGAGGAACTCTCAAGCAAAATTTTAGAAATACGTTGAACTGGATGGAAGTGAAAATAAAATATATCGAAATTACGGGACATGGTTAAGCAGTGCTGAAAGGGAAAGTTACAGCACTAGATACATACGTTAGAAAGGAGTAAAAGCCTCAAAGCAATATCTAAGCTCCCATCTCAAAAATCTAGAAAAAGAAGAACAAAATTCATTCAAAAAAGAATGAATTAATAAAGATAAGAGCAGAAATCCGTGAAATTGAAAGCAGAAAAATAGAGAATATCAAGGAAGCAAAGAGCTAGTTCTTCGAAAAGATCAATAAAACTGACAAACCTCTGGCAAGACTGTCAAAGAAAAAAGAGAGAAAACACAAATTACTAATATCAGAAATGAAATGGAGGATGTTACTACGGACACTGAAAACATGAAAGGTCATAGGGGAACACTAGGAACAACTCTGTAAACGCAGATCTGAAAACTTCGATGAATGGACCAATTCTTAGAAAAGCATAAAATACCACAACTTACCCAATACGTAAGACAATTTGAATAGCCCTATAACTATTAAGGAAATTGAATAATTTAAACATTCCTTAAAAAATCTCCAACAGATGGTTTCATTAGAGAATCCTGCCAAACATTCAAAGAAGAATTAAGAATAATTCTGTACAACTCTTCTGGAAAATAGAAGAGGAAGAATCACTTTCCAAATCATTTTACGAAGCTGGTCATATCCTGATCCAAAACCAAATAAAAACAATATAATAAAAGGAAACTGCAGAACAATATCCCTCATGAATATAGACACAAAATCCTTAGCAAAATATTAGGAAATAGAATTTAGCAATATATAAAAAGAATTATATGCCAGGACCAAGTAGGATTTATTCCAAGGATGCCATGCTGGTTTAATATTCAAAAATCAATGTAATCTACCAAATTAATAGGCTAAAGAAGAAAAATCACATAATCATTATCAATTGGTGCAGAAAAAGTATTGAAAAATTCAACATTTTTGATAAAAACTCTCATTCAGGTAGGAATAGTGAGAAAGATGCTTAATTTGATAAAGAGCATCTACAAAAAAAAGTGCAGTCAACATTATACTTAACGGTGAAAGACTGAATGCTTGTCCCCTAAGACTGAGGCTGAGGTGAGGTTATCTGCTCTTACCGCTCTCCTTCAACATAGCGATGGAAGTTATAGCCGGTGCAATAAGGCAAGAGAAAAGCATATAGATTGGAAGAAAGTAATAAAGTTGTTTCTATATTCAGATGACTTGATTGTTTATACAGAAAATCCCAAGGTATTTACAAAAAAGTTCTAGAACTAAGAAGTGAGTTTAGCAAGGTCACAGGATACAAAGTAAACATACAAAAATCAATTGTATTTTTATACACCCGCAATGAACACAACAGTACCAGAATTTAAAAGATAATACCATTTACAACTGCTCATAAAAATGGAAATGCTTAGATGCAAAGTTAACAAAACAGGAGTAGGACTTATATGCTGAAAACTATAAAACACTGATGAAAGAAATCAGACCTAAATAAATGGAAAGAGATACCATGTTTATGGACTGAAAGACACTGCTGTTGTTTTAAGAGCCTATGGGTACCCTTTACTTTTAAGACTGTGGGTCGAGAGAGAAAGGGGAGGCAGCAGCCAGCCCTTAAGCTACTCAGGCACGTCCCATTGCCAAGGACAGTCTAAAGCCAGCCTAAAGCACTAAGAAATGCATGCCAGCCCTGAAAAGTGCTTCATTCCTTGGCTTTCATCCCCTGATGCCCAATCTCAGTGAAGGGGGATCCTGGAGAGCTTTGGGGCCTCAACATTTGTCTCCCTCTCTCTCACTGCACGTGGATGGTGTCAGGCTTGCTGTCTCCAGCCTCTGCACCTGCCATAGGATGGAGGGGAAAGAGGAGAGAAGCGCTGGCTCCCGGGGGGGTCAGCCCTCTTGCTTCCTCACTCTAATGACCGAAGTGCTGGGGGCTTTTGCAGTGGTGCTGATGATGGAAGACTTTTTTCTCTATAAAAATTTTTTAAAATCTGAAAGCAATTCCACAGTGAAGTCATTAGGCCACCCCAGGGAGTCTCAGCTATAATTTATGGCTCCATGTATCCTACCATTGTAATTTTGTTTTGCATTCATTAGGATGGGATTTCTTTAAAAGAAAAATCTCAAGGAATCACAGTTCTGACAACTAACATTAACCACCGTGTCACTCACAGATATTGCTAAGGCTCTAATTCTGAAGAGTAAATTAATTTCCCTTGTGTGAGAAGCATCTGAGTGGTGTTTGGATCCCTCTCTAGGGGGTGCTGATTGACTCCAGGAAGAAGCCGCTGCTTCTATGGTGACATGATGAGCTGGAAGACTCTGCCCACACCAGCTTCTCTGACTTTATTTCATCCGTCTTGTCCCTCCCTGGAATTTGGGGAGAAGAAAATTGGCCATTGTTGTTCGGGACATAAAAAGGGCAGGTGGTTTCAGGAAGCTTCATGTGATTCCACCCCCGGCCCCTAATTTTTCTTACTGGTCCGTAGACAGCTCATTTTCTTCTCTATCAGCAATTTCGTTCTTTAATTTAAGGTTGGGTGAAAAAGACTTTCCTCTTCACCCTGGAACTCTTTTTATAACAGGGTTAGTGATGCAGAATAGGTTAGTGCTTTGTTCGGGTTAAAGAAAAAAATAAAGAGGGCTTCTTTGGGGACATTTTAAAGTGGCTTTTCTAGATCAAGGATGGGTAGAATAAAAGGTACTCCTAGGAACTCAGGATAATGGTAACGACTGTGCTCATGACAGCTGCCATGCCTTGAACACCTACTGTGTGTCAGGCATGGTGCTAAACACCTGTCGGCACTGTCTCACTTAGTCTCACAGTCACCGTCAGCCCCTTTTCATGGTTGAGGAGCTTGAGGCTCAGTGAGTTTGTGTAACTTGCCCAGGGTAACACTGCAGGTGGCAGAGTCTGTGTGCAAACCAGGTTTGTCTGATCCAAAGCCTGGGTTTTAACCGCTAGCTCCTGCCTCCCCTCCTGGAATGACTAAGGTGACGTGATGTCGACTTGGCCCCAGCATGGCCTCCCATGGGCAGCGTGAGGTACCACAAGAGGATAAGAACAAACTCAGTAGAGAGGCAGCCAGGTTCGCTGCTGCTTATTGTGAAGGGGTTTGAGCCGTAGTATGTTGGGTCAGACCCACTCTTGTTTGTGTACTTGAGCCCTCAGAGAAGAAGCTGGAACTGGCCAACCTTCAGATCCAGGGTGACCCAGGCCTGCTCTCTGCTAGTCCTTGATGGTCAGGGTTACAATGGTTATACACCAGGGTTATAATGTTGGCTAGAAGTGGCTCACCCAATGGAAATATGGAGACAGAGCTACAGGTTTACTCTGCCTTGTTGTCTCTTATCTGAAGGGCTTCTGGGGTCCCCCTGGGGTCATCCATCTCCTGGTGGGAGGAAGTGGCCTGGTCCTAATCCCTGTGGGTCTGCGGTCTGCTCCCTTCGGCACTACCCTTCCAGTGCCCGTGGATCGGGTAGACAGTCTTTGCAGCCTCAGGTAGCAGAATGTCAGCCCCTGACAGATACTAGCCAAGACATTAGACTCATGGGTTTCCTGTTGGGGAGGGCCTTTAAGTTCCTGGCGTTTTGATTTGGTGTGACCTTTGAGAAAGGGAGAAAAGGAACAGAAAAGGCGCTTTCTCTTTGTACTTTCCGGCCAACAAAACATGGGCTCTCATGTCTGTCTTTGTGAGTTTGGGGTGGCTGTCCCTGCTCTCTCTATAGACTTTCTGTCACTGATGCCAAAGCACTCTCATTTTTTTTGCATATCTGAAATCTTCTTGTGTTTAAAAATTGTCACTGTCATTGACCCCATCACAACCATTGAGGATCATCTATTCCGTGGTGGTTGGGTTGATAGATGGTTGAGGGTTGGGAGAAAAAAAAAAGTGTTTGGAAGGTGCAAAAATTACTTGTTGGGATTTTTGCAGAATTGGAAGGCACTTTTGTCCTTCCTTGGGGCCAATTGACATATCTAATCACAATCAAGGCTACTATTAAAGAAGCACTATCTATATGCTAAACACACACACACACACACACACACACACACCCTCTTACGTCTCTCCTACAGATGGATTGAAAGTTGCCCATTTGAAGAATGATAGCTAAAACATGGTGGATGTAACATATTGAGCCTGATGGTTCAAGGCAGGCTTGCTTTGTCAGAGCAAGCTATTAAATATTCAGCTTTAAAAAAAAAAATAGCAAGAGTTGTGTGCAGCCCAGCCCCTACCATGATCCTAAGCTTGACCCCAGGACCCCAGGGTGGGATTGGTTGGGATTGGGTAGGGTGAGGCTTGGGACTAGGAGTCAGGGTTTCCGTTGCGCACATTACTTGATAATAAGCCAGGTTTTTACATCCTGGCTGGCTGGCTGAACCAAATCTGCCAAGTCCAGCCAGTGCCATTAAAATATCCTTTGTAACATATTCTCCCTCTGGGTTTCTATTTTCAGGAGCATCACAGACAGGGGAGACATGGGGACAGATGGGCTGTGGGCTCTCTGAGAGGTTGGGAGGGTCTCCATTGGGGGCCGGTGAGAATGGGGTGCAGTGGTCCACTTGCAGCCAATCACGGCTCCCTTGAGTCCTGTCTGTGCCCAAGTTATTAATAAGGGAAGGTGGCCAACGGGAGTGTGGCCTGGGCCCAGGAACTTGCTCAGCTTTTGTCTGCAGAGGTCAGCACTTTGACAGCAAAGGAGGCGGGTTTTGTCCTCCCTCCCTCTGGCAGCAGGGGTGCCTCCAAACCAGCTTGCACCCCGAGGAGGCTCAAGGTCAAGGGCAGAGGCCCAGCCACAAATCTCCTCTCCTTCTTCCAATTTGACTGGATGTCATTCAGAGTAGACTGATGCAATGATGCTGCAGAGCAGGAAACATGCGAAGCAATTATCTTTTTAGTAGGTCACTGGCCTCCTTTGGGAGAAGAGAGCAGAGGGAGAGCTGGGACGGCAGGCAGCACGGCCTCCCCCAGAGGCTGCGCGTGCAGTAGCTGTGTTGGTGATTAATAGCCGTGTCACTTCCCATGAATGTTGCTTTAAGCAGCCGTGTTCAAAATTGAGTGGGAATGAAATAAAACAACCCAAAATAAATGTTTCCTCTATTCCTTAAGAGTTGCTGGAATCCAGAAATAGCTTTTCCAATCTATAATTTTAAATGGCATCATTCACAGCCCTCTTGGAGCCTCGGCTTTATTTTCACGTGGATGTTGTTGTGCACACGCGCGTCACTTTTTGTTTTTAAAGACCATGAAAAATTTGAGCTCAGTGACTTTGGGTTTTTTTCCCGCACTGAAATAAAAATTATGTTTACAGAGAAAAATACAGCCTTTACATGGGTTTTTAAAGAAAAATAGTAACCCTGCCGAGGAAAAGGACAGGAAGAATATTGTGTCCATATAGATCATAAACTGGAACAGTAAAAACGTCTGGCAGGCGGTAATTGCTGGCCAGCTGCAGGGATTATAGCCCCGTGAGCTGTGCTCAGGGCAGCGTGCCAGGACACTGGCAACCAGAGGCAGGCCTGGACCAGCATGGCCCTCAGTGCGGTCGACGGGGGCCTGAGAGCACACACAAGGGGGTGACCACAGAGTGGAAGGGCAGGGTTCCTGCAATGGCCAAGCCCTCTCAGAGCACCAAGTCTTGAGATCCCCTCTCGCTGCTGCCTCTGTTGGAGCCAGGCTGCCAGCTTGGGGACAGATGGTGGCAGTCATGGGGATGACCTCCGGCTACATTCCTGGGCAGGAGAAGGATCGTTGGCCTTTAGAGTCATGTATTCCCCTGCAAAAGCCAGAGAACACATCCGATGGGTGAGGAGCTAGCAGGAACCCCCGGCCCAGTGCTTTGGGGACTGTCAGTGTCTTGGGCCAGAGAGAGGGAGGGAAAGAGTACAGGTGCTGCCTGCCTTCTGCCCACTCATATGTTTCCTTCTAGTCCTTGGCAAAACATCAAAAACCAAAATGAAACAAACCAGCGGTGGGGTGGGCTGTTGGGCACGAGGGCAGGGTGGGTCCCTCATCTTACTTGCTTCCTCCATCCCTGTCCTCATTGCCCACTGGCTCCCACCCAGCGCTCCAGTGTCTGACAGTTAAGCTTTTATTGGACCATCTAGTAACAAGCAGACTTTCCAAGAGGCGGAGGGTGAATGGGTGGAGGCGTTGGGTGTGGAGCTGCTGAAAGACGGCAGAACAGTCAGTCTGTCATCCTGCCTTCAGTCTTTCCTGAGCGCTCACACCCGGTCGAGCTGGGGCACCTGAAGATGGAACAGGCCTGCCCTCAGGGAGCTGTGAGTCTGGCCACAAGTGAGGTTTTAAAATACAGGTTTTAGTGTTGTTCAAGTATGGGGAGGCCAGCAGGTCAGTAGACAACTGCCATTGAAAAGATAACTTGCTACTCACAGTTCCCAAGGGGAGGGGCCCGCCATGCCACACAGGGAAGCACCAGGGCAGTCAGGAGGCAGAGGGAGCAGGGAGCAAGGGGAAATTGTGGACAAGAGCCCTTATGGTGGTTTCCATGGGAAGGAACGGGTGAGACAGGGTAAGCAGGCTAAACAGACTTAGGATTAGCTAGTCTCAATCATTTCAGTGGGCTCTGGAGTATGGAGGTTGTCTCTGGTTGTCTGGTACCCAGCCCTGGGGTGACTGGGACAGGGGAACAGTGGCCTAGAGTGTGAGAGCCCCATAAAGGAGGTGGTGGGGGTATGGGCTCTGGGTTGGTTAGTTTGCATACGGAAGATGTACTTGCAGAGGTGTCATTTGCTTGCTCTAGGACTTGGCTGGCCCTGGGAGGGGCAGTCCCTCCCGGGTCAACAAGGGCCCAGATGTCAAAGCATCAAAACTTGAGGTTAACACAGGTGCACACAGTGCCAGCAGGAAAGGGAAAATTGCTCCTGTGTGGGAGGAATCCCAGCTGAAGTGCTGAGGGCCTTCTGAGGAGACGCAGCTTCCTGCCTTGGTCTGGTTTGGTTTTTGAAGGGGCGTGGCGAAGAGGGAGGGAGTCTCAATGGGAAGAAGGACTTTGGCTGAGACAGCAAAAATGTGATGTGTGGCAGTTAGGGGTGAAGTTGGCTGCAGGCAAGGAGCCCTGCTTGGACGGAGGCCCAGGATGGGAAGGTGTCAAGGGCTTAGCAGCAGGGAAAGCAGTTGGGGCACTCAACTGGGGCCCAAGTCGCTCTGGAATGCCACGGGAGGCATTTGGATTTCCTTCTGTATGAGCTGGCCAGAGCTGTGTTGCCCTCCAGGAGTCCTAATGAATTCATAGACTCATACAGAATGCCTATGCTTGCCATATATCATAGTCTCCGAACTTAATTAACGAGTTAGGATGCTGACGTAAATTTATTCTGGATGAAAAGAAGAAATCCACTGTGGCAGAGGCTGAAAACTCAGTGCCTCCCGGGCCTGCAGGTACAGTCAGTGAGTGGAAAGGACTCTGGGGACAGCAGGGGACAGCCATGCCCCAACTCGAGCAGCAACGGCCTCTGAGCTCCAGGAGATGACATCATGGGAATGGGGTTCAGAGTTGCCAGATTTCCCTAGTGTTCAAGAAAGGCTGGAAATGCAGATTCTTGTGAAATCTCCTGAGCTTTGTGAAATCACCTGGTAACTCGGCAGTGCCTTAACTAAGCTCTTCCTTTCCTCTCAGCACCGGGAAAGGCACTGGGAGGCCTGTCCCCAAATGGACGTGTGGTGGCCTCTTTCTGCTCTGCGCCTGTCACCCCAATTCAACTGGGAGTGCCAAAGAGGAAATGGGATGATTACAAGGTGTGCCTTATTGGGGAAACTGAGGCACACCAGGTCAGGGGTCAGATCTGACATCCAAAGACCTTCCCTGCGGTCTTGAGTGAGCCATCCTGCCATGCTTCATCTGCATGTCCTCGTTGGGAAAACCCATTCATTCGGCAAATATTGAGTGTTTGCTCTGTGAGGGGCCAAGACAAACACTTCGCATACAAAAGCAGAAAATTTGATGGGACGCTGTCTAAAACTGTATTGTTATTGTAATGATTTTTCAGCAGAACAAAAACTAGAAGGTGCCGTGATCAGTTGCTTCTTTGGCTGTCCCCGTGTGGGTGAAGTTTCTCGCGACGACGTTCTGGCAGCACATAGGAAATCCTGTTGATTGACAGGGTGGGTGGGTGGGGGCAGGCACCAGGCTCTCCCGCCCATGCCACCTGGTCTGGTTCTCTCCGTGTCCCAGGCTGTGAGTTCAGTGGCCTTCTTGACCCTGGTGGCCGCCCAGCACCTGGTGTGGTGCCGGCAGAGAGCAGGGATCCCGCAGATGAGTGAATCACGTGTGGCAATGTCTAGTTTCGGTAGACAAGATTTTAGCCACAGCGACCGTAGATGAAGCTACAGTATGATCACGCACATAAAAATGAAAGTTAAGAGAGTGGGGACAAACGGAATTTGGAAAATGACCTGACATTGCGATGACATCATTATCGGATCAGTGCTTTTTGTATTGGTTTCACAATGATCCAGCAAGAGCTGAGAGATCTCCCTCCAGCCTGACAGGCTCGTTGGGTGCCATGCCCCGCGGGGCTTGGGTGTGTGCTGGGATGGACGCAGGGTGTGGAGGGAGGGCAGGCGGGGTGGTGTTCCGCGGATGGCCATCTGCGGGGTGGTTACACTGTGCTGGGGGAGTCCGTGCTCGTAGAAAACGAGCCTGCACTCACAGTGCTCGAAGCGGCTGCCCTGTGTGTGCTTACTGTCGTCTACGTCCCCACCACCTCCCACCCACACGACAGGTCCGGACTGTGAATTCTAGACACCTTGTGCACTAAGAGATCATGGTACCCTTCTTTTAATTACAAATAAAGACAATAGTAAAGCATCAAATTATGTTTAAGAAAGTCTATTAATATAAAATTTTAAAACATTCGCTGTTTCCCCTCTCTCCTCGAGTGATTGATGGATAGATATCCTCACTTCACTGGTGTCCAAAGCACAGGTTTGCCCTGCCTGTTTGATAACAAAGCACTGTGTGTGCATGCCTGTGTATGCGTGCACATATGTGTGTGCATGTGGGCATGCATGTGCGTGTGAAATGTTCTTTCAGAAATCAACATGAAGGTCGGAGGCGTTCAAAGGCAGGAGGCTTCCAAGCCCAGGACTGTGGAGCATCATGGGGCACAGGGGTGCCCCTGTGCTCTGACAGGCCAGGCTCTTGGCAGTCTGCAGCCACGGGATTCTGACTGTGGGGGTTGCCTGTGGGGACAGTCCCACACTGCTTTATAAACTGCTGTGAAGAAGACCGGGGTTTGCCCTGACACAGCTGCCTTGGAGCGAAACGCAGCAGCTGTCCACAGGGCCCAGGGTTGCAGGCAGGGTGTGGAGAAGGTTGCAGGAGGAGAAGACCTCCGTGTGGAACTGCAGGGGGACTGAGCTGGGCTGAAAGTAATGACCTGCCTGTGAATCTGACAGGAGCACCGGGTTAGCATCGCCTCCTTCTTGAGGATGTCCTTTTGAAATATGTTCTAGGATATTGCTCTCATCCTATTAATTATGTCACAAACTTATTAAAGCTGAATAATTAATGATCGTGGGGCACTTGGAATGATAAAATGCTATGTAAATGTTAACGGATAAAAATTACTCTGTGTATCAAATAGATGCGCTGTTTTGAATATATGCCATGGTGGGAAGGTTAATTTCCACAAGAGCTGAAGAGCTTTCTGTTGGGCTGTATTCAGAAACGTGTGATATCTTATTATCTTAACCTCATTTCAGGAGGCTCGAGCATTCTGTGTTCTGATGTATTCGAACGGCAAATGTCTGCTTAGAATTTTGAGCTCTGGAAATGAAGTTGCCTATTGGATTTTGGTAAAAATTGTGTCTGCTTGCTTCTCTCTAGCCGGAGGCAGTTTGGGCCCAAAGCTAAGGAAGAGGTCAAGATCATTGAGCACCAAACGCAGACCCTTCGGCTGATGCCGCACCTGGCCACGGCCTTGGCCCTGACCTTCGCCAGCAGGTGAGATGGGTCTCAGGGTTTGCCCTCTGGAGGTGAGTGTGAGGCCCTGGTGTTAGTAAGGAGTGAGAGGAGAGAGAGCCAGAGGCTTCATTTTCTACCTGCAAGCAGGAAAGCATCTGTGGTTAAGATGCAGGGCTCGGCTTAAAAGTGATGTTCGGCTCTTGGTTGTCTGTATATCCAGATGAATGGGATCCACAGCAAATTTGAGAAGACTCGAACCAGTGTTTCTCCAGCATTTCTGAAAGAAAGAAACTTAAATGGTTCAAATTTCTCTACCTCTGTAAAGGTTCTAAGTTACAGTAAAGTTTTCAAAAATAGGTCAAGGTGTGTGCACTTGAGGGAGGTAGGTGTCAGGCTATTGAATGAAACAGCAGTAACAGTACCGTAAATTCACATGGAAATTCACATTTTACAGCAGGTTTTGTCTATGCTTCTCCACTCTTCCTCCTCGAGGCCCTAGGAGGTGGCCTGGGCAGTTATGTGTCGCCACTGTATTCTAAAGACCAGAAAATTGGAGAATGCCTAAAATCACAGGGTCCAGGAGCAGGTGGGCTGGGATGTAACTCCAAACTTTGGATGTTGATCCTCTGTTCTTTCCTCCCTGTGCAACCCTGCTTCTCAGTGATAAGGACAAGAATTAATTTCTGAATAATTTAGAATTGATGTGTGTTTGAAATTTCCTGCACCCCTCAGTAAGCCCGTGCCAGGGTTTATAAAAAGATGGTCGTGGGAGAGACCGTAGTCAGTGTGCTGGGCTTGTGGGGCTGCCTAGCTGCTGCTGGCCTGGCTGGGACGGGCTCACTGGGCACAGCTCTGCTCTTACTGCCGTCAAGCCTGGAATCCCAGGGTGCACGAACAGCGACTCCTGCAGACTGAGCTTCAGGAACAACACTAAGGGAGATCCAAGCCACCTGGAAAAATACGTAAATTACTTACAGCCAACATTTCACTTACAATGTTTTTGAGGTTTAATTTGCATACAGTGAAATGCACAGATTTTAGTGTATTGTGTGATGAGTTTTGACAACCACATCAACTTGTGTAATGAACACTCAAACCAAATATAAAACATTTCCATCACCCCAGAAAGTTCCCTCGGGCCCCTTTGCCATTGGCCCCCACCTCACCCCCACGGCAGAGGCAACCTTTCTGATTTCTACCTCCGTAGCTTGATTTTGTCTGTTCCTGAACTTCATATAAATGGAATCATACAGGAGGTATTTTTTTGTGTTCAGTTTATTTCATTCAACGTAACGTCTTGATGTTTGTCAATGTTGTTGGTGGTTTGTTCATTTTTATTGCTGGGTAGTAGCATTAAAAGAATAAATCACAATTTTTTAATCCATCCTCTCACTGATGGACATTTGGGTTGTTTCCACACTCTTAGCTACTATGAATAAGCCACAGTGAATATTCTTGCACAGTCTTTCATTTTTCTTAGGGTAAAAACGTAGAGAGGAGGTGCAGGGTAATTGGGGACATGTTTGTCTAGTTTTATAAGAAACTTCCAGCTTTTCATTTTACACTCTCTCGGGCGATGTATGAGAGTTCCAGCTGCCCTGTATCCTGACCGACGTTTGTTCCATCTCTTTCGCAATTTGATCCAGACTAAGCGGTATGAAATGGTATCTCATTGCAGCTAAATTCATACTTACCTGGTGGCTGATGTTGTTGAGAACTTTTTCCTGTGCTCATTGGCCATCGTGTATTTCCTTCACAAGGGATCTTTAAGTCCCTTGCACATTTTTCTAAATTGTGCTCTTTGCCTTTTTACTGACTTATAAGAGTTGTTTATATATTCTAAAAGCAAGTTCTTTGTCAGATTTACCTATTGTAGATATTTTCATCCATTCCGGGTTTTGTCTTTTCATTTTCTTAGTGACGCTTTTTGGTGAGCAGAAAATTTTAATGTTGATTACGTCTAATTTACCCATTATTTTTTCTTTTCTGAAGAGTGCTTTCTGTGTCCTCTCTAAGACATCTTCATAACCATAGCTTTATAGCAAGTCTTGAGATCAGGTATTGGGGCTGACCTTACAGAAATAAAAAGGAATATAAGGGAATATTATGAACAAGAATGTGCCAAAAATTAGATAACCTATAAAAAATGGACAACAAAAGTACCAACTACCAAAACTGAATAAAGAATAAACAGAAAATCTGAACAGACCTATAGCAACTACAGAGATTGGATTAGTAATTTTAATCCTTCTAAAATTTAGAAGAGGAGGGAACACTTTCCAACTTATTCTATGAGGCTAGAATACTCAATACCAAAATGAGGCAAAGATATTAGAAGGAAACTCTAGACCAAAATAACCTATGAATATCAATGTAAAAATCTTCAACAAAATGCTAGCAAACTGAATCCAGCAACATATAAAAAAAATTATACACCATGACCATGATACACCATGACCATGATACACCATGACCAAGTGAGATTTATCCCAAGAATGTGAGGTCGGTTTGACATACAAAAATCAACCAATGTAACATACCATATTAATAGAAGAGGTGAAAAAACCCCACGTGATCATCTCTACATATGTGGAAAAAGCATTTGACAAAATCCAGCACCCTTTTATCATAAAAGACTCTCAAAAATCTAGGATAGAAGGGAACTTCTTCTATCTCATAAAAGTCATCTATAAAAATTCTACAGTTCTATGTAATCATATGTAATAGTAAAAGATTGAGTGGTTTCTCCTTAAAATCAGGAACAAGATAAGGATGTCTCTGCTCTCTCTACATCTATTCCCCGTTATGTTGAATGATCTAGCAAGGACAAGCAGGCAAGAAAAATAATGAGGCATACAGATTGGAGAGGAAGTAGTGAAACTATCTCTATTTATAGATGATGACGTGGTGTTGTAAATAGAAAATCTTAAGGAATCCACTAAAAGTTTGTTAAAACTAATAAACAAGTTCAGCAAGATTATAGGATACAAGATCAATATACAAAAATCAATTGTATTTTTATATCCTAGCTATGAATAATCCAAAAATGAAATGAGGTCAAACAATTCCATTAACAATAGCATCAAAAAAGAATAAAATACTTAGGGGTAAATTTAACAAAAGAAGTTAAAGAAGATGTGAATATTTGGAAAGGTGTCCCATGTTTATAGATCAGATGACTTAAGATTGTTAATATGGCAATACTCCTCTAATTAAAGTACAGATTCAGTGCAATCTTTATCAAAATCCCAGAAGCCTGTTTTTCAGAAATTGACAAGCTGATTTTAAAAATTTGAACACATGGAACAAAAAGGAGCCCGGATAGCCAAAACAGTCTTGAAAAAGGAGAAAGAGTTGGAAGACATACACTTCTCTATTTGAAAACTTACTACAAAGCTCCAGTAGTCAAGACAGTGTGGTATTGGCATAGGACAGACAAATAGATCAATGGAATAGAATTGAGAAGACAGAAATAAAGCCCTAAATTTATGGTCAGCTGATTTTTGACAAAGGTGCTAAGACAATTTAATGGGCAAAAGAATAGTCTTTTCAACAAGTGGTGCTGGTGGAACTGGATATCCACATGCAAAGGAATGAAGTTGGACCCCTCCCTCACTCCGTCCATTGCAATTAGCCCAAAATGAAGCACAGACCTAAATATAAGAGCTAAAAGAATAAAACTCTTAGAGGAAAACAGGAGTAAATCTTCACAACCATGGGTTAGGCAATAGTTTCTTAGATATAACACCAAAAGCGTTAAGTGACAAAAGAAAAAAATAGACAAATTGAATTTTATCAGAAGTAAAATCTGTTTGTGTTTCAAAACACACCATCAAGAAAATTAAAAGACGATCCACAGAATAGGAGAAAATATTTGCAAATCATATGTGTGATAAGGGACTTGCGTGTAGAACTTATAAAAAACTTCTGCAATTCAACAATAAAATGACAAATAACCCAACTGAAAAATGGACAAAGATCTGAATAAACATTTCTCCAAATAAGAGATACAAATGGTCAATAAGCACCTGAAAAAATGCCAAAAATCATTATTCCTTAGGGAACTGCAAATCAAAACAACACTGAGTTATCACTTTGCATCCACCAAGATGGCTATAATTAACAAGATACTAACAAGCGTTGGTGAAGATATGATGAAATGGAACCTTCATACATTGCTGGAGGGAATGTAAAATGGTACAGCCACTTTGGAAAACAGTTTGGCAGTTTTTCCAAAGATTAAACATGAAATTACCATGACCCAGCAATTCCACTCCTAGGTACATAACTCAAGAGAAATGAAACCAGCTGTGCATACCAAAACTTGTACATGAACGTTCATAGCAACATTATTCATAACACCCAAAACATGGAAACAATCCAAATGTCTATCAACTAAGACATGGATAAACAAATGTGGTATATCCACACAGTGGAATATTATTTGGCGATAAAAAGGAATGAAGTACCAATATGTGCTACAGCAGGAGTGGACCTTGAAAACATTATGCCCAGTGAAAGAAACTAGTCACAAAGATCATACTGCATGATTCCATTGGTATAAAATTTCCAGAATAGTTGTATTCAGAGAGACAGAAAATAGAGCAGTGGTTGCCACAGACTAGAGGGTAGAAGAGGGAGTGAGGAGCGATTGCTAATGGGTTTGGGGTTTCTTTATGCGGTGATGAAATGTTCTAAAATTAGAGGCTAATGGTTGCATAACTCTGTAAATAATCTTAAAACCACTGAATTATACATTTTCAAAGTGTGAATGCTGTGGTATGTGAAATATATCTCAATAAAACTGTTGAAAAAGAAAGAGAAAGAAATCATGTCACGCGAGTCATCTAAGTCTGTTCTTTTTCAAAATCATCTTGGCTATTCCAGGTCTTTTGCATTTCCACATGCAATTTTGAATCTGCTCATCAGTTTTCTTGCCCAAAACACCCTGCTCGGGTTTATTTGTGATTGCATTATCTATAAAGCAATTCAGGCAGTATTGGGTCTTTCAAAACCCAAAAGATGGTGTATATCTCTTCATTAATATAGGTCTTTAATTTTTCTTAGCAGTATTTTATAATTCATAGTCTAGAGATCTTTCACTTTTTTTGCTAAATTTATTCAAATGGAACAGCTTTTTAAATTTAATTACCAATTGTTAATATCATATGGAAATGTAATTAATTTCTGTATGTTGGCCTTGTATCCTATATTCTCACTAAATTCATTTATTAGATTTAGTAGTTTCTTTACAGACCCTTTAGATTTTCTGTATACACAATCATATTACAAGTGAATAAAGAGAGTTTTATTTCTTCCTTGCCAATATTTATGCTTTTTTCCCCCTTTTTCTTGCCTTCTTGGACTTGCTGGAACCTCCACTACAGTATTGAACAGCAATGGAAAGAGTGGACATCCTTATTTTGTTCCTGATTCATATGTACCAGTCTTCCTCTGTTTTGTATGTGAGATGCTGCCACAGCACAACTTGATGAGTGGTGTGTAGGTCCACACTCAGAATCTGAATGCATGAACCCCAAGCCACTGAAATGGAGCACGCAAACTTAACCACTATGCCACTGGACCAGCCTCAGTCTGAGAATCTTTTAACGTTTGGCTCATTTTTATTTACTGTAATTCCTAATATAGTTAAGTCTGCCATTTTGCTACTTGCTTCACATTTGTTCTATCTTTTCTTGGTTTCTTCATTTTCCCTTTCTTTCCTTTTTTGGGGGTTTTAGAGTATTTTTTAGTATTTCTTTTTATCTCCTCTCTTTGCTTCTACCTGGACTTTTTTCTTTTTCTTTTTCCTCGTGAATACTTTAACTATCGTAATATGCATCCGTATCTTGCCAGTGTCCACCTTGAATTGATATTATACCACTTTGTCTATTATATAATCTTACAAGAATGTAATCCCATTTATCCCTTTCTATCCTTTGTGCTACTGTTGTCATATATGTTACCTCTCTTTACATTGACAACTCCATAGTACATCGCTATTTTTTTCTTTTAAGCAATCAATTGCCTTTTTAATTTAAACATTTTACTTGAAAAATTTTAGTCTTACAAAATAAGTGGAAAGAATATAGAAAGGTCCCCTATAGCCTTCACTCAGCTCCTCTAATGTTACCATCCTACACGAGCATGGTACAATGATCAAAACTAGAAAGTTAACGTCAGTACATTATTAATTATCCAAATTTGATTTGAATTCCCCCCGTCTTTCCACTCACGTCCTTTTCCTGATCCAGGATCCAACTTTGCAATTAGTTTTCTGAGCTCCTTAGAGTCCTCAAATCTGTGGAAGTTCCTCAGTCCTTTCTTGTTGTCACTTTAGCACTTAAGGACAGTCCTGGCCAGGTATTTGGTTTGGACTGTATGACATTTTCTCATGAATGACTAAGGTTATGGATATTTGGGAGGAAAAAACACAAAATGATGAGCTCTTATCACGTCATATTTAGGTATCCTGATATCAATGTGTCTTATTCGTGATGATGATAATCCTGATCACTTGGTTAAGGTGCATCAGCCAGGCTTCTCCAGTGAAGAGTTATTGTTTTTCCCTCTCCAAACTCTGTTCTTTAGAAGCAAGTCATGAGTCTCACCTACACTCAAGGGGAGGAAAGTTGAGCTCCACCCCCTGGAGGGAAGAGCGTCGAAGATTTGTGGAAATATGTTAAAACCATCACAGTAATTAGTAAATATTTTGAGGAAAATACTTTGAGGCTATACAAACATTGTGCTTCTCCTCAAACTCATAACCAATAATTTAAGCATTGATCAATGGGTCTAACCTGTAGCAATTATTACTGTGGTGTTATAATGATGATTTTCTATTTCCCTACACACACACAGAAATTCTTCTGTAAGGAAGAGTTGTTTCTTTCATTTATTTAATAATTTATTTATATCAGTATGAACTGACGGACTTTTATCTTATTCTTTGGGTTACAATTCATTATTGTTTTATTTATTTAGTTGCTGTAACTGTGACAGCGGTGACCATGGGAACTCTTGTAGGTTAACTCATATGTCCTTTTTTTGATCCCTTTGCTCAGCCCGTGCTAAGTCCGTTTTCTTTTTTAGTTTCAAACTCTGAATTAACTCCCTTGGCTGTGGACAAGACTGCTTCATCTTTTTCACCTGAATTCTTTTATGAATAATATGTACAGAAAATGCCTAGCTAGTGCATAAAGTTTTATTCACAGTTTTGATTGCGATGCTGGTTCTTTTTTTCTCCCACCCCAGCTGAGCTACCAATTTCTTCTGGGAAACTCAAGGTTGGTCCCTGTTTTCCACAAAAAGTACAATGATGGTACAGCCTGAATATTCTAATAAAGTATCAATTAAGGAAATTCTGTTGACAGACTATGTGTTCTTATATTAGTATGGAAAATATGGTCACATAGGCATGACATAAGCTGAATTACAGAGTAGATCACGTGTCATCCATATGGAGAGTAATACTTCATACAGCAAGCATCACCTAGGGCAGAGTTGTCAAATACCCAATGTGTAGGTCACCACTGCCGCTTTTCATCCTTTGCCCGTAGCAGACATCAGCGAGTGGTCACAATTCTTTTTCCCACTGAACTCACTCCTATATCCTTTTGATGTGCCCTTTGTTTCTTTAGCACTTCCTTACCCTATGACCACAGAAGATGTTCCGGGGTCATATTGTATTTGTCCTGCCCCAGCCCGGGAATCCTTGGTTCCTTTGATTGGAGAATGGTATTTGGAGGCTAAGATCTGAGTGCTTGGTGTGCTAACTCTTACTGGGGTGTCATTGTTTCTAGTCCTCCTCAGAGGACATGGCTAGGAAATGTATGTAATGTATCAGTATATACAGTTAAATTTTAAAAATGTGTTCATATTGATACCTCTGACTCTGCTCTAGCACCACAGGATTTATTCTAGCATTTTCTCCTTTCCTTATTTGTAACTTTTTTCTCTGACTGGGAGAAATCTAACTCTCCTTAATGATAATACATTTTGTTTTTTGAGGAAGATTAGCCCTGAGCTAACATCTGCTGCCAATCCTCCTCTTTCTGCCGAGGAAGACTGGCCCTGAGCTAACATCCCTGCCCATCGTCCTCTGTTTTACGTGGGACACCTACCACAGCATGGCTTGACAAACAGTGCCACGTCTGCACCCGGGATCCAAACCGATGAACTCTGGGCTGCGGAAGCCGAACGTGCGAACTTAACCGCTGTGCCACCGGGCTGGCCCCATGATAACACATTTTCTTATTTGACCGTAGTGTGCATGTCATACTGAAATTAGTTTCAGAATTGCAAATCCTTACCACTGTGAGAAAAACAGTTACCACCCGGAGTACACTGTTAGTGTATAGTTGTTTTTTTCTTTCGCCTTTCAATATCTACTCAAACTACTGTTTTCCCAAGGTTTTTAGGTTAGCTCCTTTCTCGTCTGCTTCAGTGTGGTTGTGTCAAACATTTGTACTGCTGTTAGCTTCATTTGTCACCGTCTACCTTCCATCTTGTGTTCCCCTGACATCCTGATTGTTATTGTTGTTTTTAAATTTGTGTACAATTCACTCTTTGTGGCATACGGTTCTATGGGTTTTGATAAAGGCATAGAGTTGTGCGTCTCCACTCCAGTATCAAACCAAGTTGTTTCATCACATCCTGCATTTCCTCGTGCTGCCCTTTGTAGTCAACTCCTCTTCATACTCTCCCCCTCTGGCAACCTGTTGTTCACATCTATAGTTTTTCCTTTTCCAGAATATCATATAAATGGAACTGTATGCTATTTAGTCTTTTGGGTCTGGTTCTTTCACTTAACAAAATGCATTTCAGATTCACCCATGTTGTTGGGTGAGTCAATAGTTTCTTACTTTTTATTGCTGACTAGTATTCCAGTGTATGGATGTGCCACAGGTTGTTTATCTATTCACCTGTGGAGGGACATACAGATTGTTTCCAATTTCTGATGATTATGAATAACACCGCTATAAACAACCCTCTACAAGTTTTCATGTAAACAAAAGTTTTTGATTCACTTGGCGAGTACATAAAAGTGGGATTGGTGAGTCGTATGGTGTGTTTTTAACTTTCTAAGAAATTGCTAAACTGTTTTCCAAAGTGGTTGCATCATTTTGTATTTCCACCAGTAATGCATGAGAGTTCCAGCTGCTCTGCATCCCTGCCAGCCACTGGTATCAGGTTTTATTTTTGTTTTTTAATTTTTTTGGCTTTTCTAATGGTTGTGATTCTTATTACCCTAATAACTAATGATGTTTGGTATCTTTTCATGGGCTTATTTACCACCTGTCTATTTTCTGTGGTGAAGCATCTGTTCAGAGCTTTCACCCGTTTTTAAATCTGGATATTTGTTCCTATGAGAACAATGTATGAGAGTTCCTTATATATTCTGGATAGATTTTTTTGTATCATATGTGATTTGCAAATATTTTCTCCCAGTGGGTCATTTTTCCTTTTATTCTTTTAAAAATGTCTTAATCAGAGCAATAGTTTTTAATTTTGATTTGATTTGAAAGCTTTAAATTTTGATTTGTCTTGAAATTGGGTCGTGTGAATTTTCTTCCACTTTGTTTTTCTTTTCCAGAGTTGTTTTGGCTCTTCTCATTCCTTTTTGCCTTTATTTTATACATTTTAGAATCATCCTGTAAATAGCTACAAAGAAGATTGCAGGTATTTTGCTGTGGACTGTGTTGAATCTATAGATCTAATTGGGGAGAATTGACTTCTTAATGTGGAGTCTTACAATTCATGGAACACTGTGTATCTCTCCATTTATTTAGATCTTCTTAGATTTCTATCTTTAGTCTTCAGTGTTTTGTCATTTTCAACATATAGATCCTGCACATATTTTGCTATATTTATACCTAGGTATTTTACCTTTGGGGGGGTACAATTGTTTATTTCTAGTATATAGGGATACTATTTACTTCAGTATATTGATCTATAGTCTTGTGAAATTCTCTTATTCATCCTAGAGGCTTTGTTTGTAGGATTTTTGTGTGTGTGTGAGGAAGACTGCTGCTGAGCTAACGTCTGTGCCAGTCCTCCTCTATTTTATGTGGGACGCCACCACAGTGTGGCCTGATGAGCAGTGCTAGTTCCGTGCCTGGGATCCGGGCCTGCGAACCCCAGGCCACCAAAGCAGAGCGTGTGAACTTCACTACACCACCAGGCCAGCCCCATGTTTGTAGATTTTAATAGATATATGTCTCTGCAGATTACCTATTTCTTCTTAAATGAGTTTTGATTTGTTTCATCTAATTTGTCAGTTTATTGCAATAGTGTTGGTTGTAGTACTCTCTTATTGCCCTTTTAACACCTGTGGGACCAGTAGTGATTTCTCCTTTTTCATTCCTGATATTTTGTGTTTTTCTCTCTCTCTCTCTTAAGGTGAGTGGTTGAGTTACTGCTTTGAGATCTTTCTTCTTGCCTAATATAATCATTACATGCTAAAATTTCTCTCTGAGCATTGCTTTACCTGCATCCCTCTGTTTTTGATATGTTGTATTTTCGTTTTCATTTTCATTCAGTTCAAAATAGTTTAAAATCCTCCTGGAGACATCTACTTTGACTGCTTTGGTTATTTAGGAGTGCTGTCATGGTCCAAGAACATCTTTTATATGAATTTTATTCTCTTAAATGTACGGACCAGAATACACACACACACAGAGACATGCGCACGCGTGCGTGCATGTGCATACATAACTTGTTCCGCACTGAGAGGAGTGTGTAACCTGTTATAGCTGGGAGGATAGTCATAAATGTCGGTTGGGCTCAGTTGGTTGCCGGTGCCTGCAGATCACGTACATCTCTACTGATTTTCTGCCTTCCTGTTCATCAATGACTGAGAGAAGAAGGTTGGCATTTCCAACTGTAATTATGAATTTGTCTATTTCTTCTTTCAGTTTTTGCCTCAAGTATTTTGAAACTTTTTTTTTTGAGATGCATAGACACATGGAATTGTTATGTCTTCATGGAGAATTGATGCTATTATAATTCTGTAAATTGTCTCTTAATCCCTAAAAATATTCCTTGTCCTAAAGCCTGTCTTATCACATTAATATAGCTACTCCACAGTTCTTCCGTTTAATGTTTTCATGGTATATCTTCATACTTTTATTTTTAATCTACCTATGTTTGTAAACTGGGTTTCTTATAAAACAACATGTATTTGGGTCTTGCTTTTTTGTCCAATTTAAAAATCTCTGACTTTTAACTGGTATATTTAGACTAATTACATTTAAAATGATTATTGATATTTTTGGATTCAAATCTATATTGATAGCTAATTTTTATTTTTCCCATATGCTTTTTGCTTCTTTTTCCTTTTTTTTATGCCACCTCTTGGGTTAACTGAACATTATTTTTCATTTTATCTCTTTTGTTGATTTATTATTTACACATCTTTTAAAAATATTTTAGTTGTTGACCCAGGATTTGCAGTATACATCTTTGGTGAATCAGAGACTACCTTCAAATAATATTATACTGCTTCGCATGTGGTGTCAGCATCTTAAACAGCGTATTCCCAATTCCTCCCTCCCGTCCTTTTTTGTTGTTGTCACATAATTTACTTTTAAATATGCTACAAACACACGATACATCGCTACTCTTTTTCTTTTACAGAGCTATGTATAAGAGCAATTAAAGATCAGGAACATTGAATTTTCTTTTACCTTCATTTATTTCATTTCTAACACTGTTAATTTCTTTGTGTAGATCCAAGTTTCTAACTGATACCATATTTGTTCTGTCTGAAGAACTTTTAACATTTTTTGTAGAATGGTCTGTTGGCAATGAATTCTCCCCATTTTTTGTTTTTTTGAGAAAGTCTTTATTTCTTCTTCTTTTTTTTGAAAGACATTGCCAATAGATAACAGAATTCTGGGTTGATAGCTTATTTTTCTTTGAACAGTTTAAAGATATCCCTCTATTGTCTTCGTGATTCTTTGGTCTTGTGAAAAAACAGCTATGATTTTTCTGGCTATTTCCTTATATTCCCACTCTAGCTGCTTTTAAGATTTTCTCTTTTTCTTTGGTTTTCAGAGTTTGACTGTGTTGGCCCAGGTGTGGTTTTGTGGTTTTGTGTGTCTGTGCCGTTTGGAGTTTGTTGAGCCCCTGGGATCTGTGGGTTGAAGTTTTTCATCAAATTTGGAAATATTTTGGCCATTATTCCTTTAAATATGTTTTTCTGTCCCATTCTGTCTTTCCTTTCCTTCTGGGTCTCTAATGATACAGATGACAAACTGCTTTGTATTATCCCACATGTCACTGAAATTACGTTCTTTTCTTCCTATCTTCTTTCTCTATGCTTCGGCCTGGATAACGTCCCTGGACCTGCCTTCAAGCTCTCTGTTCCTTTCTTATGCAATGTCCAGTCTGCTAAAAAGTGTTTGTCTCTGGAATTCAGTTCATCAAATCTTCCTGCAGCCTTTGCTCTTTGATAGCTCTTTGGGAAAATATGATTTTTATTTTATCCATTTTTTTTCTTGCTGTTATTACGGGAGCAAAAGTCTCTGGTGTCTTTCCATATCATAAGCCTGTGACATTTCTTTTAACCTTATCTATTCCATCTGAAGTTGTCACGAACTCCCCACAGCACATCCCTCTTCCCATGTACCCCTTTTGGCTTTACCCGTCCAGCCCTGCTTCATCTAAGTCAGATAATTCTTGATACTGAGGTTGGTTCTCAGTTCTCAACCTGAATGCACATTCAGATCATCTGATGTGCTTTTCCAAAGAGGTGGGACCCAGCTCTCCACTGACTCCTCAGCTGCCAGGCAGGGCCAGCTTAGTGAGCAGAGGGCTCGCTTGGTGGGGGCCTCCAAGAGAGGTGATGGCATCCTGTGGAGCCTGCCAGGGCTTTTCTTCCTCCCACCCTCTCCAGAACTCCGCCTTCTGGCAGAGCGGTCCCCTCCTCCCTTTACCACATGGCCTGTGCATCAGGTGCCTTTCCAGGCCCTCGGTACTCAACAGCCAACAGGTCACCCCCCTGCCTGCCTTGTGGCCCAGGTGGCCAGTTAGGATTCCTGTTTTCTGCATTTGGCCGTGGTGCCTATCCTTGGGTGGCTTTTTAACCTCTTCCTGGGGGGCTCAGGGCAGCCACTGCTGAATGCTGATGACTCCCTGCATGCTTCCTGACTCAGCACCACGCCAGTGGGTGGTTGGTGTCCAGGACTTGCCAGACATGCAAGCAGCGTCACCTCGCTGATGCCCTCCATGTTCTTACCCACCAACTGTGAGAGTAGAGGCCCTCCTGTGGTGGTCATAAATGCTTAATAAATATTAGTTGTTGTTGTTGCCATCGCTCCCAAGACTCCTGAAGCTTTTACCCCCAATCCCACCAATTACCACATTCTGGTGATTTTTCCTCCTACATTGAAATCACTCAAAGCCCTCCTTCCCATCCTCCCACCTGGACCCTCCCCAGCTTCCTCTCTTGACTCCCGCTCCCCACATTCAGCCCGGCCCTTGTTAAATCCGTTCTCCACAAGCCGCCACACCTGAAATGGAATCTGAATCCTCACTTACCTGCCGGACCCTCCCTTGGCCTTCCAGTGTCTTCTGTACTGGCTAAAACTCAAGTTCCCTTCTAGGGCCCTAGAGCACCATTTCCTGCCTGACCCCACCCTGCCTCCGTCATTCACCCCTCACATCCCAGCCTCCTCCTCCTGGTGGTTCATCGTCATCTTTTGAGATACAGTTCAAGTTGTCATCTTCTCCAAGACACCTTCTCTGAGCCCCTCCTGGAATAAGGAGCTCCCTTATGAGCTTCTTGGAGCAGCATCCTGGGCCCCCTGTTATCACGGCACCATTACTCTTGGTTTGTGGATGTGAATTCTTCAAGTATAGAAATTGTGGATTCTTAATTTGGCATCTCCACGTCTAGAAGCGCCTGATTCTCTGCACAGTTGCTTCAACTGAACTCAGTGAAATCACCTTGTGCCATTACATCGCACTTGGCCACGAGGTTGTTTGGAGCTTTGCGTTGGTCTCTGAAGCAGAAGGTCCACATTATGAAGGAGTCCAGGAGCTGGCAGCCAGGGTGGTTCGTAGCTGATATCTCCCCTTGGAATTGTCTAATGAGATTTGTTACAAAAGTGAATTTCCTAGCTTAGAAAGTGACCAACAATTTTAAAAAATATCCATGTTTGTGATGTGCCAGCCAAAAGGAGTATTTTGGGTCTTCCTCTCTTCTAATTTATTCCAGGCCAAATGGGCAGCTCCAGCAGCCCAGGCTGGGTTCCAGGCCAGGAGGGGCCGGAGCGCCACTGCGCTGTCTTTCACTGGAGTCATCATTCTCTCTGGCAATCTGTTTTTACTCAACACTTGCAGATACAAAATTGAGATAATAGCTAACACATATTCAATTGCTTACCTTGTATCAGGCTCTGTCCTAAGATTTTACGTGTAGTAACTCATTTAACGCCTCATGACAACTCAACAAATTTCTCTCTTTGTTTTTCAATTGATGTTTCCATTCCTCCTAGAACCGTGCCTGACACAAAGTAAGATCTCATGAATACTTGTCGAATGAAGGAATGGGTAGAATGGCACTTCATGATTTACAGAAGCTCACCAAAGTCCTATCTTTATCAAAAAGTGGAGTTCAGGATAGTTAAGCACCTTAGCTACCTGACCAAATAAACACTAGTATTTGTGTACTCTATTGTATTCTTAAATAATTCTGATATGTTATTGCCAAAGCCCTGTTTGGTCTTGGTCTTTTTTTTTTTTTTTTTTTTTGGTAAGGAAGATTGGCCCTGAGCTAACATGTGTGCCAGTCTTCCTCTATTTTATATGTGGGGTGCCACCACAGCATGGCTTGATGAGTGGCATGTAGGTCTGTGCCCAGGATCTGAGCCCACAAATCCCAGGCCGCTGAAGCAGAGCACACGAACTTAACCACTATGCCACCAGGCCAGCCCCCTGTTTGCTCTTTTTATGTAAAACAGATTTTTGAAAATTCAATCCTGCCCTCTCGGTGCTGACTTAACAGTTTTAGAAATACTCATGTGCATTTCTCATGAATCTTACCTTGATGGTGGGTTCTAATATGTCACGTGGATATAACCTGTAAATAAATACCTTACATTTGTAAAGGCATTGCCTACTTAAAACGCACATTTAGAAATGAAGAATAATTTTGCCACAGAATCCCTATTTCCTAATTTATCTTCTGGGCCACAAGCACATTTTCCAAAGACCTGTGAACACGGAAGGCTTTCTCAGATCCTCTGCAAGCAGACGTGAGGGTATGACAAAGAACAAGAGCCACTGTGTACACCTCTCCACAGGCAGAGGGACACTCCCTCAGCAGGGCCCGTGTCTGTCAGTCTCAAGCAAAATCGCAGGCCAGCAAGGCAAAGAAATCTCAGCAGCCGGCTGCTAGGAGAGAGTCTCACGACTCTTTCTTTTCTTAAATCCTATTTATTTCTTATTTCCCACCCATTTCCACCTTGGAGAATGTATGGGGCTGTGTGTGTGTGAGTGTGCAGATGTGAGTGTCTGCGTGTGTGTGAATGCGTGTTTAGGGAGGTCCGTGGGGAATCATGTGCTCATTTTTTGGAATGACCAGATCTGGGCTTCCCTGAGAGTCCTCGCATTGCAGTCAGAGCCCAGGGCATGGGTGACTATACCATAGCGTAGATTTGGAATGGTATAAACTTACTAGGGCGCTGGCAAGTCCATTATTTACAGTGAAAGGAGGATGGTGTTTAGGATTAGAGAGCTCTGAGTTCGAATCCTAGCTCTGCCCTAACAGAGACCTTGACTTACGTATGTAACCTCTGGTAAGCCTCAGTTTCCCCATCTGTAAAGTGGGGATATGATTTCCTGTTTCACAGGGTCCTTGTAAGGACAAAGTTAGATGCTAAATGCACAAGCCCTTTGCTTATAGCAGTTGCTGAATGCAATTAGATTTCTTTCCATCCAAGTACCAGTTAAATGAATGATGGTTTTCATGTTTTGTTAACTTGCCCCAGCTCAATGGTTTCAGGTATGTGGTTGGATAGCAGTCTTTCCTGTTTGCTGTAGGATGAGGCCAAAAGCAACATGTTTTGCATGTGCAGGTTTTACTGAGGAAACAGGGATGTTCAGATGTTACAAGATTATTCTATGGATGGACAAAGGTAAATACCTTGAGCCAAAATTGATTTTTGTCAATAAGGAAACAAAAAGGCAAGCCACAGAATGGGAGGAAATATTTGCAATACAAATATTTGACAAGGGGATGTTATCCAGAATACGTAAAGAATGCTAAAAATAAGATAAGCAAACGAACAGAATATGGGCAAAAGTTTTGAATAAACACTTAACAAAAGAAGATATATGAATGGTTAGCCAAAAGGCATGAAAAGATGCTCATGATCATTAGTTATCAGGAAACACAAATTCAAACCATGAGAATTTGCCATTACGTATCCTCTAAGATAACTAAAATTGTAAAGACTGCAAACACCAATTGTTGGCAGGCCTGTGGAACTACTAGAATTCTCGTGCACTGCTGGTGGGAATGTAATATTGCACAACCACTTTGAAAAATTATTTGGCAGTTCCTTAAAAGTTAAAAATACATCTATCATATGACCAGTCATTTCACTCCTACGTATTTACTCAAGAGAAATGAAGACATATGTCTCCTCTAAGATTTTTACATGAATTTTCATAGCAGTTTTATTTGTAATAGGTCTAAACTGGAAATAACCAAAATGTGCATCAAGTGAATGCATAAATGAAATGTAATATATGCATTGCTTAGAATGGATTCTGGTCAGCGACTAAAAGGAACAACTTCTAATACATGCTACAAAGTGGATGAATCTCAAAACAGTGTGGTTATTGAAAGAAGCAGGACATAACACATACTGTATAATCCCATTTACATAAAATGAAAACTAATCTACAGCGACAAAGAGCAGGCCAGTGGTGGCCTGGAGGTGGGGGTGAAGGAAGGGATGGACTGCAAAAAGTCATGAGGCATTTTCAGGAAAATGTAGAAATATTCTGTAGCTGGATTGTGGTGGCATTCTAATGGATATGTACAGTTGTCAAAATACTTTCAATGGTGTGCTTTGAATGAATGCAATCTGTTGTAAATAAACTATTCCTCAATAATGTTGATAAGGAAAAAAGATGCATATTTTAGACCATAGAAAAATCACTAATAAAAATAAGAGTAGCATAGTTAGAAAGCTAACAGTGGAATACTAGAAATTATTCAATTAATCAAAAGAAGACAAGAGCAGTGGGAAAAGGGAACAAAGAACATATGGGACACTTAGGGGAAAAATTGCAAATGCAATCATGTTGATAATTGCATTAGGTGTAATGGTTTAAACACTCCTATTTGTAGATTATCAGATGTAAGTCAAGACTGAACTGGATGCTTCCTACAAGAAACTCACTTAAAATTTAAAGACAAATAGGTTAAAAGAATGAGAATAAAAAATTTATATCTACAAGCAATAACCATAAGAGAGCTGGAGTGGATATATTAGTATTAGATAATGTAACTTCTGAAAAAGGAAAATTACCAAAGATAAAGGGGAACACCTCATGATGTTAAGGCAATCTATTCATCAAGAAGACATAACAATCCAAATTTACATGGACTCAACAAAATAGCCTCAAAATACATGAAGCAGAGATGGAAAGTACTGAAAGGAGAAATTAGCAAATCTAAAATTATAGTGGCAGGCATCAATCCTTCTCTCCGAGTAACTGATATAATAAACAGACAAAACTAGTAATGAGACAAAAGATATGAACAACATTACTAATGAACTTGACCTGAATGACACTTATTGAACACTCTACCCAACAACAGGAGAATACACATTCTTTTCAAGTGTACATAGAACATTTATCAAGACAGACCATGTAAATTTAAAAGAATTGAAATCATACAAAGTATGTTCTCTGAGTAGAATGAAATTAAATTAGAAATTAATAACAGAAAAATATCTGGAATAATCCTCAAATATCAGGAAACTAAACAACACACCTAATTCTTAGGTTAAAGAAGAAATCACAAGAGAAATTAGAAAATATTTTGAACAAAATGAAAATGAAATATAACATATCAAAATTTGTGTATACAGCTAAGGCAGTGCTCAGAGGAAAATGTATACTTTAAATGCTTACATTAGAAAAGAAGAAAGGTCCAAAGCCAATGGCATAAATTTCTATTTTAAGAACCTAGCAAGAGACGAACAAATCAAACAATTAAATTAAACAAATAAAGAGAAAGAATAATGAGAGCAGAAATCAATAGAATAAGAAGTGTCCAAAAAATAGAGAAAAAATAATTAAGCCAAAAACGATTTTTTTCTTTCAAAAGATAGATGAAATTGATAGACCTTTAGTTAGATTGGTCAAGGAAAAAAGAGACACAAATTACCAGTACCTGGAATAAAAAAGAGGACATCACTACAGATCCTACAGACTTTGAAAGAATAAAATTAAATATCATTATGATTATGTTACTGATGCAATATCAGTATAATCCCGACACATTTGACAGCATATGTGACATACGCACATTTCTTGAAAGATATGTACTACCAAAAGTGACTCAAAAAAGAAAGAAAATTTGAATAGCTTTATTGGACATTACTGGTGAAATCTACCAAATATTTAAGAAAAGAAAACACCCAAATTTTATACAAACTCTTTCAGAAAATAAGGGAGAAGCGTAAACTTTCCAACTAATTTTTGAAGCATTACCCAGACACCAAAAACCAGACAAAGCCATTGTGAGACCACTTTTTCCTATGGACAAAATGTTAGTACATCACATACTGTCAAATATAAAAAGGGTAATATACAATGACCAAGTGGGGTTTATCCCGGGAATGTTAGGTTGGTTTAACATTTGAAATCAAGCTATATAATTCACCATATTAACATGAAGCAGACAAGTCACATAATCACCTCAATGGATGACGCTCAGTTGATGGAGAACAATCAATGAATCAACACATCTAACTGTTGTCACCATGATCAATCTCCAGCATCTGGGCCTTCCGTTGAGACCAATGAGGCCATACGTCATGGCACTTCCCTGGATCCTTCCAATAAGTTTGAGATGCTTAGAGGAAAGTACCCTCCCTGTGTGTTGACCACCCTTGACTTTAGTGCCTGGTCCTAGGGCTTCCTCTGTGTCCTGGAGTTTGGCTGAGTTTAGAAAGATTTCAGTAAAGCTTTTTATTCCTAGAAGTTGTTACAGACACTAACTCATTTTAAAAGAGACTTTATAAACAAGGCTAATAGGAAGGTGTTCAAAAGAAGAGAGCGGGAGGGGAAGCTGTACCCTCCACTATGGAATTTTGAAAGATGGCAGAGAAGAAAACCAGAACTTGATACAGAACCTCTTAATCTCAAGTTCATGCACCCAACGTGCAGCAACCCAAACCCTGAGACATCAGTGCTTGGAGAAGGAGAAAGATTTATTCGAATTGGCCAAAATGAGAAGGTAGTAGCCTGAGTTTGTTCAAATCGACCTTAACCAGAGCAAAAAGCATGGGGGTTTTATAGAGCTAAGGGGGCTCAGCAGGAGGAGCTTTGCACTTCGGAGAAACAAAGGGACCACTCCTGATGAGCCCTGGGGTGATCTGTAACACTGCTGAGGGCCAGCCATCCGGTGATCACAACCTCCCCCAAGGCATTCTTTCTTCTGCAACACAAACTCACAAACCTTCCAGACCTGAGTCAGCCCTCAAGTTAAACAATAAAACAGAAAATTGACAAGATTCATCCGGGTCCATGTTGGGAACAAGGTCAAAAGGCAATCACCTTCTTATTGAATATCCACAGTCACCCTCAGGTACCTGGCTTCAAATTGAGACAGAGGCGTGCAGACGGAGGAAGGCCAACAGACACTGCCATGCCCTGCACAGTAGTCATGCCCACAGTGGCCGAGGAATGAGGGAAAACAGTGACTCATGATTTTGAAGGAAGAAATGGTTCATAATCTGTATTCGTTTCTGAATGGTGCTGTAACTAATTGCCAAAAACTTGGTGGCTTAATATAAGGCAGATTTATTACCTTACATTTCTAGAGGTCAGAAATCTGAAATGGGTCTCACTGATCGATCAAAAATCAAGTTGTTGGGAGGGCTACGTTCCTTCTGGAGGCTCAGGGCAGGATCCGGTCCCTTGCCTTTTCTAGCTGCCGGAGGCTGCCTCACTACTTGGCTCTTGGCTGCTTGTTGCATCTTCAAAGCCAGCAATGGCCGCTTGAGTCTTTCTGTACTGCGTCACCCTGGCTGCTTCCTGGGTGTGTCCCTGTCTTCCTCTCCTCCTCCCTCTCACTTAGAAGGGCCCTTGTGATTACATCGGGCCCAGCTGGGCAATCCGGGATACCCTCCCCATGTCAAGATCCTTAACTAAATCACGTCTGCAAGATCCCTTTTGCCAGGTGGGGTAATATACTCTGAGGTTCCCGGGATGAGGACCTGGACATCGTTGGGGGCCACTATTCTGGCTAGCACACAGTACGTTTCAGGATTTTTGATGGCAGTGGAATTTAAAAAATTAGAAATACAAGAGACACGTGAAACTGTTTTTGCGTGAAGGCAAGAAGAAAATAGTTTGGAATATGATCCAAACTAGAGATTAAAATAGAGAGAGAAGTAAGCCGAGTGCTCCATTTCCGTGGGGTCAGAGGTGTGAAGACAGATGCCACCGTGAGCAATGAGGCCTGTGAGGGACTGGCTGAAAAGCAAACTTGGAGGGAAGGTGGAGGAGGGGCCTTCCTAGGGGAGGATGGTGCCATGGAGCATCACGGTGCGGGGTGAGGGTTCTGAAGGGCATGTGGCGGCTTTAGGAGCCACTGAGGGAAGACCAGGTTAACCCCTGCATTTACTCAGTCACCGGCCTGTGTTTTCGTTCCCCCGTGCTCCCTCTCACGTGGGTTGGGGTGCTGCTGGGTCCCTCACACATCTCTGCCTGTCTCACAGGTATGCTGGGGTCCTCCTGGACGAGGACGTCTTCCACGGGAAGGAGCTGGTGGACAGTCGCCCGCTGCAGGCACTGGTGGCGGGGCTGAAGGCCTACAGTACCTGGGAGAATATCAGATGCCTGCAGGACTGCCGTGAGTGCACCGGAGGCATGGTGAGCCCCCCGCGGCCCCAAGGGGTGCCAGACCCACAGGGTCCCTGTGTCATAGCCCGTGTTGGGGGAGCACTGTGTGCCAGTGCGTGGAGCACCGGCTTTGGAGCCAGGCGTAAACCCCGACGGCCCCCATGACCCTGGGTGCATTATTTAGTCTTGTCCTGTATGCATGTCCACCTCGTATGATGCTATGAGGACTGATGCAGACTGTTTGTAAAATGCTCGGCCCACAGCCCCTGGCCGGAGGCCCGCAGTAACTATCAGTAACTGTCAGTAACTGTCACCATCTATTGTGCAGTTGTTGACAGTATGGGAAGGGCCAATGAGGGTCAGATGATCAAAGCTCTGCTCTAGTGTTTGAATCCCTGGGGGAAAATGCAGGAAATGATTCCAGGGGCTTCTAGCCTGGGAAGGAGCAGACAGAGACGTGCCAAGCATTTAGGGACTGCTCAGTGTGTCCCCAGCCCCAGGCCTCAGACACGACTATGTGGTGAGGGCAGGAGGTGTAAAAAACCCCAGTGTGACCCTGGAGGGTTGAGGGAGGCTCTGAGAACAGTGGGCTTCTGTGCCCTTTTCCCCACAGCCCTCAGAGTGCAGGGGCCTCAGGGGCAGAAGGCAGGATGCAGGCAGCCTCAGGCCCTTGTGGCGGCCCAGAGCTGGCGAGGAGGGTATCCAGGTGGGGTCTCTGAGGGCAGGACAGGTGCGGTATTGGGTCATGGACCTGTGACTTGGTGGCCTGGCAGGACTACCGGCATTAGTTGTGGTGGCAACTAGGGTTCAGCCCCAGGTGGCAACCCTATGTCAGCAGCCCCCAGGGCCTGCCCGCCTCCTCAGCATGCGGGCCAGATGCAGGCACTGTAGGAGGAGTCTGGGAGGAGGAAGCCCTGTTGGGCCTTTAGCCTGAGTTTAATCCTAAACTTGGCTGAATATTTGCCTAAAAACAGCAGCTCCGAACCTGAAGGGAAGGATGAAGAGTTTTAGTCTCAGTGAGAAGTGGTCAAGAGCAAGTCAAGGGCAGCTGTAGAAAAGAAAAGGGAAAGGATGAGTTTCTGGAGAACCTGACAACCTGCCTGTCTGCATCAGAGCCAGGGCCCCATGGAGGGGCGAGGATGGAGCCTTCACCACAGACAGAACCCGAGGGTTTCTCCCACAGGAACTGTGAGGATGGGAATGTGAGCCTCCAGTGTTCTCTCATCTGAAAGCCAGCGTGATGGTTTCTCGTTAGGTGCCCGTGATGAAGGGGGCCTTGGTTAGTCAGGTGTGCTCTCTGGGTCCATGATGGTGGGTGTGGTGGTGGACACACTCACTTTGCTCCTGGGTGGATGTTGTGTGGGGGTCCACATGGAAAAGAAGGAGAATAGAGAATAAAGGGACAGCTCACCCTGAGCACAGCTGGTCCAGGAGCCAAGGTCTTCCAAGGTAGGCAGGAGCAATGACTTGCTGTGACCTTCCTTAGTGACCTGACAAGTTGGGAGACCCCTGGCAGGTGGCTGCTGTCCACCTGCAGCTCCAGGAATGTGGCTGCCTCTTCAGACAGGAGTTTGCTGGCAGCAGCTAGGGACAGAACTCAGGGATTCAGGTTAGAGCAAGAAGGTTTAGGTCAGCAGGTGGCAGGTAAGACTTGAAGTGACCCCTCAGGCAGGGACAGTCCACCCAACGGGAGGCCTGGGGCACTGCTGGGGGACTGAGCCGATGCAGATATTGTAGCCTGGGACAGATGACTTAACCCGAGGGCCTGCTCAAAACCCTCTGTGGTCTAGTCTTCCTTCCTTGGCTCCTTTCCTTTGAAGCATTTCATGGGCTTTCATGCCCAGTGGTCTCCTGTCCCCCGGCCTCATACCCTCCCTACACAGAGGCCCTCCTGCGCTCCTCTTGGCCTTCGTGACCTGCTGTCCCCAGACCTGGCCCCAGTGCACCATTCTGGGAGGCCATATTTTCCCTCGGTCAGTCCTGAGCCCTGGCAGGGATGCCCTGAACCAGCAGCCCTCACTCTGCTGTCTGTGACCCTGGCCAGTTGTGCTCTCCTTTGTTGCCCAGCACCACCCAGCAGTGTAGAAATGACCCCTCCACCACAGTGTTATAGACAAGACATGACGCTGGAGGGCAGCTCTTCCAGGGTGAGCGGCCAGCCCTGCCGTGCCACAGGGCCCCCTGCTCACACAGCTTTGCTTCCCAGGAGCTCCCAGCAACCTGGGTGCAGAAGACCCTGATTCCCATTTTTGTTTCTTCCCTTCTCTTCTCCACCCCTGTATCCACTCAACACCTAGCACAAGGCTATTTGTAGAGACATAATATCTGTCGAGAGAAAAGCACAAGCATCTTCTAATTGTTTTCAGTTCAGATTTCCATCCACTGCATCTTCTTCAGGCAGGAGGCCTCCAGGAGCGGAGAGTCTGGAGTTGGGTCTGGGGGTTGCTCAGATGATACTGAAAACCACCTCTTTCATGGCCTGTAGATCTTAAGTAGGTCTCGCTTCTAAAAAATTTATTTTGACACACATTTACTGTCTGTGAGCCAGCAACCCTGGGTGTGACCTTGGGCAAGTTATCTCCCTCTCTAAGCCTCAGTTTTCCCATGTTAAAAATGAGGATAACAGGCCCTCCTTTGCCGAGGTTGTGAGGGTTAAATTATATGAGACAATGAGCATGAAATGCCTCACACGTGAATCTGGGAAGTGGCGGTTGACATCTCTATGATGTGTCTAGCCTGGGGATTTGGAGGAAAAAAGCCTACACGGTCTGTTTTGCTTGCCATCATTCGAAGTGGATGCCGAGCCCAGCATGATGTGGCAGGCCCTGGGCAGCAGCCAGGCCTGGGAGGACTCAGTGAGGTCTGGGCGTAGGGGTGGGGGTTCCCTGAGCAGTTCGTTTTAGCAACTTAAAAGGCAACCAAGAGCCTTCCACATGGGTGGCGGAGGACCTGCTGGGTAGGGGACACCTGCACACGGGGGAAGGTGTGGGCGTATGTGGCGCTTCTAGGAACCTCAGGACGGGCATGGGCTGTGTCCAAGCGAGGGTGCAGGGGAGGAAAGGAGTGAAGAAAGAGGCCAGAATTAGACCTGGAGAAGGGACTAACCCAACCACACGGCTGGTGGAGGCCAGCACTCAGGTGGCACTTCCGTCCCCAGAACCACGGGCTGCAGATGACTGAGTTCATAGAGACAGAGCCTTTGACACGGTGCCTGGCACGTAGTAGACTTCACGATGTTAGCGATTCTCATTTATTGCCATTTTACAAATGAGTAAACTGAGGTCAGACCATGAAGGCAGAGAGGGCAGGGACCGAGTCCTTGACCACTACCGCCCTACTTCTCACTATAGCGTTGAGTATCAGTAAGCACCTGCTGACTGACAGACGGTTGAACAGATGGCCTGATGGACAGTGGATTGATGGACAGATGGAATGGTGGACAGACATCCATGATGGACAAATGGGACTGACTCAGTGCTTGCCCTGTGTACCATTTTTCTTTCTTACTCTTAGAAGTTGAGATTAATCCACAAAACTTGGCCCCCTTGATCTTTTCTTTCTTTATTATTATTTTTTTCCCTTGAACACTTTTTTTTAGCATCTGACTTTATCCTTACTTTTGGAAGAGAAGGATACTGATATTGCCTATAGGCTGCTTGTATTCAGAACGACAGTGACATTTATTAAGTCCAAAACCTGCCCAGGCCCATCTTGGTGGCTCATTTGTTCTATAGTTTAGAAGACAGGGACTTAAGAAGAGGGCAAGGATGGGAAATCATTGTACAACTTATCAAGATAGGAGTACATCTGGCACCTCATGTTTGCCTCTTCTCTCAACCTACGGCCCCGTGAAATCCTGTTTCTCTCGACCGCTAACTTTAATGTTTGTTGCTGTTGCCTAACGTGAGCACCAGCTGTGGAGGGCAGCTTCTTTGCTGAGTAAAGCATATTTGGAATCACATTTATTATATTATTTTTACCAATTTCAAAAATAGTGCATATCCATTGTAGAAATTTTTGAAAATACAGAAAAGAAGTACATATATCCCCTAAATTTTACTTCCCAGAGATGTTTGTTATCATGAACACTATATCCTTTCTATGCATTGTGTGTGCAAGTGTTTAAAATCTTACAACCTCTCCTTTTCACCTAAGAGTTGACATGCATACTCCTTCATATCACTCCTTTGCAACAAAGTTTTGATGGCTGGTACCCGTTATCGTGTAGACATACCATAGTTTATTCAACCAATCCTTTAGTTTATGTCAAGTTTTTTCATTATTATAAATGACACTATAGAAAACATTCTGGTACCTAACTTTTTCCTTTTTTGCAGACCTGTGATTGTTTCCTTGGGATCAAGTATTCAAATGATAATTGTGTTGTCAATAAAGGTTATACCAATTCCCACCCCCACCAGCAGCTGAACACAGAACCTTAATAGTTGCTGGACCAGTGGCTTTCAAACTCTTTAGACCAGTGACCCAAAGTAAAAGGTACACTTTTCTTTACTACCCTGCATTTGCAAAAATATATATATGAAATCAAAAAAATAAATTTCACGAAACGGTACTTGCCTCATTATTGTGATGTGCTCTAGTATTCTCTTTCTAGTTTATGTCATTTTAAGAAAAGCTAGTCATGATGCATTAAATTGATTTCACGACCTGCTAGTGTGTCACAGCCTGTCATTTTCAAAACAGCCCAGACTCATTGATCAAACAGAGACGGTCTCGCTCCATACAGTTGAGAGCTGCATGTCAGCAAAGTGTGTTGACGGCAATAGCAAGAGGCTGGGGTTTCAGGGGAATATATTTTCTGGCTCAGACTGTGGGGTAGCTTCCGCTGAGACCAGAATCTCGGATAATTCAGTTTTCACTGGAATGCTATTAATTTGGCCCTTCGGGACTTAAGATTATGTATTTGAAAATGGAAAAGAGATAAAGGCCTTTAAATGTCTCCTGAGCATTGATACTTAGAAAACGTGATCTGTTCTCCCTTTCTGCTTGGCTTCTTTTGCACAGTGGCCTTCAGCGTTTGGTCTAGGCAAGAGTTTACAATCCCAGAAGGGCTGCTCTTCAACTGTTCTGTAGAAACCCTGGATTCTGAGATTCTGTCTCTCCACAAATTAATGTTCCACAGCTTTTGGTGGTCGATGTTAATAACATTATCGGTCTGTATCGGGAAATCATGAGAAAGTCTTCGGTTGGCTGTTTCTACAAGAGCCTTGGCGACTATTGCTTTCTTTGGGTGAAAGGCTGAATGTTGTTTAAAGAACATTTGTAGCAGTGAAGTAGATATATACAGAGTGTGAATAGAAGTGAAACTTTGTAATTAAATCATATTTTTGTCTATTAACTCCTTTGTTTCCAAGCTCAAATTTTTTCTAACTATCTCTACCTTTTGAGCACGGTCTGTTACATTTTGTGCATAAAGCCTGGGATAAGTGAGATTTCATACAAAAAGGAAATTTTTTCAAAATCAGATCAAATGAACAATACGGATTGGAAGTTTTATAACTCATGTTCATGCAAGCACTCCATTGCCTTAATGACTGCTGATTGAGTTATTAAGTATTTCTAACTTCTTTCTATGTGTGGAGTAGTGTCCTAGGGGCACATTCCCTGCCCCAAGGGCCAGGTAATGGGAGGGGGCCACCATTGTACACTGTGGATAGAACTGGGAGGCCCTAAAAGTTCAGTTAAATGAGCACTAGGGGACTTCAGCTTCTGACCACACTGAAGGAACATGCAGCCCATATGCCTTCCTACTGAAGCAAACAAAAAATGGACAACATGTATGAACTAAATGGTTTGCCAGACCCTGGACCTCAAGCAATGAGGGCAGCAATCTCTGAGAGAGAGGAAATAGATCAGATGGACCCTACTCTTGCCCCTAGTTTACTGCCTTGAGAGAGTTTGCTCCAAGCCCTGCCTCAGGGGGGAAACCGAGGCGGAGCCCCAGGGCAGCGAACTCCCTGATTTGAAGACATGGGTCTGAGAGTCCAGGGAGAACAAGGAACCTAGAATTCACGGGATAGAGGGCCAGCCAGAGAGAACCGGCCAGAGAGAACTCAGGGATCTGCAGCGGGGCCCTCCGGATATCCAGCTGAGTATTGACTGTTGCATGTGTGTGAGGGAACGACTTGAGGCTGAGGAAAGAATCACCCGAAAGGATTAGAGGGAACAGCCTCTGGTGCTCACAGGGGACTGAGAACAGCGCCTTTTCCCACAGCCTGTCTGAAAACCCCAAGACTCACAGCCTGAGGGAAAAAATGTTATGTGTAAGAGAACAAAGATAAGGATGACAGCCAATTTCTCATTGGGAAACAAAAATGCAAGCAAGGGGACCATGGAGCAACATTATAAAAAGTACTAGAAGAAAAAACGTCAAGCTAAAATTCTATACTCAGCAAAATTGTGTTTCAAAACAAAGGTATAATAAAGACGTGTTCAGACTTGAAAAAGTTGGACGGATTCATCACCAATAGACCTTTACTGAAGGAAATTTACTAAAGGAAATTTTTCACACAGAGGGAAAATGATACCAGTTAAAAAATGTGGATCTAGGGGCTGGCCCCGTGGCCGAGTGGTTAAGTTCGCGCGCTCCGCTGCAGGCGGCCCAGTGTTTCGTTGGTTCGAATCCTGGGCGCGGACATGGTACTGCTCATCAAACCACGCTGAGGCAGCGTCCCACATGCCACAACTAGAAGGACCCACAACGAAGAATATACAACTATGTACCGGGGGGCTTTGGGGAGAAAAAGGAAAAATAAAATCTTTAAAAAAAAAAATTAAAAAAAAAATGTGGATCTACACAACAGAATGAAAAGCACCAAAAATAGTAACTATATGGGTCAATACGTAAGATTTTTTTCTTCGTATTTAAATCTCTTTAAAAGATAATGGACTGCTTAAACATAAATAATAACAGTGGAGGGTGAGGTTTATAACATGTATGAAATAAATGTAAGATATCAATAGTATAAAGGCCAGAAGAGGAGAAAGCTTCTTATATCATATGTGAAGTGGTACAGCCTGACAGGAGACCGTGCTAAAGTTGCAGGTTTATGCTATAAACCCTAAAGCTGCCACTAAAATAAGAAGAGTTATAGCTAATAAGCCAACATGAGAGTTAGAATGGAATTATAATAATACTAAGTTAATCCAAAGGAGTTGGGGGGTGGGGGGGCAGAGGAAATAAGGAAGAATGAAGAGATTGTTCAAGTAGAAAACAGAGAGCCAGGTGGTAGATTTGAACCTAACCATATTAATAAACACTTTAAATGCAAATACCTGAATTCAAAGGCAGAGACTGAGAGATGGGATAGAAAAGGTTGAATAGCCCAACTATATGCCCACAAGGAGCACGCTTCAAATATAAAGACGCTAATGGGTTAAAAGGATGCAGAAAGCTATTCCATGCTACCACTCATCAGAAGAGAGCAAGGGTGACTGTTAATATCAGACAAAGTAGACCTCAGACCAAAGAATCCTGCCAGGGATAAATAAGGTCGCTTCATAATGACAGAGGGGCCAGTTCATCAAGAGCGTAAACTAGTCCTCAATCCAATCGCAACCCTAGGAGGTGGCTTCTTTGATTATCCCCACTTGGCGGAGGGGGAAACTGAGGCTCAGAGTGGTTGGACTTGCCCGAGCTCCCACGGTTGCCAGCCAGGGGATTCAAAGCCCTCTTTGTCTGACCCCAGAGCCGATCTTACTGTGGCAAAGCTGGGCCCAGAGGAGGAGGGCGGGAAATCCCACTGGGGTGTCTGGGGAGGCTCCCCAAAGGGGCGAGGCTCCACGTTGCTGTGTGGAATGAGCTGACATCACTGGGTGAATCACAGCCTGCATTTGCACACAGGTCCTACCGCAGCTTAACAAGCCTCTTAGTGTTCGGAGGTCCACGCTTCCCAAAGAGGAGGTGGTGAACTCCAGGGGTCTTTGTGCCTCTGGTGCTCCAGCCTGCCATTCCAACTGAGTCTCCACGCTGATGAAGGGGCAGCCTTTTCCCCCATCAGATGCAGCAAATGCAGGAGCCCAGGACCCAGGCGCTGCAATCTCTTTGCTTTTTATTTGTTTTTGTTAACCGTCACTAAGCACTTCCTCTACGTGTGGACACCTTTATAAATGCTTCACATGAAGAAGTAACTTAGCTAATTCTCAAACGAAATGAGTACTGTTATTACACAGGAGGAAGCAGAGGCCAGAGAGATTAAATAACTTGTCCAAGTTTAAGCAGCTAAAAAGTGGCGGAGCCAAACCTCCAACCCAGAGAGTCTGTCTCCAGAGCCCACTCACCAAACCACTGTGCCGTGTGCCAACTGAGGGCGCTGGCCTCTGCCCTCACACTCCAGAAGACAGCTGGCTTCATTTCAATGGATGAGCAGAGTTTGAATTTCACCTGTCCCTTTGGAGATCTTGGGCAGGTGGCTCCCCTCCCTGAGCCTCAGTTTCCAGGTGCCCATGGACGCATCTTGCTGAGCCGCCCAGAAGTTAGTGTTCGTTACACTGCATCTTCCCGTAATGATGGAGGCTGGCTGGCAGGACCAGACCCTTCTTTTCCTACCTGACCCTCTGAGGTGATTCCCTGCTCTTTCCCTCTGTTGTAGAGCTGAGGGAAGGGAGGTAGGATGTGGTTCAATTACTCACCCCAAACCTCTTCGGTGAGTCAGGGAGGGGCTGGAACAGGAGTCGGGAAAGCAAAGCCTGCCTTTGGCGTGCAGCCGGCGCCGTTTCCAATGGCCAGGGCTTCGTGCCTACACATGTTCTGCATTTTGGCTTCTAATCTCAATATGTAAGTGGAGAATCCGACTGGCCTCACTTGGACAGGATGAAAACCCTTCACCTGCCCACAGGGGAATGCTGAGAGCAGGACTCATTAGTCACATGAGTCGGGCCCCGGCTGCTTCTCTATGCTTGCCACCTTCTGCTTTTAAGGATTGACGGGGTCTACCGAGTTCTTAAGACTGTTGATATTTAACTGTCCTTGCATATTGCCTCTTTTCTTCGTAGTCGAGCAAACCCAGATTGAATTTCCTCCAGTCGTCTGAGGAGTGGGAAGCAGAGCCCTGACCTCACGCTTCTGCCTCATATGGGGCTGCATCGTGGAGAGGGCACTCTGAGAAGTGGGAGGGGCACCTCATCGTGGAAAGGGTGGATCTCACGGTCAGGATTCTGTGACCTTGGACCTTACCACTGGGATCCTCAGTTTCCTTAACTCTTAAAGCCTAGCACATGGTAGGCACTCAATACGTACTTGACTCTCCTTCTCTTCCCTTTTCCTGGATGTGATTACAATGAAGGATCCCAGCTCTCTCCCCTCGCTTCTCCCCTCCCTGCCAGACCTGTTCGACACGTGTGAGAGCTGCCTGGTCGAGGCCTCCATGGGGTGCAGGCTTGGACCATGGAGGCGAGTCACATTCTGAGCGAATCTGACTCCAAAACATCAGGGTCTACAAAGACAGACTTGGGGCCTGGACAGGTTGCATGCTTCCTGCTTCCCCTCCCTCCCCCACTCCGGGTAGAGCTGTAATTAGCGCCCCAGCTGCTGACCTTGGCCCTGCACAGCCAAATTCTTCCCAGGGACCTTCTACAGTATCCCTTGGCCCTTGAGTGTTACCTGTACCTGGATGCCATGCCCAGGGCCTGTGCCCTCCACGTTGGCCCCTTTGATGTCCGCACTGGAAGATACCACTGTGGGTTCACTGGGCCCTCAGGATCCGTCTCCACTGCAGGATTTTAGGCCCCCTCCATCAGAGCCCCTCCACAAGAGCCTTCTCCTTTCTGCCTCTGGCTGCTCCGTTTTTCCTTGGTGTGTTCCAGAGTCCCACATGGAAGAGCACAACTGGCCAAAGCAGAATAAAAAATGTCTGTACAAAATTGGAGCAGGAGAAAGTCTCAGACGAGATCTACGATGGAGCATGTTGATAAGGTTATCAGCAAACATGTGTTGACCATTCCTTTCATGTTAGACGCGCAGCTGCTGTTTGCTGTTTGGAGATGTAATCCAGCTGGGCAAGGACTGGAGGCCTTATATTTTAAAGATTGCATAAGAAAATGCTGAAACCATTACAAGTGTTTGTAAATTAAACAAAATAATAAGTGGTGTGATGCCAAGCCCCCTGGTGATTGAGAAGACTTGGTCCCTAGCCTAATCCCTCAGGGAGATTCAGCACCACCTCATTTATTTGGCATCAGCCATTTCCTGGAACAGAGCCAAGGCCTGAAAGAAGCAAAAGAGAACTCTGGGAATCTGAAGAGATGACAAGAAGTCCAGGTGCTGAAGCCCCAGCCCTTACTCTACTCCTGAAGGAGTCTCGCCAGCCTCCACTAGGAGCCTGCTCATGTTTGTTGACTCTCACACATGGGCCTCGGTTTCTGGGTTGCTGCAGAGTAGTAAGGACAGAGGGTCTCTGAATGGAGGCCCCTAACAGTGCTGGTGACAAAAGAAGAGCCAGAAAAACTAGTCTCAAAAATCTGAGAGCTTGGGGCCTGCCCAGTGGTGTAGTGGTTAATTTTGAGAGCCCTGCTTCCATGGCCTGGGATTTGCAGGTGTGGATCCCAGGCACCGACCTAGCATGGCTCATCTAGCCACGCTGTGGCAGCATCCCACATAAAATAGAGAATGATGGGCACAGATGTTAGCTCAGGGCCAATCTTCTTCAAGCAAAAAGAGGAAGATTGGCAACAGATGTTAGCTCAGGGACAATCTTCCTCAAGCAAAAAGAGGAAGATTGGCAACAGATGTTAGCTCAGGGACACTCTTTCTCAAGCAAAAAGAGGAAGATTGGCAACACATGTTAGCTCAGGGACAATCTTCCTCAAGCAAAAAGAGGAAGATTGGCAACAGATGTTAGCTCAGGGACAATCTTCCTCACACACACACACACACACACACACACAAAATCCAAGAGCTCAGTGGGCCCCTGCCCAGCCCCAAGGAAGAGTCAAAGCTCTTCTGGAATACAAAGTCCTCCAGGCAGATGGGCTGTGTGCAGGCAGGCACGCCGGTGCAAGGAGGAGTTGTTTGAGAGTCGCCCCTTAGTCCTGGATCCTGCAGATGTACTACTCCCTTGAATAAAATAGATAGTATTTGTGTAAATGCTCAGTCTTTTACAAGAATCCCCTGGACATGTATCTCTCAAAACAGATAAGTAGGTCAGCCTGACTTGGATCTAACATGGCAGAGACCATTTTGCTCCCCATCCAATTTCTTAAAAAGAAACAGAGCCAAGAAAAATCCTGGCTGGTGCCTGGGCCATGTGTAGCTAGTGATGCTGGTGGAGGATTCTGAGTGTGAAGGTCATGGGTCCAGCTGGCTAGGAACGCATATGTGGGCAGGGTGGGGGCAAGCTGAGCTTCCCCATATTGCCAAGTAACTGGTCAGCAGAATGGAAGGGGTTCAGTACAGCCCATACTCAGAAAGGGTCCAAGGTCAGATCTGGCAAACCTCCTGAGAAGGGATTGGCTGGGGTCCAAGTGTTGACCCCAGTAGAAAGGCCTTCTCAGTGGTTACTATGACAACATTATCAGCTAGAGCCTTTGCTCAGCCATATCCTAATTTTTCTACGGCATCAGTGGGTCTCTGAGCAACTCCCTCCCTTTCCATTTCATTGATCAGAGACCACTTTCTCTGGATAGATTGAGGGCCTTCAAGAAAAATCCCAACATTCTGGGACTCCAGATTAAATTCTAGGCTTCTCCTCATCTCTGCTGTCACTTTCTGATCATTATGAAGACAATAACCTGTGTGGTTGTAGGGATTTAGAAAGACAGCACAATAAAAATCTCTTTATGGTGATAAATTATTTCTCAACTTTGAAAGACCTTTGCTCCAAGATTACAGAAATCAGCTCTTATTTTTCGAAAGAGCTTTCCATTCTGACTCCCTGAGATTCTCTGAGTCCCTGCTAGGGAAAGTGTCAGGGGCCTATATAGATGTGGCCACCTTTAATCCTCCAACAGTCCTACTGGATTATTATCCTTATGGCTTTCCCATAAATGAAAGAACAAAGACCAGAGGTGAGATGCTATTTCTCCAGATCTAGTAAAAGGTGGAGACAGGGGTTCTAATTCAGATCTTCTAAATCCAAGACTCTTGTCCCTAATTTGGGACCTTGGTTTTTTTTCAGCAGGTGGGGGATGGTAACTTTGTTTCTGGCCACTTGGTTCCATGTTAATTGATGTTATACACTTAACCCTCATTTAACATAATCTTTGATGTTTAAACAAGCCTTTGTGTTTTGCTGTTAACCTGTGGCCATTGGAAAAAATCATCTCCCAGTGAGAAAATCTACATGTCGTATTTGTGAGTATCTTATGTTAGTAGGTCTTACTTGTCAGGCAAATTAGAGTGGGAGAGTAGCAGGCAGTAAAACTGACTCTCATCTCTGATAAAGGAAAGAGGGATTACTAAAATGACCCAAGGACAATCCATTTTATTGGCAACATGCCTTTGAAGATCTCAGCCCAAACTTCTTAAGGGCATAAATAAGGTGACTATAAATTTTATATGGAATGGGTAGCATCCAGATATTTGAGAGAATAATGGAGAGAGCTGGCATCAGTCCTGGGCCAATTTGCCAAAATTTGAATCTACTATATTCTCATCTTACTTTCTCTAGAAATGGCTCATAACTCTCCAGAGGGACTCTCCCCGTCACATCAAGGAAGTAAGGAGGGGGAGAAAATGGAGCCTCGCAAGTTGACTTCTGAATTTGTGATCATCTTAGTTAAGATTCTTTCGGATGCAAGTGAAAGAGATCTGTTACAAACTTGCTCAAGCAGCAAAGGAGAATATATCTTAAGGAGAGAGAGAGAGGTGTGTTCTGGAATCCTCACGAGGACCAGGAACTGGGAAGGGGTCTAGAGTTGAGGCAGCTCTGCTCTTCGTCTCTCCTTCGCTCGGGACCCATAGTCTCAGCCTTTGCGTCTCTGGTGTCTGCGCATTCTCCTTCCTCCCCTGCATTGGGGCTGTCCTTTAGCTACGGAGTTTACAGCGTCTCCATTCCAGCTGCACCCTGAGATGCCGTCTCCTAGATCCAGTGCTAAATCCCTGCCTGGCTCAGTTAAGGTTAGGGTCCTTTCCGACTCAGTCCTTTTTGGTTAGGGAATGAAGTCATATATCAAGAACATGCCTGCTGATGCCCCACTCGTGCAGGTGGTGAGACAGTTCTCAGAGAGTGGTAGCTGAGCAGATACCTATTAAAGTATATACGATAGTTTTAAAAATATTTTCTAACTAATCCTTCAGGCTGGTGTATAAAACTGAAGTTTAATTTTGTATATTGATCTTGTATCCAGCAACTTTGTTAAACTGTCATAATAATTCTAATAATGTTCATCGTTCTTTTATGTTTCCTATGAAGATAATCATATCGCCTCCAAAAATGATAGCTTGTTTCTTCCTTTGCAGTTATGTACATTCATTTCTTTGTAGTATTATTGAAGTGGTGAGGACTTCCAGTGCAATGGTTAAAAGCAGTAGTTGACAACAGGCACCTGTATTTTATTCTTGACTCTGAAGGGCCTGTGGTTACTGTTGCACCATTAGGGATGTTATTTGGGGTGGTTTCCTGCAGATGTTCTTTATCATCTTAAGGCAGGTATGTTTTAGCTTTAGTTTATGAAGGACTGTTGTGTGTTTGTATGTGCGTTCGTTTTTTTGTTTCGTTTTAAACATCATATGGATTTAAATTTTATGGAATTACTTATGTACATTTATTTTACTGAGATAGTTGCAGCTTTTCCTCCTTTGAGTCTGTTTATGCGGTGAATTTATGGTAACAGATTTTCTAATGTTTAATAAATCTTGAGTTTGGGGATATATACAACTTAGTCATGATGTGTGTGTGTGTGTTTAATACACTGTTGATCCTGTCTGCTAGTACTCATTTAGGATTTTCCATCTGTTCTCATGAGTGACGTGGACCTGTCTTATTTCTTCCTAGGACTGCCCTTGTCTGATTTGATAATTTGATATCAAAGTTATAACTCTTTCATTAAATTACTTGTGGGGGGATTTTCCTTGTATTTCTGTTCTCTCGAAGAGTTTGTATAAAATCAAATTATCTATTCCTTGAATATTTTGTACAAATACCTGTAAAGGCATATAGGGCTCATAGTTTCTTTCTGGGGACATTTTAAATGATTGCTTCTCTTTCTTTGGTGGTTATAGCTATTCAGGTTTTCTATTTCTTCTTGAGTCTTTTGGTATTTATATTTTTCTAGTAACTTGTCCATTTCTTTTTGGTTTAAAAATTTATTGGCATAAGGTTCATAATGCTTTCTTATCTTTTTATTCCTGCTGTATCTGTAGTTATGTTCCCTTTGCCACTGCTAATATTGTTTCTTTTGCCTGTCCCTTTATCTCTTCATCTATTTTTGTGTTTTTTTTCAAATAATAAACTGTTGGCTCTATTGACCCTCTCCAAATTGAACGTGATTTTTCCATTTCATTGGTTTTTATCTTCATTATTTCTTTCTTTCTACTTTCTTTGGGTTTATTTTCCTGCACTTCTTCTAGCACCTTAACTTGGATGTTATCTCATTAATTTTTGCCGTTTCTCCTTTTCTGTAATAAACATCTAAAGTTATAACTTTTTTGTTCTTGCTTGAGGAAGAATGTCCCTGAGCTGACATCTGTGCCAATCTTCCTCTATTTTGTATGTGGGATGCTGCCACAGCATGGCTTGCTGAACAGTAAGTAGGTCCATGCCCGGGATCCAAACCCACAAACCCAGGACTAACAAAGCAGAGTGTGCAAACTTAACTCCTATGCCACCAGGCCGGCCCCATAACTTTTCTTTTTAAATACTGCTTTGACTGATCAACCATGATTTGATATGTAAGATTTTCTATTTATCAATTCTAAATGTATTTCAATTTCCATGATGGTTTATTTGAACCATGAATTAGTTGAGTACGTTTTTTAAATTTTCTAATGTCTACTATTTAAAAATTGTAATAGCCAAACTTTGTTGAATTCTTACTATGATTCAGGCGCCAGTCTTCACATTTTATGTTGATTAGCTTATATCATCCTCACAACAACCCTACAAAGGAGAACTGTTATGACCCCAATATTATGTATGTGAAAAACAAAGCATTGAGAGTTTAAGCAATTTGCCCAAGATAGCACAGCTCCTGAGTTGGCAGAGCCAAGGTTTAAACGCAGGTAGTTCAGCTATGGAGTAGAACCATTGTACTGCCTTCTTTTTAGTAACTGTCTTGTTGTTATTGTCATTATAATAATTATTATATTGATTTTTCCACTTAATTCCATTGTAGTCAGAGAAAATGGCCAGTGTAGTACAGATTTTTTTTGGAATTTACTATGACCTACTTTGTGACCTAGAACACAGACAGTTTTCATGTGTTCTTCAGAGAAATGTGCTGTCTGTGTATGTGTGTGTTCTTTAATTGGGTGCAGGGTTTTTTGTTTGTTTGTTTGTTTTGAGGAAGATTAGCCCTGAGCTAACTGCTGCCAACCCTCCTCTTTTTGCTGAGGAAGACTGGCCCTGAGCTAACATCCGTGCCCATCTTCCTCTGCTTTATATGTGGGATGCCTGCCACAGCATGGTGTGCCAAGCGGTGCCATGTCCACACCCAGGATCCTAACCGGCAAACCCGGGCCACCGAAGCAGAACGTGTGAACTTAACTGCTCCACCACCAGGCCGGGCCCGGGTGCAGGGTTTTAAATGTGACCAGGAGATCAAGCTTATTCATGGCATTGTTCAAATATTCCCTATTCTTAGTGAAGAATATTTATTATTTGGTTTGTCTGATCTATCAATTGTTGAGTGGGCTAACATCTCCCACTGTTGATGGTAGATGTGTCAGTGTCTCCTTGTAATTCTACCAATTTTGGCCTCATTATTTTGAAGTTGTGCTCTTTGATGTCTACAGTAGAATTGTTCTATCTTCCTAGTGCATTGAGTCTTTGATCCTTCTGGAGTGACTCTCTTTAGCTCTAGTAATGCCTTAGAATGTATTTTGTCCAAAATTAATATTAGGACAAAAACTTCCATTTGGTTGGTATTTATCTGTTATATCCTTTTTCTTTAAACTTTTCTGTATTACTATATTAAATTTATGTTTCTTATAAACAACACTGATCTGGCTTCTTTAATTCACTCTCGCAAGCTCATTTTTATCTGTTTAGTCCAAATACTTTTTGCCGTTGCTGATATGTTTGAAGTCATTTCTTCCATCTTACTCTGTGCTCTCTAGTTGTTCTGTCTTATCTCTGCTTATTTGGCCTTCTTAATTTCTTTCAGATTTATTATTTTTTTCCCCTTTCCATTCTTCCTTCTTCCGGTTTTCACTCTATTTATGTTCATTTCGTGGTCACTGTAGCAGTGGTAGCCTGTACACATATCACACGAAGTCTAGAGTTAGTTATCGTCTTTCCTTTCTTCCAACAATACAAGAGCTTAGATTCCTTTCGCTAATCACCAGCTCCCACCTTCTACAGTATCGTTGTCTGTTACTCCAGGACTGCGTTCTTTAGTCCTACAAATTAACCATCATATTTATTTTTATGTGGAATCAGGGTTTCTTTTACCAATTTCTTTGCCCGTAACTCTTTCTTGCATCCTTTAAGTCGTTTTCCTTGTTCCTAGAGTCCCGTCCTCGGGCTTCCATTACTGTGGGTCTATGGTGGTAGACCTCATTTTCATGTGTCTGGATATGTCTTGATCTCATGCTCAATCTTGAAAGATTGGGTACCATTAAGTGTAGAGTTCATGGTCGACATTTATTTTCTCTTGGCTCTTTGAAGTTTTTACTATTGTTCTGGATTCCCTTGTTGTTGAGGCATCAGCTGTCTGTCTAATTGTAATTTTTCATGGCAATCTATTTTTTCTCTCTGCTTCTTTTAAGATATTTTATATTTTTGATGATCTGTGGTTTCACTAAAACATATCTAAGTATGAATTTATTTATTTATTTATTTAAGATTGGCCCTGAGCTAACATCTATTGCAAATCATTCTTTTTTTTTTTCTCCCCAAAGCCCCAGTACATAGTTGTATATCCTAGTTGTAGGTCAATCTAGTTCTTCCAAATGGGGTGCTGCCACAGCATGGCCTGATGAGCAGTGTGTAGGTCCAGGTCCAGCATCCAAACAGGTGAACCCCGGGCTGTGGAAGTGGGGGCTGCGAACTAACCATGTGGCCACCGTGCCAGCCCCTAAGTTTGTTTTTTATCTTTCCTATTTGGGGTCATTTGGGTTTGCTGAGGGTGTGGATTTGCGTCACTTGACACTTCTGGGAAATTTTAGGCCAATGTCATTTTGAACGCCTTCTCTCCGTGTTCTTTGCATGATCTCCTTCCGGGGGTATTAGGCTGGGAGCTGCATCTGCTGCCTCTGCAGGTTCCAGTCTGCTGATTGTGATCTGTTCTCCTGATTGTCCCTTATCTCCCCTGGTGTTTTGTGATTTTTTTTTCCTTGAGTCCATGACTTTTGGAACTTTATCTTGGTAGTTCTTTCAGGCCAGAGAGGACGTGTATTTACCTTTGCTGGGAGCCTGGAGACTGCAGCTCACTGTAGACCGGCCCCTCCGCGTGGCTTTGAGGGCCTCGTGGGAAGCATGCATTCTGGCCCCAGATGCAGGCTACGGCCGAAAATTCTAAGGAGAGATGTTTTTTCCCTTCCACCCACCCCAGAGCTGAAACTAGCAAATTTCCTCATTTTCTTTTTGAGGGAGGGGTGGTGTTCTCTTAGCCCACCCATGGTAGGCCTTGTTTGCCAGAGGCCTGTGTTTGCATCTTTATGTGACCTCTTACCTGGCTTCAACACTTTCTACCCTTTTGGAGTCATGCTCCCTCACTGTGTTCAGCCTAGAGTATTTTTATCAGCTTAATATGCATTCAAAGTGATTTTTAAAAAAATATTTTATTAAGCATATTTTTGATGGTTTCTACTGGAGAGTTAGTTTTTTTAAAGACTAGTCTGCCATATTGCCAATGACAGATGTCCCAAGCAAATCTGCCTTCTCCTGCTCCTTGCAACTGTTTTTGTCCCTGGGACTCAGTCCAAAGGACCCTCCATTTTTTTTCTTTTTTTTTTTGTGAGGAAGATTGGCCCTGAGCTAATGTATGTTGCCAATTTCCTTCTTTTTGCTTGAGGAAGATTGTTCCTCAGCTAACGTCTGTGCCAATCTTCCTCTATTTTATGAGGGATGCCGCCACAGCATGGCTTGACCAGTGGTGCTAGGTCCGTGTCTAGGATCCAAACCTGCAAACCCTGGGCCACTGAAGTGGAGTGCATGAACTTAACCACTACACCACCGTGCTTCTGGAGGCTTTAAATACTACTTATATGGTGAGGACTCTCTAATTTATATCTCCATCCCAGATATCTTTCACATCTCCAGAGTCTTGCATCTAATTTTCATTGGAACCAGTCCTCTTGGTTGTCTCACTGATTCTCACATCCAGCATTTACAGATGAATGTTTGATCTTTCCTCACAAATATACTCCTCCGCCATGATCCTCCAACTCAGTGACCACCACGCCGTACACCACTGCTCATGGGGCCCAGCCTTTCTCTTTCTCATGTGCACACCCAACCCTCTCCAGCTCTTCTCCTTCTATCTCAATGCCACCCACGTCTCCCATCTTCACACCAAAACTAGTCCAACTCCTTCTCTCTTGCCTCCAATAGGCTGTGCTCACTCAGCAGCTGGAGCCGTCTTTTAAAATCACAAGTCATTTTATTCCAAAGCTTAAAATTATTTTATGACTTTACATTACAACTAAACTAACATAAAATGAATCCCCGAGATGGCTCCTTAGGCTCTAAGTCAGCTTGACTCCTGTCTGCCTCTCCAATCTTATCTGTGGGCCACTCTGTGCCCCATTCTCTACCTCCAGCCCAACCTTGTTTTTAGTCCTGGAAATTCTGTGCTCCTTCATGGCCTTGGGGTGTTTGCACACGCTGTTCTCTCACCAGAAGCAAGTTTTCTCTCATTCCTGGCTTGGCTGACATCTCTTCTTTAAGGTTCCAAGTTGAACAAGCCCTCTGAAAACTTTCTGTGACAGCTAGGTTTGAAGAGGTCTTTCTTGTTATTTTTTTCTCATGGAATCCAGATCTATTCTTTTCTGGCACTTACCAGAAACTTTTAAAATTATCTGACCAATGCTTTTCTGTCACCTGAGGACGGGACCATGTTTATGGTTTGCAGTGTGTAGCATGGTGCTTGTGACACGAGACCCTCAGTATACATTTCGTGGTGGGACCCACAATTGAATTCCCTCCCATGCACTCTCCCCAGTTCATAAGCCCTGAGGGTGCAGTCTTACCTCAAAGTGTACAGGGCAGGGCCAGACAATTCGCCGTCACCTCCATCAGAACATCCATCATCTGCTGGGCCCTAAACTCTGGCTGCCAGAAGACCCCACTGATATCACAGCGGTCACAGGAAAGGGTACAGTGAATTTCGCACACATCAGCTGCCTACACATAGGGGTTTTCCCCCATTCGGGGCATTGGTATACAGCTATGGGTATAAAATTAATACAGCTCTCCTGGTCGGTGGGTCGGTATCTATATTTTCAATTGACCCTCCCCCTCCCCAACAAATAAGATTGATTTTTGTCTGTTTCTTCTTCTTTCACATTAGTGAAATTTACCCTCAATGTATCCAAAAGGGGGGAAGAAAGCCTGTTTCTAATTTGTTCTGATACATTTATTAAATGTAATCATACAGTAAAAAAAATTCAGAGATGTTAAAAACAGCAGGAAAATATTAAACTTTCAGTGTACAACATTTGATTCATAAAATATGTTTTGTGAGGCTCTCCCTGAAATGGGACACAACCTTAATGACATTCACAATTACTTGCTAAGAGGCTGGATGTAACCCAGAAGGCAGAGATAGAGTAACACATCTTCTCAATGTGCTCTTTCTTCGCGGAGGCCAGGTTCTGGGCTGCGTCCCCCGTGAGGATCCTGCTGGCTTTGGGAACGTGGAGTTTAGAGTTCCCTCTGTCTATTCCACATTTCTTTTTTTTTATTAAGAGTGAAGTAAGCTAATGGAAAATATTATTCACTTTTGGGGGATGAAACCTGTTTCTTCCCTCATTCCCCTCTTTTTTCTCATCTCCCCCCACTACCCCAACCAGAAACGTGTAAGCAGATGCCCCCACTTAGGAATCCAATGTGGAAAGAGGAAAACTTATGGGAACTACCATTTCATTTTTTAATGAAAATCCAAAGTGCTATTGAGTGCCTTGAGATGATGGCTTAGAGAAGGATTTCTTTGGACTCCAAAGAGTTTACTCATCGGAGAAGCACTTCACGTTGATTTACCTCTGGTCATGAGCAAGCAAGATTCAAGATAACACTTCACACACACACACACACGTGTGTGTGCATGACTTGGGCTCCTGTAAGAAAGTACCTCAGACCAAGTGACTTAAACAAGAGCTATTTATTTTCTCACAATTCTGGAGGCTGAAGATCCCAGATCAAGGTGTCGGCAGGGCTGGTTTCTTCTGAGTCCTCGCTCCTTGGCTTGTGGACGATCGTCTCCTCCTCCCTGTGTCTTCACGCTGTCTTCCCTCTCTGTGTGTCTGTGTCCTAGTGTCCTCTTCTTAGAAGGACACAGGAAATGCTAGGAAGAAGAACAAACTGAGGGAAGGAGGTGGGGAGTGAGAGTGGTGGGTGGGGCAGCTGTTGTAGACAGAAGGCCCAGAGATGGCCTTCCTGCAATGGGAACTTTGACCAGAGACGGAATGAGATGAGGGAGAGAACCCCATGGAGATCTGGGGGGGTGCTCCAGACAGGGAACAGCACTGCAAAACCCCGGGGAAGGAGGCAAGGCCAGGGTGGTGGGAGCAGAGCGGGAAAACCTCACTGACCCTCAACTTCCTCACCCCTAAACTGGGATGCTGAGATGTTGTAGTGAAGAGTGGAGATGATACATCATATGTAACGCAGAACATAAAATTGTCTGTCAGTAATGGCCTCTGTGACTGTCCCTTCTCTCTGCACATCCTGTGGTGCTGGTTTATTAAACCTTGTGAAGGTCACAAGTGCTGGGTCGTGACCTGGCATGGAAAGCGTCTCAGGCAGCCATGTGCAGTCATATTTCTCCTCCCTCCAGAACATTCCATGGCTCCCTTTGCCCACATCTGCTCTGTTGGTTTCTGGGTCTCTCACTATCTGCCTCCCCCTGACACCGACCTCCATCCTTGCAATCCCCAGTTCCCATCCCAAGCTTTTTTCTTGGGGGTCTTTCTTTCTTAGGCACCCTTTTATTTCCCACCTTGTAAGATTATAGATGATTTTATCTTTTTTCCTTTCATTTTTCTCTATTTTCTGATTGTTTTAATGCTTATGCATTGCTTCTAGTAATTAATAAAAAACCCCAAAAGTTCACTTTTAATTAGAAAATGACACAGACACATACACAAAGTGTTTGTAATCCTTTCTCCCCAAAGAATTAGGCCCCCCCCCCCAAATTTAGAATTTACTTTTCTCAAGACGGCGGCAAGTCCGCAGCCACTAAGTTCTCTATGTGGCGTGTTTCTCTAAACTCACACACGCAGTCACACAGGACACGGGTGCCTAGGACTTTTTGAACCTTGTTAGTTTCTAAACGGGTCACCTCGGATGTCCCAAGGATGTCGGCTTCTGTGACGATGGGCCTCTCTGGCCTATTCTGAGGAAAATATGCTCCTGGTAGTTTGAGGAGATTAGAAAGGGCAGTCGCTGCCTTGCACGTGGTTGGCGTTTGGGTTTTCTCTCAGCTGTTCCGTTTTCAGTCGCCTGCGGGCTCTCTGGGGCCTGTGAGCCTTGTCACCTCAGCTCTGTCAGGGCTCCGGAGAGTCCTGAGTCTTCAGAACAGACACGCGGTTTGACTCGGTTTTCAAACGAGAAGAGGGGTTCAAAGCTGAGTTTCACCACCTAGAAGAGAAATCAGTTCTCTTGCATTTGAAGAACTAGTTCATAGAAGGTAGACGTTCTTTGTGTTCACAGGACTCCACTGCCCGTCCTCTGGGAGAATATTGGTATTTTTTTGCTGATTCTTTTGAGCAGGTTATCTCTCAGGCTCTCATGGCCTGGTTTCCAAGGCAGAGCGTGAACAGTCCAGAAGTGTCTGATAACAACGAAGGACCCATTCCTCCCTCCTTTCCGGGGGGAGCCCAGAACAAAATATTCAGAGGACACGTATTTAGTCTCTTCAAAATTATTATTTTGAGCACTTAGCAGCTGGGCTTCTTATGTATAACTGAGGTGGGAAATTTAGTGTTAATCTTGTCCACAACAGAACCCGAGAGATTGTTCAAGAACATTCCGATACGGCCCTCAAGCCTCACTTTCTTCATCTGTGAAATGGGGTAACGCGTACCTCACAGGGCTGCTGTGAGGATGAAAAGCATGAAGTGAAATGATAGACGAAGTTTGGGTGAAGCATCCAGTACAGAATCTGGCTTGCGGTGGATGCTCGATAAATTGTAGAATTATGATGATGAAAATGAGTCAGCCATGGCCCTTGCGGGGGAAACACTCCGAGGCACGGTCACATTCAGTCAGAACCTGATTTCATGTGGTTTGCCTGTGGGGCTGGTTTAACCCTGTGGTTATGTTGGGGGGAGATGGGCTGAGGGGAGGTTGAACTTCTCCAGTTTGGAAATGTTCCTATGTTTTTTTATCCATAAATACAATCGGTTTACCTTTATGGAAGTCATTAAGATTCCTGTGGGTTTGTGGAGACCCCTTTGCTTCTGTAAACTATAGATGACAACACTGTCCCGGTGGCCTGCCCAGACTGCCCTGCCGCTGAGGGGGAAAAGGGACGGTGGAGGGGCATCAGAGGATGGCTCTTGGGGCGGGAAGCGCTGACGATCACAGGACTTTAGGGCTTTGCAGGCAGTGGTACCCAGGAAACGCTGCCTTCTGCAACTCAAGTGACTGTTTTCAGAAATGAAGCTGGTCCCGCAAGACGTTAAGGGCGCCTGGAGATTGGAGGATGTGGCTGCCCCTATGAGCACCCTTCTGGGACCCTCTGTAGCCCCTGCGGCTTGAAAATTTCAACAGGGGCTAAATCTCGTCATTCCCTAGGCAGAGCTAGACTGCTCAATGCAAAGCCTCCTGGGAGAAGTAACAGGAGAGTCACCTCCCATATTACTGACTTAGGCAGGATTGATTTGTGGACTCGGAGTTTGAGAGTGAGGAAGGTTCTAGAGATTTAATGGGGGGAACAATGAGCTGGAAGTCACAACGCGGAGGCCCCCAGGAGGAGAAAGCCCTGAGGCCAAACAAAGGCAAACTTTGCTCCCATCACGTTTGCCTGGGGCTGATCCACTTCCTCCCGAGCAGCGGATTCTCCCCAGTTTGTGGGCAAAACACTATCAACGCTTTGAAAATGAGCAGCAGGTGGCTGTTATTTAAATAAAGATTTCAGGAAGTAAAGAAGAAAAAAACTAGCTGGAGGCTGGAGTGTAAATTTGTGATGCCGAGTATTTAATGATATTAAGATGCAGGGTGGACATTTAGCATTTTCGTGTTGTCTCCCAAGAATCCTGGGTTTATTTGCTAATTTTAAAGGGGTTTGGGGGGGTAGAAGGGAGGCATCATTCTTCTGCATATTTTTAATACCTTCACATGTATTAGAATTGACAAGATTTGGGAGAGAGAGAGGAAAAAATCAGGATAATTTGTTGAAATACTTTGGAAAAATATGACATGGCTGTTTTCAAGTGTTTTTACTACTAATGAAGGCAATACCTAAAATAATATTTACGCACCAAAGGCTAATGGGATGGATCAAAGTTCTTAGATGTCTATTCAGGGTAGGAGAAATATAGTTATTTTCTTCTTTTCAATTTTCGTATTTTTTTTAATTTCAAAGAAAATGTTAGTCCTTTTTAATGATGGGGTTGCAAATTTAAAATGTGTTTCTTTTCTTTTTTTTTTGCAATAGGGTTACATGATGGAAAACCGAATCTCCGGCTTGAAATGTGACACAGATGTGTTTGTAACTTTTGAAGGTGACAATGTTGTTCTGCTGCAGGTAAGATTCAGGAAGTGTTTATTCTTCTTAAACAGCGTAATTTTCAAGATTAAGAGTTATCCAGAAATCTGAAGTGTTTCATATGTTTTATCTTTATCTGATGTCTTCATTTAATTGGCAGGTGTTTTCCTGTTGGGCACTTGGTTTTTGCAGTCAAGAATGGGACGATTAAATTATTTCTCTCTGCTGATCTTTGACATGGAACTGCATCTTTTGTGGTTTAAGAAAATTACTTCTTGTACATATTGAGTCAGATTCTTCTACTGCGAAGGCTTTTCCCAAAGAGTATGTAAGGCCCCGGAAGATGAACAGGCGAAAGACATGAAAAGTCAATTTACAAAAGGAGGGCAATTGATCAGCTTCACTAGTGGTCAGAGAACTGCACGTGAGGGCATACCGCGGTGCTGTTTTCTTTTCTCTATCAAACGGACTCGTATTTAAGAGCCTGTGGAAGTCCCAGGATTGATGAGAACAAAACGGGTACTCTGCCATACTGCTATTGGGCTGTGTGGCTCTACCTGTGGGACTGTCTAAGGTAATCATCCTAAATACAGAAAAACTGTAGGGCACAAGCGTTTTCATTAGTATGTTATTTATTACAGCAATAGTGTTGGAATCTAAATTTTCAACAATACAAAAGTGATTCTGTAAATCATGTTCTGGCCACTCAGTGGGGGATTATGTAGCCTTTAAAACTGTACTTACAAAGAGTTTATTACAGAAATTAAAAACTGATGATTTGCTAAGTAAAAATGATATAAAATTGTATATAGAATGTGATCACAATTGGGTGTTTTTATAAAAGAAGAATAGGGACTTCGGGTTCTGCTAAGATGGAGTGGCCCTGTCCCTCCCAGGTCCTCCAGCCTGGACATGACACAACAAAGAAGCACAGGAAGACTCTGAAAGGGGGGAAGAAGGAGGCAGGCTGCCTAGGAACTGGGACTGGAGGAAGCAAGTGGCAGTGAGTTCTCGGAACTTCTTTATTGTCCCCCATAAATCCTGGACTGGGCATATATGCCCTGAATCTCTAACAGGCACAGGCAAAGTATCCAAAGCCAGGGAAGATGGTAGCCTAACAGCAGAAAACCTTGTAGGCAATATTCACTCTACATCAGCCACACAGACACCAATGTCAGCAGCACCTAGCAAGAACTGATCTTCCACATGGCTCCAATCCAAGGAAGTAGGCCGTAGCAGCTAGCAGGTGGTAGCACTCCCATTCCCCCTCGTGGTGGTGGTAGAACGGCTGAGCAGGGAGTTAATCTTCCATCCCCTGCCTGGTGGAAGGAGGTAGAGCTGATTCTCTCATCAGGGTAATGTCGGCAGAGCCCATTGGTGAGCTAAGCCTTCAACTCCACACAGCAGGAACAAGACCCTGTGAAGTGACCTAAGGTGGGGCTAATCACCAGTATGCTTCCACCCTCTACCCCAGTGTCAGCAGGGTCCAGTGGGGAGTGGAGCCCCTACCCCTGCCTGGCATCAACTAGACTAAACCAGGAGGTGTGAGTCAGGGCTAGTTGCCACTCCATATTCCCCCCATCCCCGGTGTCAGTACACCCAGTGAGGAGCTAAAGCCACACACCCACACTGCAGCAAGAAACTAAATCGACAGTGTGAAGCAGGACTAGTGGGCACTCTGATCCCCCCCCTCCCTGCTCTCTCACTCCCATACTAAAGGGGCCCAGCGGCTCCAGCTGAGCTCCACTCTCACCTGGCATCAATGGTGGAATTAAGTGGCATGAGCTGGGATGGTTAGTACTCTGTTCCCTGCTCCCCTAGTTTTAGTGGGAGCCAGTGGGAAGCTCAGCCTCTCTCTTCATCCAGCATCAATGAGGTGAAAAAAGGTGGTGGGAAACAGTGCTAGTTGGCACTATGCTTCTCCACCGCCTTCCTCTGGTATTAGCAGGACTAAGAGAGAGCCAAAGTTTCACCCCACTTGTCTGCAAGGAGGTAATGTGAGTCGCTACACAACTTTTGCCAGAGTGGTATTGGTGGCAGCACTGGGAAGCTGAACACACACACCTATCCAGACCCTGTTCTATACCTCAAGATTAAATAGAATCTCATAATATAATATCTGAACACTCTAGTTACAATAGAAAATTATTCCTTATACAAAGAACCAGGAAAACTACAGCTTCAAATCAATAGATGATGACGCTGAGAAGATGATGATGCATTTGTCAGATGTTAGAATTATCTGACAAAGATTTTAAAGTACCTATTATAAAAATATTTCAAAGGTAATTACAAATCTTGAAACAAATAAAAATAATAGAACATTTCAGGAAAGATAGAAGAAAAGATACCAAATGGAAATTATAGAATTTAAAAATACAATAACTGAAATAGCAAGTTTGTGGAATGACACCAATAGTAGAGATGATAGAAAACAGAATCTATAAAATTGAGGACAGATCAATAGAATTTATCCAGTTCGAACAGAGTGGAAGAAAATGAACAGTCTTAAGGACCTGCAGAACAATAGCAAAAGAGCTAGTGTTTGTATCATTAGCATCTCAGAAGGAGAGGAAAGAGGATGAGATGAACAAGTATTTTAGGAAACAATGCCTGAAAACTTCCCAAATTCTTGAAAGACGTGAAACAGCAAATTTGAGATGGTGGATGAATCCAAAATAGGATAAAACAAAGAAATTCACAACAAGACACATCATAAACTTCTGAACACTAAAGGCAAAGAAAAAATCTTGAAAGCTGACAGAGAGAAATGATGCATTGCTTCTAGGTGAACATCAATTCAAGTGACAGAAGATTTCTCATCTGAAACCACGGAGGCTAGAAGGAATTAGCACAACATTTTCAACTATTGTAAGAAAAAAACAGTAAATTGCAAATTCTATATTCAGTGAAAATATATTTCCAGATTGAAGGGGGGAAAAGATTTTATCAGATTGAGGAAAACTAAGAGAATTTGTTGCTAGCAATTCTGCTCTTAAAAAATGGTTAAAGGAAATTCTCTAAACAGAAAAGAAAATGATAACAAAAGAAGGCTTGGGACTTCAAAAAGGAAAGAGCATTGGAATGTGTAAAAATAGGTGTAAATATAGTACACTGTGCTTCTCATGAGCTTTCAAAATCATATTTGACATCTGAAGCAACAATTATAACACCTTTTGGTGTAGTGCTCAATGTGTGTAGAGGAAATACTTCAGACAATTACATTTTTTAAAAAAGGGAGAGTACAAAGACCTAAATGGAGGTAAGGTTTCTACACATGACTCGAAGTGATAAAACATCGATACCACTAGGCTATGTTAAGTTACACACATGGACGCATGAGCATGCACATGTGTGTGCACACTCACACACACAGAGTCATACTTAAAGCAACCACTAATAAAACCATGCAAAGTTATATACTAGGGAAAAAACCTGATAGAGATGAAGGGAGAAAAAGACAAATCAATAATTATAATTGGAGACTTCAACACATCACTCTGAGCTGTTGATAGAACTATTAGACCAAAACTCAGAAGGGATATGGAGGAACTGAACAACATAATAAACCAAGAGGACTTAATTGATATATATATAGAACACTGTAGCCAACAAGAGCAGAATACACCTCTTTTCAAGCACTCATGGAACATTCAACAAGATAGACCATATCCTGAGCCATAAAACAAACCTCAACACATTTAGAAGGACTAAAATCGTACAGAGTATGTTTTCTTACCATAATGGAATGAAACTAGAAATCAATAACAGAAAGACAAGAGGAATACCTCCAAGCACTTGGAAATTAAACAACATACTTCTAAATAATCCATAGGTCAAACAAGGAGTCTCAAAGGAAATTTAAAAAATACATAGAATGAATGAAAAGGAAAAAATGCATTCTGAATACTAATATAAGGATTGAAGCACTTTATTTCTCTTAGCTCCATATTTTGCAGTTAGAGGAGGCACTTGCCTCAGCAGTGTTTGCCTGCCTGGGGTGGCATTATGCCCCTGGTAGAGTGGCCTCTGTCATGGATTAAGGCTGGCTCCCCAAGCTCAATATCCTAGTCCCTACCATCGGCACATTGGGCCCAGCAGCCAGCCTCCCCTTCTGGCATTAATCTAGGGGAATTCTACTTCACTCTCAGGACTTGACAGGTCACACCTCTGGTCCTTGCCTGTGGGAAAGAGGCAGCACCCTGCCCTCCCAGTTAGCTCACTTTGGTTCAGTGTGGGGACTTTTTCATATGATTATAGCCAATCACCTCCAGACCTGACACCCAATAGAAGTCTCATTTATAAACTAATGGGAAACACACCCACATACCAAATATGTGGGATGCAGATAAAGCAGTGCTGACAGGGAAATTAATAGCATTGAATGCTTACTTTAGAAAAGACAATAGGTATCAAATCAATAATCCATGTTTCTACCTCAAGAAAATATAAAAAGTGGAGCAAAATAAGCATAAACTAAGCATAAGAAAGAGAGTAATAAAGAAAAGAGGAAAAATCAATGAAGTTGAAAACATTAGTGAAAATCCATGAAAGGCGAACCTAATTCTCTGAAAAAAATCAATAACATTGATAACACTCTAGCAAGAATGACAAAGATAAAAAACAAGAAGACTCAAATAACCAATCTTAAATATGAAAACAATAGATATTTCACTAGATATCCTGTAGCAGTTAAAAGAATAATGAGAGAATATTAGAAAATAATTTTACATTAATCAATTTAATGACTTAGAAGAAGCTGACCAATTCCTCAAAACCTACAAACACCCAAACTCGACCAACTTGAAATAGACAACCTGAATAGTTCTATAATCTCACAGAAATTGAAGTTTTAGTAATATCAAAAAAGCTCCTCCCAAGGAAATCTCCAGGCCTAAGTTTCATTGGAGAATTCTATCAAACATTTAAAGGAGAATTTTACACAATCTCTTTCAGAAAATAGAAGAGAAGGGAACACTTCCCAAATCATTTTACACAGCTGGTATTACTGACATGAAAAGTAGACAGTATGAAAAAGGAAAAACTATATATCAATAATCTCATGAACTTAGATAACAGGAATCCTCAACAAAATATTAACAAATTGTAAATTGTAGCCGACAGTGTATTAATTATTATACACCATGACCAAATGGAATTTATTCCTGGTATGCAAGACTGCTTCAACATTCAGAAATCTATCAATGTAATCCATCATATAAGCAGACTAAAGGAGAAAAAAATCATCTGATCATATTGTTTTACAGAGTTACATAGTTAACAACTGTTCATGATAAAAATTCTCAGCAAACTGGGAATAGAGGGGAATTTTCTCAACTTGATAAAAAGTATCTACAAAACATATAGCTAACACCATGTTTGCTGTGAAACACTGAATGCTTTCCCCCTAAAATCAGGAACAAGTCAAGGATGTCCTCTGGCACCTCTGTTATTCAATCTAGAGCTTGAAGTTATACCAGTGCAATAAGGCAAGAAAAAGAAATAAAAGACATAGAGATTAGAAGGGAAGAAATAAAAACTGTCCCTATTTTCGGATTACATGATTGTGTACATAGAAAATCCAAGGACTCTACCAAAAAAACCCTCCTAGAACTAATAAGTGAGTTCAGCAAGATTACAGGATAGAAGATCATTACACAAAAATCAGTCACATTTCTATATACGAATGGTGAACATGTGGAAACTGAAATTAAGCACACAATATCACTTACAATTGTTCCAAAGAAAATGAAGTACTTAGGTGTAAATCCAACAAACATGTATAGGATCTACATGCTGAAAATTACAAACTGCTGTTGAAAGAAATCAAAGAAGTCCTAAGACATATTATATTCATGGATTGGAAAGATGTCAATTATGCCCAAATTGATCTATATATTTAATGACATTCCTAACCAAATCACAACAAAGCTTTTTGTAGACATAGACGAGCTTATTCTAAGACATCATCAAAATGGTGGAATAGGAGTTTTCTGCCACCTTGCCCCCAAACAACACCAATTTTGACTATCACTCAAGGACAAGAATGCCTTTGTATAAGTCCATGGATCCAGTGGAGAAGTTTCAGCACACTATTGGAGCAAAAAGCAATCTGAGATTGGACACACTGAAGAGAGTAAGAGGAATAGCCTCACTTTACCTGAATCATCCCTCCCCCAAGGTGGCACAGCTCAGTGATGAGAGAGATCTTTTGTCCTGTTATTTCTCCCACAGGGGAAAGTGAGAGCATGTGAGTGAGCACCCGGCTTCCCCAGCTGTGCAGGACACTGCCCAAGAAGCCCATTTCTTTCTCCCCTCTCTCAGATTACTGAGGTATAATGCACGACTTGGGGGCAGGGAGTGGCTGGGAGAACAGCAGCCAGGGCTCTTGGAGGGCATCAATGGGATGTGGATCCTACATCTGCTTTGCAGACTCCTTCAAGAAGCTTGCCTATGAGCCATGGGGGACACCTCACCCACAGACCCTCCAGGTTGGCTCACAGGCAGTCGCAACACTCTACATGCTTCACTCATGCATATCCCTACTACCTGGCCAGTTTCCTGTGTGCAACTCCAAGGGCAGCAAGAGCAAGCCTTTGCAGACAGCTAGTGAGAACCTGCAGAAATCCAGGTCAACTCTGTGGGATTAGGAGAACGCATACCAACTTGAGCATTCAGCATCACTCTCCGGGAAGCAAATGGGAGGCTGTCAGTACTAAACCTGGTTTTGCAGTATCAAGAGAAGGCATACAATCTTAAGAATTACCCCCCAAGAGGGAATAAGAAGTGTGGAGCAGGTGTGTCCATAGAAGGTCTAAGAAAGCCTCAGAATCCATAACAGGGTGAAGGGGAGGTATTTCTCTCCAAAGCCGGTTAGTAAAGACCGGAAGAGATGACTGCTTCTTCAAATATGAAGACAGCAATGCAAGACTTCAAGGAACAAGAAAAAACGAGGAAACATGACACCACTAAAGGAACACAATGATTGTCCAGTAAATCACCCCAAAGAAATGGAGATCTGCAATTTTCCCAATAAACAATTCAAAATAGTTGTTTTAAAGAGGCTCAGTGAGCTACAAGAAACCACAGAAAGACAATGCAATGAAATCAGGCAAACAATACATGAACAAAACAAGAAATTTAACAAAGAGATAGAAATCATAAAAAAGAACCAAACAGAAATTATTGAGCTGAAGAATACAGTGAATGAAATGAAAGATCCAATAGAGAACATCAACAGCAGATTTGATCAAGCAGAAAAAGAATCTAGGAAGTAGATTACAGGTCATTTGAAATTATCCAGTGAGAGGAGAACAAAGAAAAATGAAAGAAAAAAATGAAGAAAGCCCACATGAACTGTGGGATACCATTAAGAGAAGCAATCTACACATGTTAGAGTCTCAGAAGGAGAAGAGAGGGAGAAAGGGGCAAAACGTTTATTTAAAGAAATTATGACTGAGAACTTCCCAAATCTGGGGAGAGATTTGGACATCCAAGTTCATGAAGCTCATAAGTCCTTCAAAAATTTCACCCAAAAACATCTTCTCCAATATGTATTATAATAAAACTGTCTAAAATCAAAGACAAAGAGAGAATTTTAAAATTAGCAAGAGAAAAAAATTCCTCCAATATGAAGAAACTCTCAAAAGGCTATTAGTGGATTTCTCAGCAGAAAATTTATAGGCCAGGAGAGAGTGGGATGATATATTCAAAATGCTGAAAGAAAAACATTGCTAAACAAGAATACGTTACCTGGCAAAGTTGTCCTTCAAAAATGAAGGGAGCTAAAGTCTTCCCCAAACAGGGAAAGCTGAGAAAGTTCATCATCACTAGATCTGCCTTACAAGAAATGATGAAAGGAGTTGTTTAAGCTGAAAGAAGAGGATGATAATTAGTAACATGAAAACATATGAAAATATAAAACACAATGGTAATAGAGAACATATAGTCAGATTCAGAATGCTGTAATACTGGAATATGGTGGTATGTTAAAAATTTAATCCTAGTTAAAGGTTAATGGACAAAAGTATTAAAAATTACTATAGCTACAATAATTTGGTAATTCATACACAATATAAAAAGATGTAAATTGTGACATCAAAAACATAAAATGTGGGAGAGTAAATGGGTAGAGTTTTTGTATGTTATTGACGTTGTTATAAGCTTAAAATAGACTATTTCTATAAGATGTTTTATGTAAGCATCATGGTTACCACAAAGCAAAAACCTATAGTAGGCATGAAAGATGAAGAAAAGGGAATCAAAGCATATCACTATGGAAAATCATCAAGTTACAAAGGAAGACAGTAAAAAAGGAAAAAGAAAAGAACAAGGGAACCTGCAAAATAACCAGAAAACAATAAGGCATAAGTAAGTCCTTACCTATGAATAATCACTTTAAATATAAATGGATTAAATTCTCCAATCAAAAGGCATAAAGTGGCTGAATGGATAAGCAAACAAGACCCAACTATATGCTGCCTATAAGAGACTCTCTTCAGCTCTAAGGACACATATAGACTCAAAATGAAGGGATGGAAAAGATATTCCTTGCAAATGAGAACCAAAAGAGAGCAGGGGTAGCTACACTTACATCAGACAAAATAGAGATTAAGTCAAAAACTGTAACAAGACACAAAGAAGGTCTTTATATACTGATAAAGGGGTCAATTCATTAAAAGAGTATAACAATTTTAAATGTATATGCACCCCACATGGAAGCACATAAATATATTAAGCAAATTCTAATAGATCTGAAGGAAGAAATAGACAGCAATACAATAATATTAGGGGACTTCTGTTCCCCACTTTCAACAATGAATAGATCATTCAGACAGAAAACCAATAAGGCAACATTGGCTTTGAACTACACTTGAGACCAAATGGACCTAACAAACATAAACAGAACATTCCATCTAACAGCAGCAGAATAGACATTCTTCTCAAGTGCAGATGGAACATTCTCCAGCATAGATCATATGTTAGGTCACAAAACAAGTCTTAGCAAATTTAACAAGGTTGAAATCATACTATGTCTCTTTTCCAACCACAATCATGTGAAACTAGAAATCAATAACAGGAGGAAAACTGGAGAATTCACAACTATGTGGAAATTCCACAACACACTTCTCAATAATCAATGTTCAAAGAAGAAATTTAGAAGGGAAATAAAAAAATATCTTGAAAACACGAAAATGGAAACACAATATCCCAGAACTTATGGGACACAGCAAAAGCAGTTCTTAGAGGGCCATTTATGGTGATAAATGCCTACATTAAGAAAAAAGAAAGACCCCAAATAAACAACCTAACTTTACACCTCCAAGAACTAGACAAAGAAGAACCACCTAAGCCCAAAGTTAACAGAAGGAAGGAAATAACAAAGATCAGAGCAGAAACAAATGAAGTAGAGACCAGAAAAACAATAGAAAAAATCAATGAAAGTAAGATCTGAGTTTTTGAAAAGATAAACAAAATAGACAAACCTTCAGCTACACTAAGACAAAAAGAGGAGAGTCAAATAAGTAAAATTTCAGAAATGAAAGAGGAGACAGTAAAACTGAAACTACAGAAATGCAAAGGATTGTTAAGACACTACTGTGAACAAGTAAACCAACAAAATGGATAGCCTAGAAGAAATGGATACATTCTTAGAAGTATACACCCTACCGGGGCTGAATAATGAAGAAATAGAAAATCGGAACAGGTCAATAATGAGTAAGGGGATTGAGTCAGTAATCAAAATCTCCCAACGAAGGAAAGGCCAGCATCAGATGGCTTCACTGGTGAATTCTACCAACATTTAAAGAAGAATTAACGCCAATCCTTCTCAAACTCTTCCAAAAAACAGAAGTGGGGGAACATCGTCAAACTCATTTTACAAGGGCAGCATTACTCTGATACCAAAGCAGATATAGACACTACAAGAAAAGAAAACTATAGATATAGACTAATATCTCTGATGCATATATATGCAAAACTTCTCAAAAAAAATACTAGCAAACTGAATTCAACAACACACTGAAAGGCTCATATACCATGATCAAGTGGGATTATCCCTGGGGTACTGGGGTGTTTCAACATATGTAAATCAATAAAAGTGATCCACCACATTAATAGGATGAAAGATAAAAATCATATGATAATCCCAATAGATGCAGAAAATGTATTTGACAAAATTCAGCATCCTTTCATAATAAAAACCCTCAACAAATGGAGCATAGAAAGAATATTCCTGAACATAATAAAGGCTATATATCCCAGGCCCACAGCTAACATCATATTCACCAGTAAAAGTTTGAGAGCTTTTTTCTATTATTGCTATGTAGAATGGGAGCACTAGAAGCCCTTACTCAAGAAATTAGGCAGGAAAAAGAAATAAAAGACATCAAAATTGGAAAGGAAGAAGTAAAATTTTTTTCCATTTGCAGATGACATAATCTTATATATTGAAATCCTAAAGACTCCACCAAAAAAATTGTTAAAACTAATAAGTGAATTTAGTAAAGTTGCAAGATACAAAATCAACATACAAAAATCAGTTGCATTTCTATACCCTAACAAGAAAGTAACTGAAAAAGAAATCAAGAAAGCAATCTCATTTATAACAGCATCAAAGACAATGAAATACTTAGAAATAAGTATAACCAAGGAGGTGAAAGAGCTGTACACTGAAAACTATAAGACTTTGATGAAAGAAATTGAAGAAGGCAATAAATGGAAATGTGTCCCATGTTCATGGGTCAGAAGAATTAATATTAAAATGTTAATGTTAAAATTAATGTTAGAATTAATGTTAAAATTTCCATACTACCCAAAGCCATCTATAAATTCAATGCAGTTCCTATCAAAATTCCAAGGGCATTTTTCACAGAAATAGAAAAAACAATCCTAGAATTTGTGTGGCGCCACAAAAGATCCCAAAGAGCCAAAGTAATCATGAGAAAGAGGAACGAAGCTGGAGGCATCGCACTTTTTGATTTCAAACTATATTTCAAAGCTATAATAATCAAAATAATGTGGTACCAGTATAAAAAAGGACACATAGACCAATGGAACAGAACCAAGGGCCCAGAAATAAACCCATGCATATACAGTCAACTAATATTTGACAAGGGAGCCAAGAATACTCAGTGGGGAAAGGATAGCATCTTCAGTAAACGGAGTTGGGAAAACTGGATATCCACATGGAAAAGAATAAAATTGTATTCCTACCTTACAGCACTCACAAAAATTAACTTGAAGGGGTTTAAATACTTAACCATAAGAACTGAAACTAAAACTTCTAGAAGAAAACACAGGGGAAAAAACTCCTAGACGTTGGTCTTGCCAACAGTTTTTTTGGATATGACACCGAAAACACACGCAACAAAAGCAAAAATAAACAAGTGGAACTATATCAAATTAAAAAGCTTCTGCACAGCAAAAGAAACAATCTGTAAAATGAAGAGGCAGCCTACCGAATGGGAGAAAGCATTTGTAAGCCATGTATCTGATAAGGGATTAACTTTCAAAATATATAAGGAACTCAGACAACTCAACAGCAAAAAAGAAAATAATACAATTAAAAGATGGGCAAAGGACCTGAATAGACATTTTTCCCAAAGAAGACATGCAGATGGCCAACAGGTACATGAAAAGGTGTTAACAGCACCAATCGTCAGGGAAATGCAAATCCAAACCACAATGAGATACCTCATGCATGTTAGGATGGCTTTTATTAAAAATACAAGAGATAACGAATATTGGCTAGGATGTGGAGAAAAGGGAACCCTTGTGCACTGTTGGTGGCAATGTAAATTGGTACAGCCACTATGGAGAACAATATGGAGGTTCCTCAAAAAATTAAAAATTAAACTACCATATGCTCCAGCAATCTCATTCCTGTGTATGTATCTGAGGAAATTGAAAACAGTATCCCAAAGGGATATCCGCACACCCATGTTCATTGCAGCATTATCCACAATAGCCAATATACGGAAACAACCTAAGTGCCCATCGCTGGGTGAATGGACAAAGAAGATGTAGTGTACACACACACACACACACACACACACACACACACACACAGAGGAATTATGCAGCCATGAGAAAGAAGGAAATCCTGCCATTTGTGACAACATGGATGGACCTTAAAAGCATTATGACAAGTGAGATAAGTCAGAGAATGACAATCCTGTATGATCTCACTTATATGTGGAATCTAAAAAAACAGAACTTATAAAAACAGAAGAGTAGAATGGTGGTTACCGGAGGCTGGGGATGGGGAAATTGGGGAGATATTGTTTAAGGGCACAAACTTACAACTAGTAGATAAATCAGTTCTGGAGATCTAAGGCACAGCAGAGTGATTAGAGTCAACAATACTGTGTTATAAGATTCCCAGTTGCTAGGAGAATAAATCTTAACTGTTCCCAACAACAAAAAATGATAAATATGTGACATGCTAAAGTTTTAGCTAATGTGACTGTAGTGATCATACTGCAATGTATAAATGTATCAAACACCACATTGTACACCTTAAACTTACACAATGTATATGTCAATTATATCTCAGTTTAAAAAAAGAGAAAAAACGGGCAGAGGACCTGATTACTAATGAAGAGTCATGCAGACCTTTTTAGAGTGCTAGCCACGCATAAGTTTAGTCCACTGAAAACTAAAATGTTACATGGTACTCAGTGGCACCTCTCCCCTACCCTCCTATTATTTTAGCTTTTTAGATATCTATAGTAAAGTAAATTATTTGAGGGGAATTATTTAAGAATTGCCATTGAATTTGGTCTAGATTTAAAAATTGCCTGTCCTTTTGTCTCCCTCCTATCTAAATGTTGTTTTTTAAAAAACCTGCTCTTTAAGAATATCCAGTAATCAGACATAGCACTAATTCACATTCTCCCTCTCTCCTGGTGCTCCAAGTGTGTGAGGTTTTTCTACAACTTTCTCTTAGGGGGTATATTTTAAACCCAAGCACGTGGTTCAACATTGCTTGAGCCTAAAGTTGTGATTCAATGCTGTAATTGCAAGCTTGTGGGCACTATGGAAAGGTTGTTTAATTTAGTTATGGGAATGCAGTTGCAGTCACAGTTTCTATGAACAGAAGTGGAAGCACAGGGAGGAACAGGGACGGCTTGCTTTTGTCATGTAAATGGGAGCGTGGGCAATGAAAGGGAGGACGCTGGACCACAGAGGGCAGGGATGCAGGGATGTTGGGCGGCAGGGAGACTGAGCTGCCTGCTCAGGAGGACACATGCCAGCACAGAGGCAGAACACCTGTGCCATGAGAACCCATCCATACAAGGGCTTTCAGGGCCGGGCTGAGGAAGGAAGCCAGGGATGGTCTGGTTTTACGGTCGGCTAGAAAGGAGACCACTAGAAACCTTAAAACCAGATTGTGTAGATCTTCTTTGGCCAATTTTTCAGACAGACATCTTCCAGACATGTGCTGGAAAAGTACTACCTCAAGCCACAATCGAAGCTTAACAACAGCTAGAAACACTTATTCTATAAGTGGTGTGTGTCAAGGGTCCCCAAGACCACCCTCAGGCTTGACAGTTCCCTGGGAGGTCTCACAGGACTCGGCATGTAGCCATACTCAGGGTTAGGATTTACTGTAGTAAAAGGTAAAACACAAAATCAGCAGAGGGAACAGGCACACGGGCAAAAACCGAAGGAACCCAGGCGTGATCTTCCAAGACTCCTGCCCCACTGGAGTCACAGAGGACATGCTCAATTCTTCCAGAAAGAATTGTGATGGCACATGTGAAATGTCGTTTACCAGCTCATTAGAGACTCAGCACGCAAGGGCTTTTAGTGGGGGCTGGTCCTGTAGGCACCCTCTGCCTGGTACATATCAACATTCCAGGCTTTCAGAAGGAAAACGGATGGTGAGCACAAACCATATTGTTTGCACAGGTCAGGCAGAGGGAGCCACACTTATCAGTCAGCGAAGGTGGGAGCCCTCCCCAAATCCAGGTTCCCCGATGCCAGCCGAGGGCCGTCCATGCAGGCAGCCCTTTCGAAGAGCAGCAGTCTCAGGCCTGCTGTGTTAACTCTTTCCTGCAACGGTGCCACACAATAAGGCAGATGCCATTCCTGATTTTATTGGTAACAAGAGGGAGAATTAAAGGTGATGGATGGGGAAGCAATCTCAAGGCATCCAGAATTAGAAGGAAAGAAGAAGATACTTAGACACTGCAGCGTGCATTGGAGGACTAAAAACCAAGGGGAGGAGTCTGGTTCAGGATGATGGCATGAGCACCCGCGTTGCTGTTTCTCCATCTTCAGATCCTCTTGAAATAACTGGAAGAAAGAATAGAAAGAAGCAGATGTGCAGGGGTATTGACAGTGGGAGAGGGACCATCCGAGGACCAAGGAGTTTGGTAAACTTCTGGAGAAGGGACAGCAGATAGGATGAATTGAGGGATCAACAAGTGGACACAGCCGGAGGTGGGAGTTGCTTCCTCTGGCCGTCTCTGGAGAGACGCTGAGTCACAGGCATTGAAAGCAGGAGAGGGATTTGGGCGCAGAGCCAGGCATTTCTGCAAAGCCTGCCTAACAGCAGGACAGCCAGCCTCCCATATCGGAGCACTTGCCTGCAGCAGTAGCATCTGCCACGGCTCTGGAAACCTGCTCTGGGAAGGACCCAGGGAGGGCTTGGTCTCCTAGAGTGAGAGATGGAGACGCTTTGTGCTGGGGACAGAGTCAGCCTGCCTGCTTGCCACCAGCTGACACGCCCTACAGGAAACCTATCAGTTGACGTGGCTGCCCCGCATCCACACAGTGATGAGGAAAGTGGCGCTGGCTGTCTGCACTGCTCAACCTGGCCTTCCACTTGAGTGTTGGCATCTGTCCATACTTGGGGGTGGGGGCTACCCTTTTCTGGGCTGGATGCTTTTTTCATTCTACTTACAGAAGTAGAGTTAGAAATTTCAGGGACAGAAACTGGTTAATGAGTTTCACAGGATTCTGGTGTTACCTCAGTGCTTTCAACCCTCTGCTTGGAGGTGAGACTCTAGCAGTCCTGGCGGTGCTGGGCCTGTGGTCCCAGGATGGAGGAGAGGTAAGGCAGCAGGCATGTGCTTTCGAGTTTCTTCAGGCTTCACGTATTTCCCTTCAAGCAAGATGGAAGGTCTTCTGACCCTTTCGTTATTCTCCTGGGGCAGAGGTTGTAGGCCTTTGGTGAAATTTAATTACATCTTCCACCAAATCCAATTACCACCCACACCCATGAAATCCCATTATAACTTTCTTTTGCTGCATTAGAGATACACCAGGACAGGTGCCTTTCTAATCCAGCCGGGCCCATTTCCTAAAGAGCAGCAGTCAGCAGCTTTGCAAACCTTGTTCATTACTCCGCAAGGAGAGCAAAAACACAGAAATGCAAATGACCTGTAGCCTAACTTGCTTAAAGACCGTAGTTTCCTATAAGAAAGCTGATTCCTTAGGGATTTCAGGCCCTCAGGGGTATTTTCCCAAGGATATTCAGATATTTGTGTTTTGTTTTTCTTATTATTTCCAGCTTTTACTATAAAATTTTCAAACAGAAATTTCGAGAGAGAAATTGGAAAGCTAGTGCAATAACACTTGGGTGTGTGTATTCTTCACTTCCAAATGTCAATACTTTGCTATATTTCAGTGTTCTCTTTCTTATTCTCTCTATGTGTTTGTGTGCATGTAACCATTGGAAAGGAAATTGCAGATATCAAGACACTGCATCCCTAAATGTCTAAAATAAGGACATTTTCTTACATAAGCATAATACCATCATCACACATAAGCAAATGAACAATACTTCCATCATACTGTCTAATAAGGATGATCAGACACATAAGGAAAATCAACAACATGAAAAAGAAGGAGCAAGATGAACAAACAGAACTATTGGCACTGGGGGAAACAAAACAGAGAAACAAAAAGTAATCAGTAGCTAGAGATGCAGGACAACACTGCAGCCATCAAGCAAGAACAGCCTGCTATGAAAAGTGAGCATTCAGAGAACCATAGTGTGTTAGAACACAGTAACCATAGTGCAGAGAACCACGGTAAATTAAAGTGATATGTTTGCGAAATATAAAAACAAATCCAATAGAAGGGCTAACGGATAAGTTTGAGTATACTGCTCAGAATGAAGATCAGAAAAATCAAAGTGAAAGGAAATAAAAGGGAAAGGCTAAGAGATGTGGATGCTCCAGGTAGGAAATCGATGACAGTCCTGAAACGGGGAGCAGAATACACAGACGGGCAGCAAAATCTGAGAAATCAAAGAAGAAAATTTCCCAGATCTGAAGAAAGGCAGAAGTCTTGAGATTAGCAGGACCCACTGGGAAAGGTCAGAGCCTAAAAATAGCCTAGAGAATTTCAGATCACCAAGTAAAGACAAAGAGAGGGCCCCCAGCCTTAGACTGAGAAAACATCAGATTATTTACTAAGAAAAGAGAGTCACTTGACCTCAGCCCTCCCAGCAGCAGAGCTGACTGCTGGAACGCGCTTCGCAACTCTTAACACGCCTGTACATCCCTGGGCATCTCGTTCGCATTCAGATCCTGGGGTGGGTCCTGGGATTCTGAATTTCCGGCAAGCTCATAGGTGATGCTGAGGCTGCTGGTCTGTGGACCACACTTTGAGTGGCAAGAGTCTAGAATAAAATGGAACAATGTCTTGTTCCATTCAGAATTCAAAAGAATGTTATCTTGAATGTAAAACTTCATAGATAGCCAATTTATTGTTCAAATGTGAGGCAAAATAAAGACTTAGAGATATTCAAATGCTCAATAAGTTTACCTGCCATGCACTCTCTGAAAAATATTACCTGTAGGTGAACTACAGAAAAGGATAAAAGGAATTAAAAATTAGAAAGACCCGTCTGCTTTCTAGAGCTAACCCAAGGGGAGTACATGTAAAGAAACACCTGCATAGTGGTGCCGTGGCCAAGGCCAGAACACCGTTAGTCCAAATTAGATCAGGAAGTCAGACAGGTCAAAAGAATGACTTCAAGAAGGAAATGTTTTCAGTACAACAAATAGAGCAATTAAGAAGCAGGAAGATCTTACTGATGCGATGGAAGAGGCATAGGTTTCTTCTGGATGAAGGGGGGAAAAGTCCAGTAAGGCTCCAGAAAAAACAAAGCCACTCAAGAAAAGCATGCTCCAAAAATGGAGCAAACGAAAACATGGCATGAGAATCTGTTTAACCTTCACACTTGAAAGAATCTCTTTCTAGCAGAACAAAAACTACTTAAGAAGGGTTATTTCTGGAGTGAGGTCCTGGAGGTAAGGGGTTTTCCTTTTCATTTAAGACCATTTCATATGGCTTAAATTTTAAAAATAAAGTATATTTAAAACCACTTTAAAAAACTCTTTTTATATTTAAGGGGGGGGAGGGAAGGAAAGAGAAAGAATGAAGAGTGACAAAGAAAGGAAGTCCTCTCTGAGAGAGAGGACAAAGACTGATGTCTCTCTCTCTCACACACACACACACACACACACACACACACACACAAATACACACATGGCCCTTACCCTACAGCCGTAGTGTTCTCCCCACCCCCACTGTTGGGGAGAATTCCAAATTCTTCCCCAAGACAAGCAAGACCTCAGGTGTTAGAATGGGGTCTTGGGACTGGTATGGTGGCCGGTGAGGACAGGACCTCAGCCTGAAGAACCTGGGCTCCCTCTGTTTCAGGTAGGAATCACGCAATAAACCTAAGAACTTTCTCCTGGGACCCCAACCTTCTGGCTGTAGGTGAGGCCCAGGGATCAGCAGGTGGAGCTATTGAGATGCCAGAAGGAAAAAAGTGCATAGACCCCTAAAATCAGAGGGGAAGTTCGAGTCAACCCAATCGCAGGTCCACGGAGCATCGGGTCTAAAGGGTCTGAGATCCAGAAGGCAACGGCAAGGGTGTGAGGAGCAGCTGCCACAGGAGTGATGGGGTTAGGGGTGACAGTTCTGCTTACCTAAAGATCAGCTGCCTTCCTCTTCTGAGGGCCTCTTGGAAAGAAAGATAAGGGGGCAGGCTGAGGGCCTGCCTGACCCGGCAGAATCAGGGGCTAATAGTTCAAGGGATCGTCCCAAACACCTACAGATGGAGAGTTATGCCCAGAATCCCCCCGGATGATGGCAGCAACAATTAGGAGGAGGTATGTGACATGAAAGCAGAGAGGCAGGCAGAGGGCTGCCTGGTGAGGGCTGTGAAGGCCGAGGGTGGAGCTGCCAGGAGTGGGCTTGGGGCGGAGTCTCAGCCTAGAGGTGGGAGGCGGTGCCCAGGCCAGGAAATGGAGCGAGGAGGACAGCTGGAAGATCTGCTCAGGGGATGCAATTGACAGCAAACGTTTACAAAATGTGGGCATGTGGGAGCCCTTGGAGGGGTTTGGGGAGGATGCACTCTTAGAAAAGCTGACCAGGGCTGTTCAGACGCACATCCTCTTTCTGTCTTTCTAACCCATTGGCCCGTACACAAAGCTGGCGCTAAGTTTTTCCAGACCAGATGCCCCAGCATCTAAATATTGAAAGCTCCCCTCGAGGACTCGGCGTGTGAGATTTTGAAGGAAGGGAGCCTTCTGAATCTGAATCTGGGCCGCTTGCTTATCTTGACTTTTCTGCTCCCCAAAGTGACTTCCTCATTTTCCGTACAGCCAAATTGATTTTGGTATTGTTTTTCAAATTGGAAGCTATGAATTCTTTACAGGAATCTGTTAACTTTTGATTTTGATGATAATATAAACAGAAATAGTCGGAGTTATATAGATTGTCTGGGTAACAACTGTATAACCAGAGACTGCCGTGGGCTCCCGGCCCTGGTCTTGGTGTTTTTAAGCCCTTGGGCACCAAGTAACAACACCTGGATCACCAGGGACCGACAAGGAAAGAACAGATGCAGGTTTTCTATGACTAAAAAGACGTGTTTGTGCCAAGTGAAGGCCAAGGGTTGGATGGTACGAGGCGCTGCTGGAGGGAGGGTTCCCAGGCCCTCAGGGAGACTGGAGGGGGCCGGGCTTCTCCCCACAGCCCTTGGCGGTGTGGGCATGACCCGCCCACGGGAACCTTCCTGGGCCAAGGGGGGCCAAGTTCATGCTGCAGGACGCAGTCTGCCACATGTCATTAGGGCTGTAGATTTGAATCTCATTGGTTTTGTAGTTTTGCTTGTATTTAATTTCATAGTTTACAGTTGAACAAGAGCTATAAACATAAGGTGTTTATATCTAGTTTTGTGTTTGAACAGGTCTAAGTAACATTATAATTTGAAACAACTTAAGTCAACATTGGGGGTTAAGGAGAACATGTTTTTTCCTTCGGAAGGGGTATGTACGTCACTCGAGTTGTAGAAAACGTCGCAGGATTTCTTCTCATTGTCATTTATTTATTTATTTATTTAGTCGAAGATTTAAAGACGTCGATTACTTTCTCTTTTTAATTAAAAATAAATAAGTACACAAGTACTGTCGATTCCAGCTACCCTGGACGTCTTGTTGTTGTTGTTAAGGTTTGGGCTTCAGGAGGGGCCTGATGGGCCTGCACGCACAGTGGGGCGGGAGGAGAGGAGGGGGATGGGAGAGGGATGAGGGTGGGAAAACCTGGGGCGACAGCAGCACCGCCCTGCCCTGGGGAAAGTGGGCAGATTAGCTCTGGGGAGTCCAACTTGGACCCAGCTGCTTATGGGGTTATCAGTCAGGACACGTTTGGCCGTGTGGCATAGAACAGCCAACCAACATGGCCCAGACCATAGGAACTCTCTCATCCTCCGTGGCGACCCCAGGGCTGGCTCAGTGCCTGTCTGCTCTTGAGGCCCCAGCCTCTTTCCAGCATTCAACTCCGCTGACATCCGCATGGTTCCGGGTGGTCTCATCAGCATCCCCCAATCGTGAGGCATTAGGGAAACCTTCCCCAGAAGCCCTCGGTGGAGTTCCCCTCAGGTCCCACTGGCCCGGACTGTGCAGTTTGCCGATGCCCTAGCTGGATGGAAGCGGAGGGTGAGCCTGGGGTATTTTCCACTTCTTTAGTGAGAAGGGGTGTGGGCTGGAAAGAGCAGTCTGTGTGGGACACGGGAATTGTGACTAGTAGCAGGCAGCAGTTGCCCGCAGGGTAGGTGTGCTCACAGATGGCCGATTCATCAGGGCAGCGGGGCTGGGCAGGGTGGGCGGCAGGGGCTCCCAGCCTCCTCATACCCATTGTGTGGGATCCTTGGACTAGGCCTGCCCCTTAAGGGTTTACCAAACCACTGGTTTTCAGGGCAGAGACCTAAAAACTGCAGTAAGTCCATGAAATAGCGCACCCTGGGGGCTGGGGCAAACCCAGGCATCCCTGCCCCTCTTCAGGGGGCTGCTGCTTACCTCCCTCTGACTGTGCCTCGAGGGAACGTGGGTTCAGGCTTCCTAGAAAGCCCTACCTTTCAAGAGAAGGGGAGCACACAATTCGTTTCCAATGTTAAAGGGCTGGGGGTAGTCAAACAAAACACATCTGTGGGGCGGGCTGGGACGCAGAGCCTGGCACTCCACAGATGTAAACCTCTTAACCCTGCTCACGGCCTTTGAAAGTTTCTGCTCTAGAAAATATGGCTTTAGAAGTGGATGGATGAGGTGGGTGCCCCTCCCTGGGAGGCATGCGGAGAAAGGGTGAGCATCTCAGGGTCCCTTCCTGCAGTCTAGTACGTTGCACGGAATTTACCTGGCACACCTCGGGGTTGGGGCTGACCTCTCGCGACAGGAAGTGCCTTTATCTGAGCCTTCACCACAAGAGGCTGCAAAGGAGGGGGCTCTGGATAAGGACGCCCGCGGAAGCCAGGGAGGGAGGCCTCATCATCAGGTTTCCCTGACACTGACTGATGGTGAAGCCCTCGGTCTAGCCTCTCTCAGAGTTAGAGCCTCACCTGTACAATGGGCATCATCCACCTTTTAGGGGCGGGGGGGGGGGGGGGGGGGGAGGAGAAAGGGGAGGGAAGGAGGGGGGGGGGGAGGATGGTACGGGAGTGGAGCAGGGGAGAGAAAGAGAGAAAGAGCAGGGAAGAAGGAGATAAAGGATAAGAGGGACTGGAAGAATTCCCTGTTCCGTTGTCTGTTGCATAACAAACCACCCCTAACTTCCAAACTTTAGTGGCATAACACCACAACCACTTTGTTGCTCTCACGGATTCTGTGGGTCAGCATTTCCGACCAGAAATAGCAGAGGTGGCTCATCTGGCAGCCTCCAGGTGCTGACATTCCGGCCTGTCACTGGCTCACCATGACCCTGAGGATGAGTCAGCTCCTTAGGCTGGTGGCCAAGGCCCTTCACGTCTGGCCCCTGCCCCCAGCCTGCCTGCTGCGCACTCCGGGTACTCCTGCTTCTCCGTGCGCCTGTGCCTTTTGAGGTGCTCTTCCTGCAGCCGGAAAGCCCTGTCTCCTCTCCCCAGTTCCTTCTCAGCTTCAGAACTTAAGTCAAGTGTGAGTGGCTTGGTTCCTAGTCTGCTTCCCTCCCCTGCCTGTCCCTCAACCCACTGAACTCTGAATTTACCTCTGTCCCCCTCGCCACGCTGTACTCCTACTGTCCGTCCCTGCCTGTCTCCCCACACATTGTGGGTTCTTGCATTGTCTTTATACCCCCAAAGCCCAACAGAGCCTGGCGCACAGTAGGTGCAGCGTAGGTGTGGAATTATGAAGAGCACAGACTCTGGTTTTAAGTCCCAGCCCCACCACTCCCTGGCTGTGTGACCCTGGCAGCTTGCTTAACCTCTCTAGGCCTCAGTTGCCTTATCTGGACAATGGGATGATTCTGTTAACTACCCAGAGTTTTCATGAGCATTAAATTAAACTCCATGTGAGGAGTTTGGAACAGGGCTTAGCCTTGGTAGACGCTGAGAGAGAATGGCAATCGTTACTATCAGGCGATGAATAAATGAACGCACAGATGAATGAAGCTTATCCATGAATGAAGCTTCCTCCGGGATGCCTTCCCTGATCTTCATGGGAAAGGGGTCTCCTTGGACTCGCTGTGCTTCTGTGCCTGTCATGTTCCTGACAGATGCCACCTAGTGCGGTTGTCTGTGCGAATGCTGATCTTCCTACAAGACTGGATGCCCCTCGGGGGCAGACCTTTCTTATTCATCTTTTTAATCCCCGCCATGCTCCATGGAGACAGCAGGGGCCTTGTACATAGTAGGTGCTGCATAAATGCGGGTGGGATGAAGGAAAGAAACCAAAAAGATGCACTTTATTTTCTGTTGAGAAGAGACAGTGGGAAGAGAAGTTAAATTTGGTCTAGATTTAACTAAAAACCAAACAAACAAAAACTAACCACTCTTAAGTTCAGTTGAGCGGTGCGTGAATTTTTCTGGGCTTAAATCAGTGTTTGGCACCCGTCCATCCTCCTCAGGATAAAATTCGAGTCCATGTGAGAGGCCCAGCAATTACTCAGAGCGGTGTACGTACGTGTTGGTCTATGTGTTAATTAAAAGTCGTTCTTCCTCTCCTCTCCTTCCTTTCCCTCCCTCCCTCCCTCCCTCTCTCTCTCTTTCTTTTCTTCTAGGCAGGGACTCTTTACACAGTCTCCTTAAAGAAATCTTGCCTTGATGGGCTGTCCAGCATCTAAAGAGGTAAAATGTTAAAATGCCTAGTGGAAGATCATGTCCGCTTGGTCTTTTTTTCATTTTGCCCTGCGCCCATTATGTATTATTATGTGGCCAGCCCTGCCTGGGGCATGCTTTGGGACCCCAATGCCATAAGTACTGCCACTTTGAGTGACTCCGTGGGCCTACATGGTCACTCCGCTGAGGGCGCCCCGCCGCCTGGCTCGTCCTTGTTACAGGGTGGACGACGTCTGGTGGCTTTTCCTTAGACACTGCGTTTTTCTGTTCTAATTGGCTCTGAGTGTTTCTACCTTGGCAGCAGACACTTCTTATTAGACTTTTTAATCCAAGCTTCACTGAACCTGACATAAGTCAGTGAAATACTTAGTGTGTGGAAATGCTAGCTGTTTCATAGATGCCTTGAAAAACCATTTGACCTAAAAAATAACTTTTATTGATGTTACATAATCAGTGCTGCCTAATGCATATGATAGTCATTATAAATGCATGTTTATGATGTCATTATTCTGCACAACTGCTTAGGCTCATAGTTTCCAAATGTTGGCTGTGGATTAGCTTGATTTCTCTCGCAGATGGGAATCTTTTTAAAAGGAAAGAATCTAGCTGCTCTGACTGCTCAGTCCCCTAGAGTTCTCTTAAGCAAGGGGCTCCAGAGCAGGTGCACCAGGCCTCAATCACTGTGAATTAATCAAGTATATAGAAGAAAATAAAGAGTGTTCACGTGTAGAACCGGAGAACTGCATGAATACCCACAGAAGCAACACCACCACCAAAATAATCACCTAGAAAGAAGTAACACCACGAGTTATCCTAAGAAAATCCGGTGTGAGTATTTAAAACGCTAGACTTTGATAAGGTGTCACTATTTGTATTCCAAAAAATAATATTTTGGGGCTGGCCTGCCATTGTAATGGTTAAGTTCACACGCTCTGCTTGGAAGGCCCAGATTTGCAGGTTTGGCTCCTGGATGTGGACCTACACCACTCATCAAGCCATGCTGTGACGGCAACCCACATACAAAATAGAGGAAGACTGGCACAGATCTTAGCTCAGGGCCAATCTTCCTCAACAAAAATAATAATAATAATATTTCATTTTCAAAATGATCTATTACTGGGTTCATTTTAAAATAATGAAATCTCTACTGCAACTAAAACATTCAAGGTATAAAAATGTGATTGAATTTCCTGGTTTTGGTAATCACTGCTGCTACGTAAGATATGGCTTTTGGGAGGATGGGGGTGATGACTAGATGAAACCTGTACTATTTTAATTTGGCAACTATTTGTGTCTCTATTTTAAAATAGAAAGTTAGAGAATTTTATATATAAATATATATATAATATAGTATATTAAGTGTATGCAGGAACTTGCCTGAGAGGTAAAAACAAGCACATCATTGAGCTCAGTCTGGATGGTGACTGATGTCTCCTTGCCTCCCCCTGGTCATTTATCAAATCAAGTCTTGGATTTAGAGACTGTAACGCCCAAACCACGTGGTAGCTTGTAGCTTCAGTCACTTAATCTTTCACTCAGGGGGCATGAACAGCAGAAAATCAACTCATTTTTAAAATCATGTTCTCTTGTCTCATGACCTAGAAATGGAAGGGAGATGCCACAAACAAGGAGCAAAAAGGAGCAAAGGTCCAAACTGAGGGATCTGCTTTTGTGATATTAGCCAGGACCTAATTTGTCTATGTTTTAAAAGTATAGCACCTGCACTGGATTATTATGTCATTCTAATTTTAAATCTAGTTAGAATGAGTTCATTTTCCCAATTTAAATTGCTTAAATCAGAAAAGTAGACATTGTGGCAAAAGTTAACAGAAATTGTTAAGGAGTTGAACAGATTGGATAAGATATTGAAAACAGGAAGGGAAATTATTTAGTCATTCACTCAGTCAACAAAGATTTCTCACCTCTCGACCGTGTCACATGTTGTCTGATGGCACAAGGATGAAGGAATTCTGACCTCCTGGCACTTACTTTCCAGGGACTGGAGGATGACAAACCAATAAGCACATTGTTGTGCTCTCTGTCATCAGGTAGCCATAAATGCAACGTAGAAAAATAAAGCAAAGCAAAGAATGGAGGGGTGAGAATCAGAGGAAGCAATTTTTAATGCTGAGAATGATGTTGCTCTTGTAACAAGAGAGAGACAAATAAATTATAAATTTAATAGATCTGCAAAGACAAAGAATGTAAATGCTCATCCTAGCGATGTGTCAGTGAAACTGAAGTTGATTGCTATATCATTTTGATTTTAATTCTAGTCAAAGTTAGTTAATTTTTCCCATTGCTGGCAGTGTTTGATTTTCACACTTATTTTGTATAGCAGCAGCCTTAAAAATATTTATGTCCTGGGGCCAGCCTGGTGGCGCAGTGGTTAAGTTCGCACATTCCACTTTGGCAGCCTGGGGTTTGCTGGTTCGGATCCCGGGTGCGAACCTACGCACCACTTGTCAAGCCATGCTGTAGCAGGCATCCCACATATAAAGTAGAGGAAGATGGGTGCGGATGTTAGCTCAGGGCTAATCTTCCTCAAAAAAACCAAAAAATGTCCTTTGACCCATAATACAGTGATGCTTAGGCTCATTGGGTCTAATGCCCTCTTTTTTATAATAAATATTTTGTAACACCCTCTTTTCTATCATGAAATGAAATCTTGGATAATGTAACCTATCTAGAGACATAATTTCAAGAATTCAAGAAACTCCTTCAAAGAAACAAAGGGAAAGTAATTTATAATAAACGTAACAACATAGTAAGACATATCAATGCCCGCATCCGTGCGTGGAGTTACTGTGGCGGCCTCCAAAGCAGACTAGGGACCAGTCACAACTGGGAACATCACACCAGCTGACTGGCCCAAAGCAAGTCCTCAGGCCACCTCTCATCCCGGGGGGCAGGAGAGTCTAATTCTCCCACAGGCCCAGATCAGGAAGAACCTGAAAGCTTTGGTGTAACTGAGTCAGGCTCCAGGCTGTCAATTGGATGCTTGTGTTTGACTAAGTGACCTTAGACAGGACACTGCATGTGACACAGTCCTCTTTTGGTTGAGGCTATCCCATGCACTGACACCTGGCTCTGCCCACCAGTGCCACGAAAGCTACCCCCAGCAAATATGCTTTGCCAAGTTTCCAACAGCCCTCTCGTAGGCAGGCTAGCCCTCTTTAAGAACCTTTGCATCCATCAAGCTCATGGGACTTATTCTCAGATAGTAATCATAAAAAGGACAACGCTGTTTGTCTGAATATATTGATGTCAAGGTTATTAATGACAGTATAAAGTTGGAAACAATGGAAATATCTTAAATGAATGGAAGATTTAATTAGCTATGATTTTTCCAAACAGGGAATATTATACAGTCATTAAACAGAGAAATAGAATCCAAAAAGCAATGTGAACCCAAAATATCACTTATGATATACCATTGATTGAAAGCATACGTGACATGTAATCTACATAAAAACGCAAATGTGTATGAGACAAAGAAGGAAATATTCTAAAATTGGTGGTCATATGAGAATGCATCAGTTAATTATTGCTGTGTAACAAATGACCCCAACATTTGGTACCTTAAAACAACAAGCAGTTGTTAGCTCATGGTTCTGCGGGTCAGCAATTTGGGCTGGGCTCACCCTGAGTGATTCTTCTGCTGGTCTTTTTGGACTCACTCGTACCATGATGGCCAGTTAGAGGCTTGGCGGAGCAGGTTAGTCCAAGGTGGTCCCACTCACGTGTCCAGCAGTTGCTGCTAGCTGTCAGCTGGGCCTCTCTCTGCAGCCGGCTAGCCATGGACATCTTCTCTTAACGAACCTGGAAACGTGCACAATATTTTAAGCCTGAATTATAACTTTAAAGCTGCTGAAGGAAGAGATTGATAGAGATCATTTTGTGTGTACATTTTAATACTATTTCACAAAGGTCTAATTAACCACAGAATATCAGAGTCAAAAGGATGACAGACCAGCCATCTGTCTGGTCCCAGGAAGACAGGTAGGTTTTATCTGAAGTGTCAACTAAACTAGCTGGTGCTAGACTGGCATTAGAGGCTGGTGTCTCCAGGGGATAGAGAGCAGTGTGCGGTTAGCTGGGCAGCCAGGTTGGCCCCGGGGTCCGGATTGAGAGCGGTGAGGTAAGACCACACACTGGCCGTGGGAAACTGAGGCCCCTGGAAGCATGAGCTCTTGTATTTGATTCCTTCCAAGGAGTCTGCTCAAAGCAAATAGACCTTATCTGGCTGCAGCATTTAAAGACACTGGCATTTTTTACATTTTTGACAAATGACTGACAAACGGTAAACTCTGTGCACAGGTGGTGGTGCGGGAACTGTTGGCTCAATACACCAAACAGTATGAAGAAAGACCGATCACTAGCCTGCTGCAGAGCTGGGCCAAGTCTGGGGGAGACAAGCTGAGAACCAGGTATGTAGCTGCTCAGGCTGTCGCTGTCCTTGGCCCTCAGTGTCCTCTTTTTGAGCCTGAGTGCAAAGAGCCTTGTCGTGGCACAGCTCACTCTTGTTTAAATTTTCAATATTTGGCATATGCAAAAAATACACGAATATGTGACATCAATGCTCGTGCGCACCCTCCCCAACTTGAGAGCCAGAACATTGCTAAATTCTGTTTTTTCTACTTGTGTTCCCTCTTTATTGCATGTTCACTGTTCCAAGCACTTTATGGGGTTTAATCCTAAATACCCTATGAGGTAGGTTATTATTTCCATTTTCCAGATGAGGAAACTGAGGCACAGAGGTTAAGTATCTTGCCCAAGGTTACATGCTAATGAGTGACAGAGCTAGGATTTGAACCCAGACAGTCTGGCTTCAGGATCCACGCCTTTGGTTGTCTCTATTGATTTTTTAGTATTGTTTTTAAGCTTGATAAATAAGGCGTATTGTATGTGGTATTCTGTAGCTTCCTGTTTTCTCTCAATATTTTGTTTCTAAGATTCATCCAATTGTTACGGGTAGCTGAAGAGCTGCTCTCTTTGCTCATATTTCATCATGTACACGTACCACTATTTACTCATCCATTCTAATCTCCAATATCAGCAGACATTTGGGTCGTTTTTGATATTTTGCACAAAGCTCTTCTGAAAACTCTTGTACGTGTTTTCTGGGGAATACGTGTAAGAGTTTCTACAGGGCTTTCAAATTTAGTTGCCGTGACTCAGAGCAAGAAATAAATTTTACATTACTGCTGACACCCACACATCCGTAAAGTGCCCCCTCAATAGACACAACTGAAGCAAACATTTCATAAAACACTGCTCATCCTATCACTCATCATGCTCCTTAATGTTTTCTAATTTTATTTTTTGAAATATTGATCTCAATCCTTTACATTGATTTCCTGACCCATTAGTGATTTGCAATCTGTTGTTTGAAAAACAGTCAATAGTGTACATTACCTAGGAGTGAAATTGCTGTGTTGTAGGTGTGCTGACGTTCAACTTTACTAGATAGTGCCAAATTATTTTTCAAAGTGATTGCATAAATTTATACCCCATGAGCAGCATGTGTCCTGTGGAACCATATCCTCACCAACACTTGGTATTTTCAGGCTTGATTTTTGTGAACACAATATAAAAAAAAAATCTCTCACTGTGACTCTAAATTGCATTTTCCCTATTACTATTAAGGTTGAGCATACTTTCACATGTTTATTTGCCATTTGAATTTCTTCTTATGTGAAATAACTGTTCATGTGTTTTGCCAATTTTTCTATTATTTTTGTTTCACTGATTTTTAGGGGCTCTTCATCCTTTGCTGTTACAGACGTCACAATCATCTTCCCCAAGTTTGTGGTTTGTCTTGTATTTTCTTTGTGGTGCCTTTTGGTCAACATAAATTCTTAAGCTACAATTGGATTTATCAATCTTTTGTTTATATTCCACACTTTCTTCACCTTGTCTACTTTGAGACCATGAAATATATATTTTTTAAAGTTCGTGGGTTTCACCTTTCACATTTAAGTCTTGAATCCATTAGGTTCAGTCTATGGTGTGAGGAGGGATCTCATTTCATTGTTTTCTCCCTTAGGGATTGTCAGTTGTTCCAGCCCCGTTTGCTGATTGACTGTCCTTTCCTAGTGATCTCCAAGGCCCCCTCTGGCATGTACTAAATTTCTATAAACGTGGGAGTCCATTTTTGGGGCTATTTTGTTCCTAGTCTGTTTGTATATCCTTAATCTAACAATGCATTGTTGCAATGATGCTAGCTTTATAATTACATAATATACTAATATATAATAGAGATTCAGAGTTATGTTGGCTGTTCTGGGTCTTTCACACTTCCATATAAGTTTTGGATCAGTTTGTCAAGTTCCTCAAAAAAAACCCCAAACCTACAGATACAAAAAAGGAAAATATTCTATGATTGCACACATATGGGGTATCTAGAGTAGCAAATTCATAGACACAGGAAGTAACATAGTGGTTACCGGGGCCGGGCGGGGGAGGGAATGGGGAATTATTGTTTAATGGGCACAGAATTTTAGTTTTGGATGATGAAAAAGTTCTGGAGGTGGAGAGTGGTGACGGTAGCTTGATGTGAATGCACTGAATGCTGCTGAACTGTGTTCTTAAAAATGGCTACAATGGTAGATTTTATGTTATGTATATTTTACCACAATTTTTAAAAGTCTGCTGTAATTTTCTTTGAAAGTGTATTCGATCTATATATTTTCAGAAAAATTGACATATTTATAAAACCAATCTTCCTCTCAAACATTTTAACCTTGTAAGTGTCTTCCAGAGGCTTAGCATTTTCTCCATGCGTAGCATATCCTTTCATAGATTTATTACTAGGTACTTTGTAATTGTGTTATTGTTATAAAAAGAATATTTTTTAAATTACATTTTTGGTTATTGCTGGTTTATTATAAATGCAGTTGACTTCTGCATATAAACCTGCCTGGAAAGCATTTCTTCTAAATGTATCTATAGATTCCTTGCGGTTATTTTTTCCATAGACAGTTGCGTCATCTGTAAATAAGGAGTTTTTCTTTCTTCCTCCTCAGTTGTTATTCCTTTGATTTTTTTGTCTGTAGAAGCTGTTCTTTTGTCTTATTCCTGGTTTTGAAAAGAATTAGTTTAACACTTCTAGTAAGAATATTTGCTGAGGTTTTTGGTAGACACATTTTGCTTCCTAAAGAAGCTCCGTCTATTATTTTGAACGTATTCTTGTCATTGCTAGATGATGAATTTTACTGAAAATGATTTTTTGCACCAATTGAAATGATCTTACGATAGTTCTTTAGCTGGTAATTTGAGAAATAACCCTTGTAAATCTTTTAATGTGAAACAACCCTTGCGTCCCTGAGAAACGTTCAATTTTTCATGCTTCATTATCATTTTTACATTTTCCTGGGTTTGGTTTGCTAGTAGTATTATTTTTTAGAATTTTTGTTTACTTATTGGCTTATCATTTTCCTTTCTTGTACTTCCCCGATTTGGATTTTTGTCAAGTTTTACTGTTCTCATACAGTTATGCGGGGAGCAGTTTCTTATTCTGTGGGAGAATTTGATAAGTTATCTGAAAACTATCTGGGTCTGGGAGCATGTTTAATCTGCTGATTCAATTAGTTTAATTGTTTTAAGACCATTTAGGCTCTCTCTTCTCGTGTCAGTTTTGGTATATGGTATTTTTCTAGGAATTTATCCATTTGGTTTCGAATTTATTGGTTTAAGGCTTTTGTACTATTCTCTAATTATCTTTTTAACTCCTGCTAGATCCGTAGTTATGTCCCGTTTGTCGTTCCTAAAATTATTTCTTGTACCTTCTCTTTTCTTTATTGTTTAATCTCACCAGATATTTGTCTAGTTTATTATTTTTTCGAACAACCAGCTTCTCCCCTTATCGACCCTCTGTCATACCTTTGCTTTCCACTTCATTGACTTATGCTCATAAATATATTGTCTCCTTTATTCTGCTTTTGAGGCGCTTATTACGCTTTTTTTCTTTTGTGTTTTTTTAAATTATTATTTTCATTTGGAGACAGATTATTGGTCTCCATCACCCAAGTGTATTGAACTAATTTCCAAGGAAACTATTCATTAGAAAATATAATATTAGAATCCTGATTACGAACATGGGAAATAGAATAAATGAGAGTATGGGACTCTTCATATCTGCTGGCATGAAGTGAAATTAAGAAATCTGTCGTCTGTCCTTCCCCCCACACTCCATTTTTTTCTTTTTTACTACTGCTCAGATTCCTGTTTATTCACACTGTAGTCTACCTTAAAGCTTGAAAACATCAGCTTCCATATCCCAAGACTCTTTCACTTAAGTCTCCTCGGTTTGAATGTCTCAATTTGTCCTGTGCGTCTTTTTAATATTTCCAGCCCTGAATGGGCATTTTACAGTACTGATAGCATTCCCCTCCCAGGTTACTCGTTTGAAAAGCTTCCAACATAAAAGGACTTGAAAGAACAATGCAATTCTCATCAGAATCAGTTTCATCCATTCAGGAAACTTCTTCCCAAACTGTCCGCAGATCATCTGTCCTTTCATTTCTTTTCCAGATAGCAGAGCAGGGCTTGTTTTCATCGTTTTGGAAGCATAGCAGACTCTCACTCATATGCAAATCTCTATTCCTAACAGATTTTCCAGGATAGACTTGAGATGTGCCAAAGGCAGTATTCCAATTGTAAATATTTGGAAAGTTCCAGTCCATTTATTTTTGTCTCGGTTATTAACCTCCAAAACAGTACATATCTCTCTCCCACACATCCAGATTTTACTGATTCAGTCTGTCTGTGTTTATCTACTTAAGTCCCAAAACTTTACTCACTCTGATTTTTATGTCTATTAAGAGCAGCCTTTGTCATCCAGCATGTTTTCAGCACACTCTGTGTCCTGGGAACTTCTCTAGGCGCTTGTGATGCAGCAGCGACTGTGGGTTCCCAGTCTTCACGGAACTTATGCTCTAGAAGAGCAGTTCGAAGGCAGTCATATTCAAGAGAAGAACCCATGAGCAGGTGGGGACATGAGGAAAGATGGGCTGAGAACTTCCCCGTGCCCTGACACCCCTCCATGTAGGCAGCCATTTGTGTGGGCACCCAGAGATACCCCTCATCTGGACTGTAGGAGAGTTAGTCACGGTGCTGAAAAGGCGCCATGAGACTAGGTGAGGAGGGCAGGGCCTGGCTCTGAGAGGGGCTGTACCTGGTTCTGCCAGCAGCTCCATTCAGTCCTTTCCTGTCCCAGTGAGTGTGTCTCTCCCCCTCCCCCAAGGGGCTTCCCCTGGAGCTCCCCCTGCTCTTATCAGCCCATGATCCCTAGGAGGCTGTGGGGGTTGAGGAAAGTCCAGATTCTGTATTGTGCTTGAATGTTTTGCCATTATTATATTATGAACATTTTCAAATATTTAGCAAAATTGAAAGAATGTTAGTGAACTGTCATATACCTACCATCTATACCCTACTGCTAACATGTTACTATACTTGCTATGTCACATATATATCCACGTATCAGCCCCTCAACCCACCCACCAATTCATCTTTTTTTTTTTGATGCATTTCAGAGTAAACTGCAGACAGCATACTTCTAAGAGACATGAACATCGTTAACTAGAGCTCAATATTTGGTTACAGTTTTTTCACCCTATGTAGAATTTGAATACAATGAAATGCAAGATCTTGGGGGCTGGCCCCGTGGCACAGCGGTTAAGTGCACAAGTTCCACTTCAGCGGCCTGGGGTTCGCCAGTTTGGATCCTGGATGCGGACATGGCACTGCTTGGCATGCCATGCTGTGATAGGTGTCCCACATATAAAGTAGAGGAAGATGGGCACGGGTGTGAGCTCAGGGCTAGGCTTCCTCAGTGAAAAGAGGAGGATTGGCAGCAGGTGTTAGCTCAGGGCTAATATTCCTCAAAAAAAAAAAAAAAGAAAAGAAAGAAATGCACAAATCTTAAGTGTGCATTCATTGAGTATTGACAAATTGCATATACCTGTGTAACTAAAACCATTATTAAGTTATAGCTCATTAGCAACACTCCAGAAGGTTCTCTGATGTTCCTTTTCAGTCAATTTCTGTGACCACAACCCCAGATGCAGCCACTGTTCTGATAGTTTTCTACCGTAGCTTTTCCTGTTCTGGAATTCCACCTAAGTGGAACCATACAGCACGTACTGTTTTGTAGCTGGCTTATTAACTCAGCATAATGATTTTGTTTTTTTCTTGAGGAAGACTGGCCGTGAGCTAACATCAGTGCCCATCTTCCTCTACTTTATATGTGGGACACCTACCACAGCATGGCTTGCCAAGTGGTGCCATGTCCACACCCGGGATTCCAACTGGTGAACCCCGGGCCACCAAAGTGGAACATGTGCACTTAACCTCTGCGCCACTGGACCAGTCCCCGCATAATGCTTTTTGAGATTCACTCGTGTTGTCATGTATATTAGTTCCATTTTTGTGTGTGTGTGAGGAAGATTCACTCTGAGCTAACATCCATTGCTAGTCCTCCTCTGTTTTTTTGCTTGAGGAAGGTTAGCCTTGAGCTAACATCTGTGCCAGTCTTCCTCCACTTTGTATGAAGGATGCCTCCACAGCATGGCTGATGAGTGGAGTGGGTCCACACCTTGGATACAAACCCGCAAATCCTGGGCCACTGAAGCGGAGCGCATGGAACTTTAACTGGTTGGCCACAGGGTCGGCCCCAGTTTGTCCCTTTTTATTGCTGAGTAGCATTCTGTCTTGTTGATATACTGGGATTTGTTTTCCATTCTCTTATTGATGGATAAACCCCTGGGATATTTCCAGTTTTTCACTCCTTTGAATAGAACTGCTGTCAACATTCCTCTACAAGCCTTTTTTTTGCATTTCCCTGATGACCAATGATGTGCATTTGAGTTTAATTTAAATTTTACTTAAGTTTGGAGTCATTTTGACCTTCTTGTAAAATACGAGGAGGTTTCCTTGAGCGGTATTCCTATTTTTAAGAGAGTCTGCATGGCATGGTCAGGCTTCACGTGTGACTCATAATAGGCGGGTGGATGAGATCCACTTCCTGTAGCACATGTAGTTCACAACCTCAGGTGGCCAGAGTTCTACAGTAAACACCCCAAGGAAGGTAGTTTCTAATAACAACACTCACAGTCTCCAGGCTGCATAGTAACAGTCCTTGGAATGACTAAAACATACTTTTCCATAAAGTATGAAAGTTCTTTACATTTTTTGTTAGAGACTGAGACAGAAAATCAACCTTCTAAAGGTCAGATTCAGAATAAGTATTTATATAATTTAACTTTCCCGATAAGAGGCATGTAAATAACTTCCCATCTTTCTCGTCCAAATGGAGGGCAAGTATTAATTCAGAGCTTGGCATTCTCAAAAGCATACTATCGATTGCTTCTTAATTTTCTTTTGTGGCTTCTGATTAAGCAACAACAACAGCTACTTGTGGGTTTTTAATTTTAATTAATGAAAAATCTCTTTGGGTCTTATAATAACTTACTTCCCAAGGGCCAAGGGGTAGCCTGAGCTGTGGGAAACTCTAAGTGTGAATTAACCTCTTAGCTGTCAGGCTAAGTTCTAAAGACAGAAGTTTCATTGCTGCGTGGGGGATGAGGGTACAAAATTAGCATAAAAGGTAAAGTGCATGATGAAAAGGCTGTAGGGTTTAGAGGGAGACTTGGGTAATTTGAGTTTGTTTGTGCCTTGGCCTCTTAACTCCCCCATGCCTCAGTTTCCTCATATGCCATACAGAGAAGATAGAAATTACTACCTGCTAAAGAAAGCCACCATCTCTGGGGCACACTCTGGCCTGTGGGTGGCCACACCCCTCTCACTGCCCTCCAGGGCTACCCTTCCCTTAAACACCGGTGTCCCTTAGGACAAATCCCAATGTGAGCGTGTTCTGCCCATGTGACCTTGAGCAGGTCACTGACTCCTGCTGAGCCTCAGTCCCTCAAATGGTATATTGGATAATTACAGTATCTGCATCATAAAATTACTGAGATTATTGAGTAATTCACAGAAAATACTTAGGATCGTTCCTGATGCATGATGTATTTAATAAATATTATTCATTGACCAATACTTTGTGACCGATGTATTTGATTACTAATTCATTTATAATCATTATTATAACAAATGCCCAACAATGGTTGAGTAAATTATTATAAACATACTTGATGGAAATTATATACCTGTTAATGAAGAAAGACTGTAAAATATTGAACGCTACTTTAGCAAAACAGGAAGCGAAAAGCAGGAAAACAAACTATCTTTATGCTACAAGGACAACCACGTAGGATCAACCGGGGCCAAGCAGTCATCAGAAAAATGCCGAAAGAAGCACGAACACAGCAAGTGAGAGGGGAGTGGTTATGCGTACTTACACTGCTTTTCTATTGGAAGGAAACTTGTTTTGAAAAAACAAACCTCATCTATTTCTTTGAAATGAATTCTTTGGTGAGGACAAAATAATAATGATGGTCACTGTGTTTTTCTTTCAGTTTCCTGGCATTTAACATGGACACAGTCGGTAATCTCACCTTTCTGTTGAAAGCAGTGAATTTTCGTGAAAGGGTTCTCCAGCGGAGTTTGGTGGCCAGAATTTATTACAAGGTAAAGACACATTGTGTTATATTTTTCCTTTTGATGTGTGTTTAAGGCATGTTCTTGCTGGTGAACTATCTGCTAAATGTAGTAGAGGATGAGTCGGCGTGATTGCGAACTTCTGGAAATGGCTACCACCGTTCTACAGGCCATTTTGCAAGACAGCCTTGCTTGCTTTGGAGGCCTCAGATGCTCCTGTTTAACCCTTTTCTATCATCTTTTAGAATTCCACCCTCAAGCATCGTTCAGCTGCCATGGGAGTTGATGAGTGGAGTAATTCTTAGCCCTTATTGTAATTGAAAAATCATTGTCTATATGTATAATGAATACATTGTTCTCTGGCAGGGGCGGGGGAGTGCAGCAGGCATATGTGAAAATTAACCATTGGATTAGCTTGAGATGCGCTCTATTTCCTATTAAAACACACATGATGCTCTGCAAAAACATAAAAGCTTGTACAGTATCAGCATTGATAGAAATCTAGAGGGAATTTACACCAGGTACAGTGCCAATGGGGTAGGTTTGAGGAAACACCCACCACAGCAGCAATATCTGTTTCATCTTCTAATCCCACCACCAAATAGCCAGCAAGACCCCAAGAGAAGGCTTTACTCCTCCTCTCTGCTCAGGCTCAGGGGCTCAGAGCTACCGTAACCTGAAACCAGACCACTGCTCCCACTCTGCATGAGAATTAGGTTCCAAGAGGGCCAGAATTGGGCCCCATGCAACTCTCCCCCTTCAAGACATCTCTTTTTATATCAGTGCCAAGAGCAATCTCTCAGAACAACAGAGTGAGTAGAAGGGATGAGGATGAAGGCACATGGGGATGGGGATTCTCTTAGGAAATGCTCTGGAGGCAGAAGAGCCCTGGGAGCAGAAAGTGGTCCACATCCATCCTGGTGGAACAGAGCCGGACAGATGAGTCCTGCTGGAAGCTGGGCCAGGGTTGTCCAGATCAGTCCATCCTCCAGGTTTAGATCTGAGCTGAGGTCCTGCCAGACACGAGGGCACATCCAGGTAGGTTTAGGTCACACCGTGTTCCCTGCCCTTATCAAACAGGGAGCCAGCCAAAATAAGAGAAAGATGCAACCAATGGCAAAACTACTATAGATGCACCAGCAAGCAGAATTAATAATGGCTACAGTGTAATCTATGAGCTAGCTTTCCAAGACTGTAGAAGTAGAGGATAAAAAGGAAATGGCAAAAGATGATAACAGAGTGGAAATCATAGAAATCCTACCTATGGATCACAAATATTCCTGAAAATGCTAAACAAGAGGATCAGAAATAATAATATCAGACATAAAAGAAAAATATTTTCTTTAGTGTAAAATAAATCAAGATTTTAATGGGAAAAAACCCGTAGCTGGATATAATCTGCTAATCTAGAGTAAAGAGAATATCATATAAGCAACCAGACAGAAAATAAGTTTAACCACAAATGGAAAAAAATAAGGCTGGCTTCAGTTGTTACTCACCAGCTCTGAGTGGAGTAATATCTGCTTCTCTAAAGAGGAAGCTTCATAATCTAAGCATACTCTTCCAAGCCAAATTTAACGCAGGAGTGCCGGCAGTGCAAAGATATTTTCAGACATCTAAGAATTAGAAACAATTTCACTCATATGACTTTCCTTTAAAAATTATTCAAAGACTTACTCCCTAGGACATTAAAAAGAATCACAATTAGTAACTTGAAAATAAGGAAGTCAAGATCCAAGAGGATTGGTGGTCCCTGTGAAGCCAACCAATAAGTATGTGTTTTTAAAAAAAATACTTACAAGTTCAGAAGCTAAAAATGTTTTTCGGGGAAAACATGAGTTAAAAAATAAAAGCTTGACTAATTGGTTCTGTAATAGATTGGGTTTATAATATATTCTAAGGTAAGAAAACAGCTAAAGTAAAATAACAAACATGCTCAATTTCTTACTTTAATTGCAAGGTGGGCAAAAGACATTGCTTTGTTCTGATTTGGTTCATCAGAGAAATATAGATTAAAATATATGTTTCATTAGGGCTGGGCCCATGGCCTAGTGGTTAAGTTCAGGATGCTCTACTTTGGTGGCCCAGGTTTGGTTCCTGGGCTTGGACCAGCACCACTCATGGGTGGCCATGCTGTGGTGGTGACCCACATACAAAATAGAGGAAGACTGGCACAGATGTTAGCTCAAGGTGGATCTTCCTCAGCAAAAAAGTAAAATAAAATATATATGTTTCATTAAATTGCAAGTCAGCATGGGTACTAAACACATAATGCTTATTATCCAGATCTCTGCAGAAGACACGACAAAGATAAATAAGTGAGAAGAAGTTTGTGTGATGAGAGGCAGAGCAAAGAACAAACAGAAAGCATGTTCTTGGAGTCCTTGAAGGTCCTCCAGCGCTGTTCCTCCAGACTTGCCCACACAGAGGCTGGAGGGCTGTTTTAAGAGTTCCCACTGCCAGTTGCTCCTTGGGTTGAGAATTTCTCTGGGAACTGCTGCCCCAAATCTGCTTTCTTTTCATTGTGATGTCCCCTTTGTCTCTTGTCTAACTCGCCTAAGTACAAGTCCCCTGGCCCTGGCCCCGGAAGGTTAGTGGTTTGATCTTGAGCTGCAGTGCTCTGGTAATTCCTTGAAAATGACTTTTCCATTGCAATTCGATCCCTAACTTCAGTCCACAATAAGCCAGGGAGAGGCATCTTCTGACACATTTCCATCCTAGGGGCCATAGATCCCTCCAGCTTCCACCTGTAGAAAGTGGAAGATTCGATTGAAATTGGGCCATAATGCGAAATGAAAGAAGTTTCAGTTCTCCTTGAGAAAGCGTGGACCATCATATTAGATGAGAAATAAATCTTATCGTATACATTTTGTATGGAAACAAAACAAATTATATACATTGATGTATAGTTATATATATGAAAACAAACATGATTTTTTAAAAGAAGAGTAAATATAGATTGGCCACAGCAAGATATTTTCAGAAGATTGATATATCAGTCTGCGGGGGCTACCGTAACAAAAATACCACAGACTGGGGACTTGAACAACAGGAATTTACTTTTTCATGGTTCTGGGATCTGGAAGTCCAAGATTGAGGTGTCAGCAGGGTTGATTTCTTCTGAGGTCTTCTCTGTGGCTTACCGATGGCCGCCCTCTTGCTGCCTCTTCACGTGGTCTTCCCTCTGTTCTTAAGTGCCTCTGGTGTCTCTCTTCTTACAAGGATGCCAGTCAAATTGGATTAAGACCCCACCCTCATGGCCTCATTTTAACTTAATCACATCTTTAAAGACCTTACCTCCAAATACCTTACATTCTGAGGTGCTGGCGATTGGGACTTCAGAGTATGAGTTTGAAGGGGACACAATTCAGCTCATAACCGTTGGCAATGTTGACCTTAAAAAATAAAAAGAATTTAAAAACATTAAACAGTACAAAGCTAAATTAATGATACCATAACCATGAGCTTTTATGTGCCAAATGACAGATCATCTGTGGTAGCCCCAGCCATCCCCACCTCCTGAGATTCCTATGCAATCGTCTTACATATGGTACCAGTCCTCTCCCAGATTGTACCAGAGTAGGTCTGTGTGACATACAGCAGAAATGATGACAGGTCCCCTTTCAGATTAGATTATTTCAACAAAAAGCGGTTTCCATCTTGGTTGCTCCCTCCCTCTTTGGATCACTCACTCTGTGGGAAACCTCGTCATGAGCATGCCCTGTAGAGAGACCCCTGAGACAAGGATCAGAAGCCTCCTGCTAACCACCACATGAGTGAGCTTGGAAGCATGTCCTTCAGCCCCACTCAGAGCTTCAGGGACTGCAAGGACTGGGGCAGTCAACAGCTTGCTACAACTTTGAGAGATCCTGCTAAGCACCTTCTAGATGCCTGACTTTCAGAAACTGTGTGAATAATGCTTGTTATTTCAATCTGCTGAATTTGGGGGCAATTTGTTACATAGTAGTAGATACCTAATACAGATTTGGGCACCTCAGAGTTGGGTACTGATGGGGCAAAAACCTAAAATGTAGGTGTGCTCTGAGAAAAGTTTTGGTAGAGAACTAAAATGTCTTGAAGAAATTGTGAATAGAAGCCTATAGTCTTGTTAAAGCTGTGGGTGGGGACTTGCAGGAAAGTGATGTCAATACTTTTGGAATCTAGAGGAAGGGGGTTCTTTGCTACGTAGTGGCAGAATTTCATAGCAATGTTGCCTGCAGTTACATGGAAAGTAGAAAATGTACCTACCCACCTAGGGGATTGAAAGTGTTGAAAGTGCTGCCTGCTTTCTTATGCTCATGTGTCCCTTAACGAGGGGATACCTTCTGAGAAATGTGTCGTTGGGCAACTTCGTCATTGTGTGGCTATCACAGAGTGTGCTTAACAGATCTGGTGGTATAGCCTACTACACGCTTGGCTATATGGTACTGATCTTATGGGACCACCATCGTGTATGCAGTCCATCACTGACTGAAACGTCATTATATGGTGCATGACTGTATTAAAGGTGACAAGAGAGAGAAGCTAAAGGAAACACTTTAACGTGAAGGAACTGGCACTTGCTGTGGCTTTGAAGCTCCCCCAGCCCTCCCTATGGTAAATGTATTCCTTTTCTGTGGGTGCTGTAACAAAATCCCACAAACTAGGTGGCTCGAAACAGCAGAAATTTATTCTTGCAAGTTCTGGAGGCCAGAAGTCTGAAATCAAGGTGGGAGCAGGGCTATGCTCCCTCTGAGACTCAGGGTAGAATCCTTCCTTTCCTTTTCCTAGCTTCCGGTGGCTCCTGGCAACTTGGTGTCCCTTGGCTTGTCCTGGCAGCAATGTCTGCTTCTGTCATCATATGGCAGCAGGCTGAGAAAACTAGGCAGCCACAAACATGTGTGCCTTTCTGATGATGGAATGATGCCTCGCAGGGAGGAACCAAAGCCCAGAGGATGGAGCCAAGAGCCGTGGAGAGTAAAAACTCCTAGGCACAGGTAGGACTGAATCCAAATCGAGAAACTTCTGACATTTGCTCGGCTGGATTTCAGAATTTCTATGGCTCAGTGACCCCTGTATTCCTCCCATTTTCTTCCTTGTTGAGCAAGAGAATATATAAGTGGTTATCCTGTTCCTGTCTCCCTGTTGGCCGTGTAGGGACAGATAATTTGTCTCTTAGTGAAAAGACTTCAAATGAAGAGGAACTGTACCCAAGGAATAGCATCTGAGGAATCTTTTCTGCACCTAGACTAGACTTTGATGATGGGGTTCTGGAATTTGAACGATGCTGTAGTGGGATGAAACTTTTGTGGACCTTGGGAAGAGGTGATGATGGGCTGTAATGGATAGAATCCAAGAAGGCCTTCCATGATCCCCCCCTCCAGGTAGTCACACCCTTATCTAGTCCCGACATTACATATAGTACCAGGGCTGGTATGTAGCCAACAGAGTACAGCAGAAGTGATGATGTGTCTCTTCTGAGATTATATTATAAGTACGCTGTGCCTTCTGCCTTCTCTGTTTCTCTCTCTCTCTCTCCCCTCTCTCTCTCTCCCCTTCTCTCTTGGATTCCTCACTCTGGAGGAAGCCACTTCATGAGCAGCTCATGGCAAGCTTCTTGCCAAAAGCTATGTGAATGAGCATAGAAGTGTTTCCTCCAGCCCTATCAGCTCTTCAGGGATGGCAAGGACTAGGGCAGTCAACAACTGGACTGCAGCCTCGTGAGAGAGCCTGTCCCAGAAGCACCCGGTCAAGTCGTACCCAGATTCCTCACCCTCAGAAATCGTGTCAGACAACAAGAGATTTTTTTGTTTTAAGATGCTAAATTTGGAGATAATTTGTTGCTTAGCAATAGATGACTAATATAGCATCTGAAAGCAAAAATCATTTGGTAGTTTTGGCATTAATATGTACTTTTTTTAAATGAAATACGAGAGGAGATTATAATGTTTTTAACTAATATTTCCATTTAATAACATAAGGTGGCATTCTTTCTGTGTCAATGAGGACATGATAGCACAATATTCTGATGCTTCTAGTTTTTCAGTTATTATAGACAGTGCCACAATGAACATTCTTAACACTCTGCCGTTTTTAGACTTTACACACTGCCCAACTGTTCTTTACAAATGTTGAACCAAAATGTGCTTCCCCAGGGTCCACGTTTCTCCACACTAATTTTTCTAACACTCTATTCCTCCAACTTTGTGACTTTTTATCTTCAGGATGTGGGAGTCTGTCAGCTTCTTTTCATATTTTTATTTTATTGACATTAGGTCCACTGTAATATACTTTTAGTTCTATTTTCAGCATGATATTAATGCTCTCTGGTGTTCATTAAATATTCAGAACTACTTCCTACTTATAGTTGTTTTCTGCCAGAGAATAAATTGTTCACAAGTGTTGATTTTCTGGTTTTGAGAAAAGAAAACCTTTATATACACAGGAGTGTGTTTTCTGAACATAAAAAAAAAATTTAAGCAAGTGATGTGGCAAAGAAATGCAAGGGTTTTAGAATCAGACAATTATATTTACTCACTTCTGAATCTATAAATTTTGGATCGTAAGAGTAGTAGACACAGTACAAACTTGTTGCAAGGATGGTATACAATAGAATATGTAAAAAAAAAAAGCATTTTAAAAAATGATAAGCTATGCACTCATGTTAATCATCTCAGTTACTACCATTAATGCAACCATTTTAACGGTCGATTCAATTCAATATTCATTGAGCAATACGGTTTTCTAGGGCTGAGCAGGGAAGACCGCAAAGATTATTAAGATATGCTCCTGCCTGGGTTAGCCCAGTTAGCCCAAGGCAAACTGAAATAAGTGCTAAATTATGACAAAACCTACAAGCTTAGAGGAAAGAATATTGACTTCTACATTTTAGTTTGTGTTTTGGCTCAGCTTTGTGTTCAGCTTGCTATGTTGGCCTGTGTCTTCCTCCATCAATTTGGTGTATCTTGAAATAAAATGATCTGTTCAGCATTTGAACATCTGACCCCAACAGTCTGGGCGATGGTCTCTGGACAGTGTCCAAAGGTGGGTGATTTCATCTAGAATGCCAGGATCTCATAAAAATAACTATGTGATTTGGTTCAGAATCTTTTAAACATGTAAAAACATGTGGGCTTCAGAAATCTGCTTTTCTTCTCAGTTTTTCAGTAATGCTCTTTAACTTTTCTCAAATGCCCGTTTTATTTTAAAGACACTTGGCCAACCCTTCTCGGCACATTAGGGAGCCCATTTGTTTCTTGACCTGGAACGAGTGCTGAGGGCTGGTAGTTCGCAGTCAGAGTTGGAGAGTCAAGACCACTAGGTTCTCGTGAGAGCATAAGGCTTTACTACCATCTGATAATGCCTTTTCCTCCTTGGTGTTGCCAGAATGTAACTCAAAATGGGGCCAGGAAATGTCCTTTGGTGTGCTGGTGGCTGTCGAGGGAGACAAGCTCCTTAGCTTCCCTCGGAAGTCCTGCCTCTCCAATTTTCCAAAATCATGTTGCAAACGTTGCTCATCAAGGTTGCTACACCCTTTCCCCATTAGTGGGAAGAAAAAATAAACCAATAAACAATGGCTTGTCACTTTGAGAGTATTCTATTAAGGACGTCTGTCATTTTATGGAGAAAAATCTATGGAAAAAAGTATAGACTTTCATTAATCAATATGTTTAACAAATGACTGTTTATTTTCAAATGTGTGTAACAAAAATTGGACAGGTAAAGAGATGGGAATATAAATGGGGTGAGAATAGTTCTAGTTAACCAGGAGTTGATTCGTGTTCTGTCTCTCATCTCCTGTAATCTTCTTCCATCACGCTAGTGGCTCCCCCACTTCAGAGTGTGTAAGAAATACCAGGGTAAGAGTAATTTTGAAAATCTGATTCACGCTGCCCTCTGCCACACTGCAAGGCTAAGTGGAAAGGAAAAGGGAAGTGGTTTGCAAATGTACATCATGAATCATCCTCACAATCCAGGGGCAATAAACTAACTTGGAAACAACCCTCATAAGTTGTTTTTTTCTTGTTCAGAATATGAGATTTGGGTGGGGATGAATTGGTGGAGGCTGGAAATAAGATGATCAGAGATGTAACTTTCTAGAGCTTTCTGTTTAGAAAAATTCCTGTCACCTACAGTTATTGTTGTGGTCAGTGGGCAACCTGACGACTTGTTTTTGTGTGTGTGACTTTAAAGCTCATAATTTAGATCTTTAAAACATAATAAAACCAAGTACTTCTGTAAAGGATGTCTTTCTAACAGATGATGCTAGCTGTTTTGTTGGTTATAGTTTTAGACTGACAGCCTCTTTCCTTGGGTCACTTGGTTGGGATTTGAAATCTTATCTGAGTCCTTGCCTGTGGAAAATGTGAGCTGTGTGGGCGATTGGGTGGCACACACATGGCACATGCTGGAGGTGGGGCTGACAGAACCTTCATCAGTCGCGGGTCTTCAAGAGCTTTGGTCAGATGGTAGCTGGTACCCAGAGAGGAGCTGGGAAAAGCCATTGTCAATGGACGCAGAGAGAAAACCTGGTGCTGGTTTGCTGGTACTTATCTGAGAGTTTGAGGGTGGGGACAGAGAACAGAGAGTAACAGCAGCTGGGTTGTATTTGCTACATTTTTTTAAAGCCGATACAGTGGCCTGAATAACAGATGTTTTACTAAAGATCTCTTGGCACAGAAATGCCAAGAGCTTTGTTCCAGAGACAGATCAGCAAAGACAGGAAACAGGATTAGAAATCAAATTTCCTGAGTTCGTAGTTTGCGTTGGTCTTGGTGCGTTTTCTTACTCCTGTGGGCGAGTTGGGTTGGGAAAATGATCAGAAGACCAGGACAACCTGACGGGGAGGCCTTTGTACCTTCAGAGTGGGGGCACAGCCTAGGGAAAGGCCACCTTGTCCAAAAGTGAGGCCCTCTCTCTGCTGGCTGGTGCTTGAACTTCCTGTAATGGGGAACATGTCCCTGTTCATCAGTGAGAGATAAGGCTTAAACTCCTGAATCTCCAGAGAGAGGGGGAGGCGATTGGCTCCCACCTCGGAGGAAGCTATACTTGGTGGCTGAGGAAGGGGTTGATGGTGATCTGGAGAGACCCAGGAATGGACAGGCAGGAAGATCCGAGGCTGACTGTGCCCCACTCCCGGGTATGTGGTGCTTCCAAGCCATAGCTTGGCACTTTCCCTTTGTTGCTGGTCATAGGAAATGTTTCTGTGTTGTGATGTTTTCCTCTTTCTTACTCCCTTCTCCACCTCATAGCAACCCAGTTAATACTAGGAGTTGCATTTTCTCTTTTTCCCTCACTTCTAACTTTCGCCATCTTTCTCTCATAGAGAGCACCCTAAATTCTCTCCCTAGGGAAACCTATTATAAGCAGGGAAGGGAAAGGGAAGAAGGAAGGGGAAGTGAAGAGAGGGGAAAGGAAAAGGAAGTTATTGTCCTGGTAAGTACACGGGGGGTGCTGTCATTTTCTTTGGCGTGTGAGAGCTGGAAGGGTCCTTTGGGGTCATCCAGTCATATCCACTCGTTACAGATAGGCAACCTGAGGGTCAAGAAGGTTAGTGGTTTCTTCAAGGTAACACTATCACCAAGAGCAAGGATGAGACTGAGATTTGATTATGCAAATATTTTATTTTTCCTCAAACTTCCGCCCACTATTTTTAGTATCCATCTATTATCTTCCTGGAAATAATACTGTAGCACTTGCCTAGTGGGGATTTCCTATTTCCCTCATTCCTACTACATTTATTAATTAAAAGCAAGAGCTGTCCCTTCTCCTCCAATTACTTATATATCCAATTAATTATTAATTATGTCGGTGTGACTTTATAGATCTTTATTCTATATTTGGCTTGCAATACAATACTATCATCATTAATTTTCTTGCTCAAATTGCTCCAGCTTTCGCCATTGAGAGCTCCTTCAGATTAGCTACTATGTCCCTTTGCTACGTCCCCATTCTTTTTTAGCACTTCCTTATTTTCTGACACCACAAAATGTTCCAGGCTCCTCTTGTATTTTCTCTGCCAGACCTGTGATCAACCATTTCTCTAAGGATCTCTGGTCCCGTTTTTTGGAGAATGGTATTTGAAAACCAGTATCTTGTTGCTGGGTTTGCTAAATGCTGCTGGGGTGTCACTGCTTCTAGGCCTGTTCTGAGCTAGGAAATACACGTTGTGTTTACTTGCTCACACATTCTCGCACCGATCTGTCTGTATATGTATTAGAAACCATGAGTTTATACTGATAGCTCTGATTTCAATCCAAAACCACAAACCTTCCCTCTTTCCATTTGTAACTTCTTCCTCTGAGGAAGTGAGAAACCTGGTTTTCGTTGTCTACTATGTGTTCTCTTATTTCATCAGCCCTAGTATAAACATTAAGCAGTTTCAGAATTGCTAACCCTTACCTCTGTGAGAAACACATTTATGAACATACAGTCTCTTTCTTTTTTCCTTCTCCACACCCTTCAGTGAAGTTCTGTTATTCATTTGCAACACAGGTTCATTTGTTACTGTTTGTATTCTACTTTGGGAGCCCGCTACATACTGGTTGATTTTAGTCCATTCATGTTTTGGCAATGTGAAACATTACTAAGTTTCTAGGACTCAAAACTGTGCAAAACTGTATACTCTTCTCCCCACATACCTCCTATAGGTGTCCAGTCTTTTTAGTTTTTGGCTTATCTTTCCTTTATTTCTTTCACACAAATAAGCAGAGACTTGTATTTTCTTATATTTTGTTCTCTCTTACACAAAAGATAGCGTACTATAAATACTCTTCTGCAGTTTTTTTCCACTTAACAGTGTGTCTTGGAAAACACTATATCAGTTCATAGAGATCTACCTCATTCTTTGTTTTTCAATAGCTTCAGTATAATACACTGTGTGGCTATACTGTAGCTTTCTCAGCCCCTCTCCAGTATATGGGCATTTAATTTTCCTCCCAATGTTTTTCAGTTAGAAATAATGCTGCAATGAATAACCTCATGCATATGAATTTTAGTATTGTTAAGGTGCTTCTTCAGGGCAGATTTCTAGAAATGTGATTGCCGAGTCCAAAGGTAAGTGCATATGTAATTTGGTTAGTTTTCACCAAATTCTCCTTCAGAAGGGTTGTACCAGTTTGCATTCCCCTTGAGCAATTTTTGTTTCTTCATAGCCTCGTCAACAGAATGTGTTCTCATACTTTTTTTTTTTATTTTTGCCAATCTGATATGTGAGAAATAGTATCTCTATGTTGGTATAATTTACATTTCTCTAATTCCGGGTGAGTTTGAACAGTTTCTCATCTGTATGAGGCCCATTTTAACATTAATTTTCATGTATTGTCTATTCATCTCATTTTCCCATTTATCCACAGGGTTTTTGGTATTTTGCCCATCGATTCTTTTTTAAAGATTTTATTTTTCCTTTCTTCTCCCCAAAGCTCCCCAGTACATAGTTGTATATTTCTAGTTGTGGGTCCTTCTAGTTGTGGCATGTGAGATGCAGCCTCAGCATGGCTTGATGAGTGGTGCCATGTCCACACCCAGGATCAAAACTGGCAAAATCCTGGGCTGCCAAAGCAGAGCATGTGAACTTAACCACTCGGCAATGGGGCCAGCCTCCATCAATTTTTAAGAGTACTTTCTGTATTAAGGATCCTTGCCCTTTGTCATATTGCAAAATTTTTCTCCCAGTTTGTCACTTGTCCTTTGACTTTGCTCATGGTGATTTTTGGCCATGCAAAAAAATTTTTTAACTTCTGTGTACTCAAATGTAGTAATATTTTTTTTTATTGCCTCTGGATTTTAATTGACAGAAAGCCTTTTCCTACATTTAGGTAAAAGAGGAAGTTCACGTGGAAACCTCGATCGTAATGTCCTGAGTAGTCAGCAGATGGAGTTTGAGATTGTCAGAAAGACTGAGAATTGAAGGGGAAAGTCCAAAAAGAAGGAGGGGCCCACAGAGAGGGAAACTTCAAAATATGTGTATGACCCCCACTCAGGTGCTTAACTGATGTCTGAAATATGCATGGGTGGACAAGACTTCAAAGAGCTCAGGGATCTTTAATTTGGAAGGCTTAAAGAGCTGAGCAGAGAATTCAACTGTTGCCTACCACATCGAAAGCAGAATTTGTAGTTTCAGTCCTGCTGAGTTAGAGGAGTATGAGCTTTCCATTGAACCCCAGAAAGGCAAAGCCTTAAGTATAAAACTATGTCCCAAGAAAAGGGATTTGCCCAAGCACCAAAGATAAAATTAAAAGAGACTAAAGGCAAAATCAAAATGATTCTTCCTCGTATAGCATAGGACCCAGTCTCCAAAAATTCAGCTTTGTCTGCTAGTGATTTAACTGCATGTTGGAATAAACTCAACACTCTTTACAACAAGATAACAGGATTCAGAATGAGTATTATTAATAGTGTCCAATATACAATAAAACGTTACCAGATATGTGAACAAACAGGAACATGGAATCCATAATCAAGAGAAAAATCAGTCAATAGAAAAAGACCCCAAAAATGACCCAGATATTGAAATTAGAAAACAAGGGCTTTTAAAAAAATATGATGAATTTATTAAAGGGTGGACAAGATGTAATAAATGAAAATTTCCGGAGACTTTTTGAAACTGTAAAAAAAAATAAACAGCCAAATGGGATAGAACTGAAAAATACAGTACTATAAATAAAAAATTAATTGGATAGTATTAACAACAGATTGGGCACAACAGAGGAAAGGGTTAGTGAACATGAAGAACATCAATAGAAATCATTTGAACTAATGCACAGAGAGAAAAAAGATTGATAAAATGAACGGAACCTCAGTGACCTGTGTGACAAGATCATACACTCCAATATGCACATAATTGGAGTCTCCAAAGAAGATGAGAGAGAATGGAATAGAAAAGGTATTAGCCAAATGTTGTGTTTTTGTTTTTTGGTGTTTTTTGGGTTTTTTGGTTTTTGTTTTTTTTTTTGCTGAGGAAGGTTCACCCTAAACTAACATCTGTTGCCAATCTTCCTCTTCTTTTCTTTTTTATGTGTACCACCACCACAGCATGGCCACTAGCAGATGAGTGGTGTAGGTCCATGCCCAATATCTGAACCCAGGCCACTGAAGTGGAGCGTACCAAACTTAACCACTAGGCAACCAGGGCTGGCCCCTAAATGTTTTTTTAAATGACAGCACACAAATCGAGAGAATTCAGCAAGATTCAAGCAGAGAGGATTAAAAACAAACAAACATAAAAATAGGTCCACATGATAGTAAAACTGCTGAAAGCCAAAAATAATAAATTATAAAAGTAGCCAGAGAAGAAAAAACATTAGAAGCAGAGAAGCAATGATAAGAATGATGGTTGAAACAGGAGCCAGAAAGACAATGGAAAAGATACTGTCTATCTAGAGTTCTAGATCCAGGAAAGATATGTACCAAAAATAAATTAAAGGCATTTTCACATAAATGAAAGCTGAGAGAATTTGTCGTCATCAGACCTGTATTACAAGAAATGTAAGGAATGTTCTTAAAGAGAAACAAAGTGAAAATACATGGAAATTCAAATCTAAAGAAGAACACTGAAAATGCAAAATGTGTAGGTAAATATTAATGATACTTTTCCTTCTTAAATTTTTTAGAATTCAATTGGCTGTTTAAAGCAAAAATAATTATAATTATTTAGGATTTTAATGTACATAAAATTAAAATATATGGCAACGAAACCACAAAAGATGGCATGTAGTCTAGATGGAATTATACTGTTATAAGGTTCTTACGTTATACATGAAGTGTTCTTAGCTAAAGGCAGACTGTTATAAGTAAAGGATATGTATTGTAATAGAGAAGGTAGACTGAGACAACAAGAGTAACCCTTAGTGAATCCAGAAGAAGGCAGGGAAGAAGGAACAAAAATTAAAGACCGGGAGACAGACTACAAGTAGCGCTAATGTAGATTTGCACCAACACTACCGATAATTACACTAAGTGTGAATGGACTGAACATTCTAATTAAAAGGCAGATAATGTCATAGAGGGTTGAAAATAAGCAAGTCCCATCTACATGCTTTAAAGATAAAGACACAGACAAAAAAAAAAGATATAGCATGCAACTAGAACCTAAGATAAGCTATATTAATCTCAGATAAATTGAACTTTAAGACAAGGGGTATTACCAAGGATAAAGAGGGTCATTTCATGATGATTGAAAGGATTAATCTGAAATTAATCCTTTTCAGATTAAAAGAATAATGTGAAATAGGTAGGTCGTAACAGTCATTTAAACATGAAGCAGAAACTGACAGAACCAAAGGGAGAAACAGACAAATCCAGTAATTGGTGGAACGAGTAGACAAATTCAGTATGGCTAGAAAAATACGAACAACACTGTCATCCAGTTTGACCTATTTAGCACTGATAGACGTTTATTGAAAACTACACCCAGAACTACAGTGCTGTCCATAAGATAAGTCTCAATAATTTTTTTAAAAGATCGAAATAATGCTGAATATATTCCCTATCAAAAATGGAATTAGAGGCCAGTAACAAAAATATATCTATAAAATCTCTCATATATATGAGATGTTCTCTATATGAATGTTAAGCAACACATTTTAAATAATTTGTTAGAAGGAATCAAAGGAATTAGAAAATACTTCAAACCGAATGATAATAAAAACACGATCTATCAAATTTTGTGGGATGTAGTGAAAGGATTCCCTAGAGGGAAATTTATAGCTTGGAATGCTTGTCTTGGAAAATAAAAAAGGTTTAAATAAATAAACTAAGCTTCCACATTAAGAAGCTATAAAAACAAGAGCAAAATAAGTAAAATAAAGGTAATAATAAAGGTTAGAGAGAAATCAATAAAGTAGGAAAGAAACTATAGAGAAAATCAGCAAACCTAAAAGTTTGTTCTTTGAAATGATTAATAAAACTGATTGGTTCCGAGTGAGATTGGTCAAGAGAGAAAGAGATAAAGCACTAACTAACAATATCATAAGATGAAAGAGAGAATGTCATAACACATAGCACAGACATTAAAAATACAAAAGGGAATATTATAAACAACTTTATGTGAACAAATTCAAGAACTAAGAACAAATTCCTGGAAAAACACAACTTTCAAAACCAAGAAAAAAAAATAGAAGGTCTAAAAATATCTATTAAATGAATTTAATTTGTAATGGGAGCATTCCACAAGGGAAGTTCCAGGTCCAGATGGTTTTTCTGTTGAGTCCTATCGAACATTTAAAGACAGAATAATACTAGTCTTACACAAGACTCTTTCAACAAACCAGCACAAGGCTGATACCAAGAACCATAAGTATGTTACAAAGAAAAAATTATAAATCATTATTCTTCATGAATATAGGTAGAAATATAGAATAAAATAGTAATGATTGAATCCAACAATATATAAAAAGAGGAAAATATATCACCAAGTGGTGTTTATTCCAGGACTGCAAAGTTAATTTAACATTTAAATATCATTAGTGAAATTTTCAATATTGACAAAATAAGGGAGGAAAAATTTATGATTATATAATGCAGAAAAAAAGTTTTGACAACATATAACACGAGTTCATGGTAAAAAAAAAAAAACAAAAAAAACAGTCTTAGCAAAGTAGGAATAGAAAATAATTGCTTCAACTTTGGAAGAGCACATCTACAGTAAACCTACAGTTAACATCACATCTGATGGAAAAATATCATTTACTTTCCTCCTTAAGATAAAGAACAAGACGAGAACGCCCACTTTCACTGCTTCTACTTGACATTACACTGGAGGTCCTAGCTGTGCAACAAGGCAGAACAAGAGGAATAAATGACATCCAGAAAGAAGAAATAAGCCTGTGTTAATTTGCAGATGAAATAATTGTTTACATAGAAAATATGAAAGACTTCACCAAGAAGGCCCCAAACACTACCAGAACTAATAAATCAATACAGAGTTGCAGGATACAAACTCAATATCCAAAATAAATTTTATTTTTATATACTATCAATAAACAATTGGAAAATAAAATGTAAAATTAAAACAGATTTACAATATCATTAAAGAGCATGAAGTTCTTAGAAATACATTTAACAATAAAAATTCAAACAATGCAAGATCTATACATTGAAAACTATAAAACGTTGCAGAAAGTAATTGAAGAAAGCCTAAGTAAATGGAGAAGGATAGCTCGTTTGTGCATGGAAAAACTCAATATTGCTATGACGCTCATTTTCCACAGATTGGTCTGTAGATTCGACACAATCTCAATGAAAATCTCAGCAGGAATTTTTGTAGAGACCCACAAGCTGATTTGACAATTCATATGGAAATGCAAATGGCCTAAAATAGCCCAAACAACTATGAAAATAGTTGAAGAAATGTGGAGACCTTGCACTACCTGATTTCAGAGTTTCTGCTAATGCAATAATCCAGACAGTGTTGGGCTGTACACAGATAAACAGGTCAACGGAACATTATAGCGTTCACAGATTCACCCACACATATATGTCCATTTGATTTTTGACAGAAGTATGAAGGAAACTAAATGATGACAAGATAATTTTTTCAACAAATTAGGCAGGAAACAGCTAAATATCTAAACGGAAAAAAATGAACCTTGACTATTCCCCATATAGTACACAAAAATTAATTTGAGATTGAACATAGACTTAAAATGAAAGTGAAAACTATAAAACTTTCAGAAGAAAACATAGGAAAATATCTCTGCGGAGTTGAGGTAAACTAAGATATCTTAGAAAAAAACATAAAAAGCACTAACTATTAAATTAACCAATTGATTGGAGTTTTTGCAAAATTAAAAAATTTTTTTGTTCTCCAAAGACACCACTAAGAAAACAAAAAGGCAAACCATAACCTTGGAGAAATTATTCATAATACATGTGTCTGACAAAAGACTTTTATCCAGATGTATAAAGAACTCCTACGGCTCAATAATAAAAAGACACAGCCCAAGAAAAATTGCGCAAAAGACTTGAAAAGACACTTCACAAAAGAAGATGAAAGAATGGTAGTGAGAACACGAAACTTTGCTCAATCTTATTAGTCATCAGCAGAATAGAACTGAAAACCACAAAGAAACACCACGACACACTCACCAAAGTGGGTTGAATTAAAACGATTGATGACACCCAACCTTGGTGAAAACTTTCATCATGAGAACTTTCTTCAGCGCTGCTGGTCGTGTAAAATGGTAATAACCACTCCGCGAAACAGTTTGGCAGCTCCTTATAAGGTTAAGTATATATCTACCCTATGGCCAGCAATTCTCTTCCTAGCTATTTACCGGAGAGAAATGAACACATGCTCACAAAAAGACTCATCCAAGGATGTTTACAGCAGCTTTATCAATAAGGACTCAAAACTGGAAACACCCAAATGTTCATCAGCATGAGACTGGATAAACCAATTATGGTATATTCATACAATGGACTTCTACCCAGCAACAAAAAAGGATAACCTATTGTTACATGCAACAGCATAAGTGAATTTTGTAGACGTTATGTTTACTGAAAGAAGCCTGACATAAAGGAGTTAATAATATATGATTCCATTAATATGACATTCATTCAAGAAGGGTGAAATTAGCTGATGGTGGCATGAGAATCAGAGAATGGGAGAGTGTGATATTCACTGGGACAGAGTACAAAACAGGGTATGGAAAATTTATTTATCTTGGTCTGGGTGGTTACGGGGTGTATACACATGTAAAACATTTATGTAATGTTGTAAACCAATGTGATCTCAATAAAGGTATAGATATTCAAAACAAAGGCAAAAAAATCATTAAGCTGTAAACTTAAGATTTATGCATGTTATATGTACATCTGACTGTATGTGTTTTATACCTCAATTACAACATTTAAAGGTATACGTTAAATAGTGCTCTGCAGCATTTAGACAGGCTGTGTGCATTTACAGGCGCGTGGTCATCTTCATATATAAAATTGGAGACTTAGAAATTTCCAATGGGACACCTCACCTGCTGAATCTTGATACACTAATTTGGGAAAAGAGGAAATAACCAATGACAACAACATTCACCCAGTGTCAATTCTGTGCTAGACACTTCTCAATGGCACACAGAAACACAGTGGTGGGTGCACAGGCCAGCCAGCAGCATGGAATCCAGAGAGCGTGATGACAGATGATGGGTGGTCCAGGCCAGTGGCCAGGATCACAGGAGCCTGGCAAGAGGTGAGCTGTCGAGGGCTGGTCTTGAAGGCAGGCAGATACACCCCTAGAGATTCTGAACCTCCTTATTAGAGATCTTGACAACTGGGAGGCTGGACCACCGGAAGCAGGCCCTGGCCAAAGAGATGACGGAGGCCCAGTCATGGACAGCTTGGCAAGTCACCCAGACAGCACAAGGGGACAAGACACAGCTTAGTTTCAGAGACAGGCAAATCTGTGGGGACATGTGCCAACTTTGGGCTCATGATTGAAGAGCATATCATAGAAATGACGTTTTTCTAGTTTATGGCACATAATTACTGGTGAGTTTGACTTGGGGTGTGTGACTGAATATTGAACAACAGGTTCTTTTCCTTTCTTTCTTTCTTTCTCTCTCTCTCTCTCTTTCGTTTTTTTTTCTTTTTTGTCTCTGCTGGGTTTTTTTCATCCTTTATTGAGATATAATTAACATATAACATTGTGTAGGCTTAAGATGTAATTTTCTCTCTCTCTCTTTTTTTTTTTGCTGAGGAAGATTCGCCCTGAGCTAACATCTGTGCCAATCTTCCTCTATTTTGTTGTACGTGGGCACCTCCACAGTGTGATTGGTGAGTGGAGTACATCCACATGCGGGATCTGAACCCATGAACCCAGGCTACCGAAGCTGAGTACAAGGAAATTTACTTGGCCACAGGATGGGACCAACGTACCCTTTTAACCAACATGTCCCCATTTCCCCCGCCCCCAGCTCCTGGCAGCCACCATTCTACTCTCTGTTTCTGTGACTTTGGTTTTTTTAGGTTCTACATATAAATGTGATCGTATGTGATTTGTCTTTCTATGTCTGATTTATTTTATTAACATGATGCCTATCCATGTTGTTGCAAATGGCAGGATTTCTTTCTTTCTCATGGCTGAATAATATTCCCTTGTCTATATATGCACATTTTCTTTATCCATTCATCCATCGGTAGACACTTAGGTTGTTTCCAAATTTTGGCTAGTGTGAATAATGCTGTAATGGACATAGGAGTGCAAATATCTCTTCAAGATAGTGATTTTGTTTCCTTCGCATAAATACCCAGAAGCAGGATTGCTGGATCATATGATAGTTCCATTTTTAATTTTTTGAGGAACCTCCATACTTTTTTCTATAGTGGCTACACCAATTTACATTCTCATCAACAGTGCACAAGGGTTCCCTTTTCCCCACACTTATTGTCTCTTGTCTTTTTGATAATAGCCATTCTAACAGATGTGAGATGATATCTCATTGTGGTTTTGACTTGCATTTCCCCATTGATTAGTGATGTTGAGCATCTTGTCATATGCCTTTTGGCTATTTGTATGTCTTCTTTAGAAAAATGCCTATTCCAGTCATATGCCTATTTTTAAAATTGGATTATTTGTTTTTTTACTACTGAGTTTCTTATATGTTTTGGATAATAACCCCTTATCACATAGATGGTTTGCAAATATTTTCTCCCATTCCATAAGTTGCCTTTTCATTTTGTTGATTGTTTATTTTGCTGTACAGAAGCTTTTTCGTTTGATGTAGTCCCATTTGTTTGTTTTTGCTTTTATTGCTTGTGCTTTTGGTGTCAAAATAAAAAAAATCAGCACCGAGACCAATGTCAAAGAGCTTCTTCTCTATACTTCTTCTAGGAGTTTTATGGTTTCAGTCTAATATTTCAGTCTTTAATCCACTTTTAGTTAATTTTTATGAGTGGTGTAAGATAGGAGCCCAATTTTATTCTTCTGCATGTGGTTATCTGGTTTTACCAGCTCCATTTATTGAAGAGACTATCCTTTCCCCATTGAGTATTCTTGGCTCCCTTGTCAAATAGTAGTTGGCCATACATGTGGGGGTTTATTTCTGGACTCTTGATTCTGTTCCATTGGTCTGTGTGTCCTTTCTTATGCCAGTACCACATTGTTTTGATTATTAAGGCTTTGTAAGGTAGTTTGAAATCAGGAAGTGTGATGTCTCCAGCATTATTCTTTCTCAGGATTGCTTTGGCTATTCGGTGTCTTTAATGGTTCCATACAAATTTTAGGATTGTTTTTTCTATCTCTGGGGGAAATTCCATCAAAATTTTCATAGGGATTGCATTGAATCTATAGATTGCTTTGGGTAGTATGTACATTTTAACGGTATCAATTCTTCTAATCCATGAACATGGGATACCTTTCCATTTATTTGTGTCTTCTTCAGTTTCTTTCATCACTGTCTTATAGTTTTCATATACAGATCTTTCAGCTCCTTAGTTAAATTTGTTCCTAAGTATTTTATTGTTTTTTTGGTGCTGTTGTAAGTGGGATTGTTTTTATTTCTTTTTCAGATATTTCATTGTCGGTGTATAGAAACGCAACTGATTTGTGTATTTTAATTTTTTATCCTGCAACTTTACTGAGTTTATTCATCAGTTCTAAGAGTTTTTTGGTGGAGTCTTTAGAATTTTCTATATATGAGATCATATCATCTGCAAATAGTGGCAATTTTCCTTCTTCCTTTCCAATTTGGATGACTTTTATTTCTTTTTCTTGCCTAATTGTTTTGACTAGGTCTTCCAGTACCTTGTTGAATAGAAGTGGTGAGAGAGGGCACCCTTGTCTTGTTCCCGACCTTAGAGGAAAAGCTCATAACCTTTCACTGTTGAGTATGATGTTAGCTGTGGGCTTGAATGGCAGTTTCTTGAAGTCCTGTGATTAGGGAGTAGACTTGTCCTGGGGCTTGATGCTACTAGAGATGGTAGTATTGGGGTAAACAGGAATGAGCCTATTGTTCTATTTCATTCTGCCCTTCCACAAGGCCAGTGGGTAGACCCTCACAGTCATCTGGGATCAAGGACATTTGTTAAGTTTCTCCTGTAATGAGGGGCAGCCTAGGGCCCAGGCTTTGCTATACAGCCAACCATCTGATTGAAGGACTGAGGAAAGGGAAATGATAAAGTTGCAGGTCGCAAGGGCTTCCATCAGGATGAGGCACTTGGGACCAAGCACATAGATGGTATATGACTTTAGGACACAGCATAATGCAAAGGAGAGAGTCAGATACATCCCTGTAAAGGGCGTAACACCTCCCAGCCTGGCATCTCCACTGATGCAGTACTAAGTCCAGCCTGTCCGCCTCCAGCTTAGCGGCCTGGCAGTGGGGACTAACAGACACTTACTGAGTTAGAATTTCATGTGGCAGCTCTTGGTGACCGGCTGCCCTTCCTTCCCTGCTCACCAGCACCTCAGGCTGTTCGCATAGGCTGTTTCATTGTTGTTGCTTATTAATCCCTGGTGCTATTTCTCCCCTTACTCACAAGTATCTCAAACCCCTCTCCCCTCCAAGCACATAGAAGTTCACACAGGTTGTCCTGATGTTCTGAAATCTGTGCCTTGTTAGAATTTGTAAAAGGTTATCCAAAAATATCAGCCTTCTAGTGACAGTGAAATAAAAATGCTTCATTAGAGCTTCAGATATGTATTTAAATAAACAATGAAAGAAACAAAAAGACTTGTAAACATTTTTCTTTCTACTGAACAGTTCCTTGTTTGAAAGATGTTGCCCCCCAGTGACATAGGGCACCAGTCACTATGCAAGTTCTGGTCTGTGACGATGACTTAGACATGATGGCTGTCCTCCATGCACACTCAGACTGGGAGGGATGGGGGGGCAATAATACGGGTCAAGGAGGAAGTGCCATGGGAGGGGTCTAGAGCAGAGGGAGAGCGGCCCTTTTCTGTGGGTTGGCCGGCAGGATTTGAATGGAGCTGAGACTTGCATGATAAACAGCAGAGCCTGCCATTTCACACCAGCCCCAGGCAGAGGTGGGCAGGACCTTCAAGGCAAGTCATGGGATACTAGCCTGCAACTGACATGTTCAGCCTGAGCCTCAAGCCAGTCGACATCCCGGGTCCTGGGCTAAAAGGGCTGGCGAGAGGGTGACTATGGTGGCCGGTGGGTCCTCACTGTGGTGAGCCTTGTGCACCCTGCATGCAAGGCTGAGAAGCTTTCACTTCCCTGCAGGGGACAGGGCTGTGCCCTGAGCACGTTGGCATCAGAAAGATCATTCTGGAGTCAGTGCTGGGAGGGTGACCCTTTGGAAGCTCACAGCAACCATCGCACTGGAAGACCTAGGATCCAGATGGAGCTGTGGGGCAGGGGCAGTGAGCAGGAGGGCCCATTGGTGAGACTTGGGACAGTTTGAGGGGAGAAAGTGGAGGTGCAGTCAAGAGCGGCTCAGGGCTCCGCTCACACACTGGGAAGGTAGGATGCCGTTAGTGGAGATGGAAACGCAGAGCCCTAAGCAGTTCCAAACAGCAGTGGGTTCCATGATTCCCATCCCGATCTCCTGTTCGCTGGATTACCTCCAAATCCCCCATGGGGTGGGTTTTCTGCCTCTTGTACCCGTTGCTTTTCACCCACAGCCTCAGGAATGCCTCCTCCAGCTGTCTCGTGGGCCAGGCACCAGCTGAGCTGCTGCAGAGATTCAGGAAACTAGGATCTTGAGCCTAATTTCTTTCACATATTAAATGTACATTATTCTGCCTTATGTCAGCTTTAAGCAGTCACCAAGGGCAGTCAGGTTCCATAATGTAGTCTTCAGCTAAATGCAAAGATCGTTATTATTGAAACAAGATCTTTCTAGCTGACAGTACTCCAAATGCATGCTTTGGTGCCTGTAAAATCTATTTAAGGCCTCCTGATTTCCCCCTTCTCTTCCTCCGTCCACTGGAACGGTTAGAAGGAGCTTTTAAAATGAGGAAGCTGTTAAGAAATGGAGCAGGTATCAGGCATTTGTTTATTTACATATCTGTTGTTGAAAATTATCAAGATCGGTTTCAGGAGCATAGAGTTCAAATGGACGCTAAATGACCGAAGAGAACGTGTCATCCAACAGTCATTTTCTATTCTGAAAGGCTAAGTAATGAAAAGCGGACTCTTAATTTGACATGAAAGAGGAAAAGGAGGAGAAATTAGGAAGCAATATATTCAATTTTAGGAACCCTTTTCCAAGACCCTATTGATTTCGTGTTCCGACAATTTCAGTTACTAGTTAGTAGGGAAAAGATTCAGAAACAGATCAGATCAAAGAGGGGCTGCCCTTCCATCCCGACACTCTCCTGTGTGTGACAGAAGTAGTCAGGACTTCATGAGGAATGGACTCCATCTTTGGGGTCTGATCGTAATGCCAGGCCCCAGACCAGAGGATGGTTGAGGACAGTGCATGTGAGAGAAGAGGCCCCAGAGACCCGGCAGACCCCGTAAGTGCCATGCAGAGAGAGGCTGACCAGGAGCCCCCTGCATTCCTTTGCATACATCCCTCTCTAGTGAATTCCCTCTCGCTATTTCGCTGCCCCTTGAATCCATTTTCTTTTCCACTGCATCCCCGTGAGTCCACTTCCACTCTCACCACCGGTCTGTGCCAGGTGGTTCCTTCGTGCGGTCATTGTCCTGCCGACTGCTGGGAGCTGAGCTGGTCGGGCGGTGCTTACGCTTCAGTGTGGCAAGACCTTCGTTGGAAGGATGTGCCCACTCCATGGGAGCCCAGACGAGGGCGCCTGGACTGCATGGGGGAGGGAGGAGCTGTCAGGAGGCTCCTGAAACCAGGAGGAGGCAGAGGGCAGAGGTGGGGTGGAGAGACACAGGGCTGGTGGAGAGAACTGCACTTGCAGAAATCTGAAGAGGGAGGGGGTGTGTTCTGGGCCTGGACATGGTTCAGGGTAGAGGGGTGCTGTGTGTGTGTGTGCACACACGTGCCTGTCTTTGCACCTTTATTGAGACCTGCATCCTGCACCATTGGGGAAGATGGTATGCCTGCTGCTGTGGACCAGGCTGTCTGTAGCGGAGGCCTCTCTTAAACAGGATGTCTGCACTAATAGAGCTGTGCGGAGCAAGTACTGGGGACTGGGGAGGCGAAGCCAGCAGGAGTTGCCCTGGCAGATCGTGCTCTCTGGGGCTAGACACCACTCTGTTCCACTGTGTGATGTAGGGACCATAACCAGACTTTCTGAGACTCACGGTAAAATCAGAGTGTCTTCCTTCCACAGGGACAGGCACTGCAGGGCACGTGCATGCACTCAGGAGGTCCTAGTCGCTGCACCCCTTCACCTTATAATGCCGTTCATCATTTTTATGTTGTGTTTCTCCAGGAAAATGTGCTGTGAATATCAGCCTTGCACCCCAGGGGTTATCTCCTCGGACGAGGGCGGTTCCATCCACTCCGCCCTGAAGGGCTGCCACCTGCCACCTTCTGAGGGAAGGAAAGATTCTGGCACGGGGCGCCTGGGCAGAGCCGGGGACCAGCAAGGGTCTTGGGCTGGGGGTGGAGGAGGTAGACAAAGGGCCCTAAACTCAGAGCCAGGCTCTGAGACCACGTACGAACTCCACAGCCGGCCTTCCCTTCAGGCCCCAAAGCTAGGACACAGCCCTCTGTGGGGCATTTTGAGCATATTTACTTCTCTTTCTCATAGGAAGCAAGCTGGAACAGTGGATATAAGGGTGTCCTTCTGTGTCCTTTCTTCCAGGATGTCGCAGGATGTTGACTGAGATTTGTTTAGCTGGCTGTCTGGAGTTACAGCTCAGGTTCAGGGGGCAAAGATGCAAAGAAGCCCATATTCCCAGTTCCAAAAGCCACCAGTGACCTGCCAGCTGCTGGACCCAGCCACCCTGCTTTCTGCAAGACACTAGCGGAGGACTGACCAGCACCCTCCCATCAGTGCAGGAAGAGGGCAGTGGCTTTTGGAGAGGGCAGAGTGCAGGAAGAGAGGCTGCTGGTGGCAGGAGGGGTCCTCTTCCCAAAGCCAAGCAGAGGAAACCAAGTTAAATGGGGAAAAAAATCTAAAGAGAAAAGGACAAAATAATTTGGTGTGCAAACGTATAAGAGTGAAAGAGGAGGCAGTTGAATTAGCCCAGGAAAAAAGACAGAAAGAAAATCACAGGGGAAAAAGGACAGAAAAACAGAAATAGAAGCATGAAAGGAACAGAAAAAAAAGTCTAGAAAAGCAAAAGAAAAACTCCAGAAAAGTAGAAAAATACACAAAGATTCAAAATGTAGAAGAGTGAAAAGTGGCTGAGTAAAAGCTAGGAAAAAAGAGAGATGGTAAGAAGAACTTATAGACAGAGAGAAAGAGAGAGAACCATAGAAAGATTTCTTAAAAAGAAGGATTTAAAAAATACACGAAGGCAGAAAATATATAAAGACCACACACACAGAAAGACAAGACAGCAAGTCACACAGGAGGAAAGACAGGAAGGCAGAGATGTGGGCTGAGCAGGTGAGGAATGGCCTGTCCTGGCCCTGGCCCAGGGCGGCGGGCCATCAGTTCTGTGAGAAAGCCCTGAGGAAGCAAGAGCACCTGGAGGGGCTGTGGGGACTCTGGAGAAAGATGGCCTTGTGCTCTGCCCACACCAACAGTGCAGTCCCAGAGAGATGCGCACGAGACCCAGAGAGACCCCCAGCTCCCCAAGCCTGGGCTGATCTACAGCAGAGGGGAGGGGAGGCCAGGGGCCAAGCCTGGGGAAGCCAGACCACAGGCTTCGCCTACTGCAAAGAAGTAGAATTAGAAAAGGAAGGAGAAGGAGAGAGAAAAAGACTCTGCGGCCTGGGATGATCCGACTTGCAACATTTCCATTGCTTTACAGGTGGTTGGTTATCTGCCAGGCAGGTACAGGGCTGATTCCCTCCTGAACAGCGGACCCACGAGCCTAGGGGATGGGCAGCTGCGGGCAGTGGGAGAAGCTGTCCTGAGGGGAAAAGAGGAGAGTGAGGAACAATCATTGTTTGACCTACTTTTACTTCTCTATACAAAATTTTAAAATAACTTCATGTCGTATTATACTCCGTATTTGATGGGCATAATTGAAGACCCACGGCCCCTAGCATGTGTCATGGAATCTGATGTCCAAGCTCAGCGAGGTTCTTTCACCCTCTAAGCGTGCCTTGGTCAGGACTGGACTCTCTCCTTCTGCTCCTGCCCTCTGTCCAAGTGACATTAGAAAGGACAGGGCAGATTTAAGAGCGAGCACAGAAAACTAATTCAAAGGACACAGCAAATGGATTTGGGGCTGAGTACAAAGGGAAGAGTTTTTTAAATGCTGCCAAGACAGGAGCTTAGAGTGTAGAAAGTGCCATGTCTCCATGACAGAGGCAGGACCTCAACTCTTGCTCTCCTCCCCCTCCACCCTCCTGTTGTGCATTGAGTTGCGTCCTCCAGAAAGATATGTTCAAGTCCTAACCCCCAGTACCTGTGACTGTGATGTTATTTGGAAATAGGGTCTTTGCAGATGTGATCAACTGAAGATGAGGTGGTACTGGAGTCGGGTGGACCCTAATCCAACATCACTGATGTCCTTGTAAGAAGAGGAGAGACACAGAGACAGAGGCAGAAGAGAATGCTCTGTGAAGATGCAGGTAGATGTTTAGGTGTTTCAGTGATGCATCTGCAAGCCAAGGAATGCCAACGATTCTGGCAACCACCAGAAGCTGGAAGAGGCAAGGAAGGCTCATCCCCTAGGACCTTTGGAGGGAGCATGGTCCTGCCAAGACATGACGTCTAGCCTCTGGAACTGTGAGAGTACACGTTTCTGTTGTGTTATGTCACCAAGATTGTGGTAATTTGTTACTGCAGCCCTGGGTGAATAGTATAACTCCTTAGTATGCAGCTTTTAACTATTCCTGCACTCACGAGGTGGCTAAGTTCCCAGCAGGGAGAAGGGAAAAGGACAAAGAGCAAAGGGCACATGCCAGCTCAGGGTATCATTTTTTGTCAGGAAAACCATAGCTTTCACAGAAGCACACCTGGCAAACATATGCCTACTCTCATTGGCCATGTGGCTGGCATAGCTAACCCTAGCTGCAAAGGAGTCTGGGGAGCTAAGCATTTTTTTAAATCAGCTTTTGTTATGCACGCACACACACACACACATATATACATACACATATACATATAGATGTGTGTGTATACACAGTCATCCCTTGGTATCCACAGGGGCTTGGTTCCAGGACCCCCCCAGATACCAAAATCCACGGATGGTCAAGTCCCTTATATAAAATGACATAGTATTTGCATATAATGTATGCACATCCTCCCATATACTTTAAATCATCTCTAGATTACTTATAATACTTAATACAATGTATATAGTTGTTATAGTATATTGTTTAGAGAATAATGACAGGGAAAAAGTCTGTTCGTATTCACTAGAGATGCAACCATCATAGGCCTTTCAATCCACAGTTGGTTGAATCCATGGATGTGGGACCCATGGAGAGGGAGGGCTGACTGTCTGTGTGTGTATGTATATATATATGAATTACATATATTAAAGTTTATAGGTATTAAAATTCACCAATTTCAAGTGTACAATCAGTGAGTTTTGACAAATGCAGTTGGTCCTATAATCTCCGCTACAATCTAGGTATAGCACATTTCTGTAACCCCGCAAAGTCCCTTCGTGCCTCTTTGCTGTCAGTCCCCTCCCCTGACTCTGACTCCTGAAAAACACCGATTTTTCTTTTGCTATAGGTTTGCCTTTTTTTATAGTTTAATATAAATGAAATATCATAGTATATGGTCTTTTGTATCCAGCTTCTGTCACTTGACAAAATGCTTTAGCGATCCGTCCAAGTTGTCACATGTGTCAGTAGTTCCTTGCTTTTTATTGTGGCGTAGTATTCCTTTGTATGGATATACTGTAATTTGTTTATCCATGAACCAGTTGGTGGACATATGGATCAATTCCAGTTTGGGCCATTATGAATAAAACTCCTATGAACATTCTGATACAAGGCTTTGCATGGACGTGTTTTTGTTTGTCTTGTGTAAATATCTAGGAATGGAATAGCTGGGTTCTAGGGTAAGTATATGTTTAACTTTATGAGAAACCGCCAAACTGTCTTCCAAAGTGGTGGTACCGTTTTGCATTCCCACCAGGAATGACTTCTGGTTGGCCCACATCCTCGCCAATACTTGGTATTTCCTGTCTTGCTCATTTTAGCCGTCCTAGTGGATGTGCAGTGGTATCTCAGTATAGTGTTAATTTGCATTTCTCAATTCTTTTTCAGATGTTTATTTGCCATTTGTTCATCTTCTTTGGTGAAGTGTCTGTTCAAATTTTTTGCCCATTTGTTAAACTGGATTTTGTTTTCTTCTATTGAGTTGTGAGATGTCTTTATAAATTCTGTATGTACATTCTTTATTATATACATGATTTGCAAATATTTTCTCCTAATCCATTATCTGCCTTTTCATTTTCTTAACAGTATCTTTATAGAGCAGAATTTTAATTTTGGAGAAATTCAACCCTTTTGTGTCTTATCTCACAAAATCTTTGCCTGACCCAACATCTCTAAGATTGTCTCCCATGGTTTCTTCTAGAAGGTTTGTAGATTTAGCTCTTATATTTAGGTTTATGATCCACTTTGAGTTAATTTTTGTGTATGGTGTGCTGTAAGGGTTGAGGTTCTTTTATTTATTTATCTGTTTTTGCATGTGGATTTTCAGTTGTCCTAGCACCATTTGTTGAAAAGACTGTTTTTTTCCTCCAATGACCATGGTACCTTTGTTGAAAATCAGTTGACCATACATGTGTGGCTCTATTTTTGGACTCTATTTTTTTCCATTCATCTGTAGTTTTATCCTTATTCCAATACCCCGCTATTGTGTTTACTACAGCTTTATAGTAAGTCTTGAAATCAGTTAATGTGGATCCTCTCCCTTTGGGTGCTCCTTTTAAATTTCCTTCTGCAATGTTTTTTAGTTTTCGTGTACAGATATTGCACATTTTTTGTAAAATGTATCTGTAAGCATTTCACGTTTTTGATGCTATTGCAGTGGCATTTTATTTCAAGTTCCAGTTGTTCATTGCTAGAATATAGAAATAGAATTGCATTTCGTATATCAAAAATCTTGTATCCTGTGACTTTGCTTAAATTCACTTATTAGTTCTGGTAGCTTTATTATATATCCTTTAGGATTTTCTACATAGAAAATCATGTCTTTTTGGATGAAGACAGTTTTCCTTATTCCTTTCCAATCTCTACACCTTTAAATTCTTTTTCTTGCCTTATTGCCCTGGCTGAAACCTACAGCACAATGTTGAATAGAAATGGTGATAACAGACATCCTTGTCTTCTTCCCGATCCTAGGGGGAAAACGCCCAGTCTTTTACTATTAAATGTGATGTCAGCTGAGGTTTTTTAGTAGAGCCTCTGTAGGAAGGTAAGTATTTTTAACTGCCTATAATGCTGTCCAAAGCTATTTGGGGTTTTTCTAGAAAAGAAGAAGGGGGAGTGGACATGGGCATCCACTCAAAGGGAGGCCAACAAGGGTTTCTTTATGAATTCAGCTCTGTCTCAGTTGTGTGAATGATTTATTAGGAAATAAGCACTTGTTGTCATTAGAGGCTTTAAGTGTGGGGCGTGGTTCACATTAAACATGACCACATGTGACAGTGCATCTTTATAAACTGTGTCTTTGGGAGGGGCAGGTGTTGCTAACCAACTAACCCCCCATTAGTCCATTGGGAAGCAATGTAGCTTGTAGTTAGGAACATGGGCTCAGAATCCGGAATGCCCAGTCCGAACTCAGCTCTGCAGCCTTGGGCAAGTTCCTCAACCTTTCTGTGTCACACTTTTCTACCTGCAAAATGAACATATCAAAAGATATCCATAATGCCTACCTCCGGGGCTTCTGAAGACTACGTGAGCAAACGCAATAAATGGTTTAAAGCAGTGTTTGTAATCTAGTGCATTTTAAGAAGGATTTCATTTGCATAAGGCTAATTGACACAGATGTTTTCAGTAGCAGGTTTACTGCTTGAAGTAAAGAACAACCATACCATTTAAAAAATCCTCTGTCCTGAAACGTCATTTGAAGGTTTGTAAGGTGGGAGGGTTAGATATTTGATTTCTGTCGTTATCTAATTGTTTGGGTAATAAGAACACTTTAAAATCCCGCGTGTCGAATAGGCAATGCTCAGCTGGGTTGCAATGGTGGGCAGCGATCCTAGGGAGTTGATGTTGAGTCTGCATGTGGATGCTGAACCAGAGTGGACCTCTGATCTGCTCATTTTGATTACTTGACAGTGGGATGGAGTGTGACCCCGCAACACTGCTCCTGGGCCACCCCACCGGGACGTGTACCACTGTGCAGCCCACAGTTGGCTTCGTTCTATTATTTCCTGCCAATAAACTCTAATTCAAGGGGACACAGGCTTCTCATCAGTCGCTTTCCTGGGCATCTGCCCTAGTGAAGCTGCCTTTCTGTCAACATGTCCCAAGTCCTCGGTGCCATCCTTTGGTGGGGAGTGAGTCCGGCCAGCCTTCCCACCTGGGGAGTGGGGGTGAGGGGACACTTGCCAGCAGGGATGACGTTACACTGAGCCTGCTCCAGCGAGCAGGTCCTGCAGCAGCACTGGGATGTTGACATATAAGGAAAAGCACTTAGGAGCTGGCGGGCAGCCTTCAAGGGGTCTTTCCCTTGCTTTTTCCTCTTGCCTTATGCTTTTTGAGGGGTGCAGTCACAGCAAGTTTTGCACAGGGCCCTCTGAGAGGTTTTCCCATCTGAGGTCCCTTCCTCAGGCACGGTTCTACGTTGTGCAGCCAATTGTCTGTCCCTGGTTCTCTCTAGTCAGGCCAGTGAAAGATTTATCTGCACACTGGGTTTTTAAAAAATTTAAAAGTGCCCTTGATTCTCTTTGGACACATCTGCACAATATTTTATCCTGCCTCTCTCCCTCCCATGTAATGGTAGGGGACAGCTAACACATGTTTAGGAGAGCCTGTCCTCCAGGCCCTGGTGTGGATTTCCCGGCGTTGTCTCTACAGTGATGGGTAGAGTTTGGGGACCAGAGTATTTGGCCAGCTCTTGTCCTCGCCTCTCCTGAAGACATTCTGCAGGCTGTCCTTTGAGAGTTTCATATCTCCACCTGACCTTTTCAGTGGTAATTGTGACACCAATGCAGAGAGATATTGATTCAGGGCGCAACATAGATGTTATCCTCTCCCTCGACTGTCATGCGACACCTGGTTAGGTGGGGACTCCGAGGCACGGGTGACATGGTCCTCCAAACTGTGCCTGCTACCACAGGTAATCATGCTCAATTCTACATGGGCATAGGCTTGCTGAAACCCTGTTTTTCCATTGGAGCACAAAGCACTCTGTTCCAAAGGGATTTTACAAAGTGGAGGCCTTCAGGCCCTGCGGGAACTGGAGAACCGTGGGAGGGAGATTACCCTCCAACCACAGCGCGCAGGCTGTGAGTTTAAAACCAAGAGAAGCAGAGACACGGAGTCGAACTTTCTATTTGAGTGTTATTTCTTTGAGCAAAGAAAATTGCTAAAAGTTTAAATATCAAACCGTTAGGCATTCGAAACAAAGAAAGGTAAGAAGATACAAAGAAAAGTCAGAAGTGCTGATTTTAACACTCTTCTCGGGTCAGATAAGAATCTGCCTTTGGCTCCACCCCCATCTCTGTAACTGCCGGCTTCGTGATTCGGCATCTTTTTCTTCTCCGTGCTTTTTCTTCATTCTTATTTTATTCCTGTGATATTTCCTCACTTCCCTCCAACTAAAAAACAAAACAAAGCAAAAAAATTCCCTTCATTAGAGTGATGGAGATGTTGTACACAGAATAGACCCACACAGGCTGTTGGTTAGATGAATAAATGACAGGAACGTCCTCTGAGTCCAGATTCCAGGTTGATGTGAGTTCCTCAGACATATCGAACACGGCCGCTCCTGAATGCCAATTCTGGAGATGTGACAGGCGTTCCAGAAACAACTTGAAAACAAATGGAAGTGCCTGCCTGCAGTGGAAACAGGGAGGGTGGGAGGTGGCTTGGCTTTGTTGTGGATTAGACGCGAGTCGTTAGTTGTGGTATTTAGAATTCTTGAGGCAGCGAGTGACCAGATTGAACAGGCTCCCTTAATTTGAGTATGCGCTTTCCCCTTCAAATCATTTCTGGAACGCCTGTTACATCTCAAGAACTGGCAGCTGGTAGTGGCCGTGTTTGATATGTGTGAGAAATCACTACAAACATATAAACTGGGCTCACAGTACGCTGATGACATTTCTCCATCTAATGACTAGCTTTTGTGGGTCACAGAGGCCAGCCTTGCAACATGCCCACGCTTAAGGTTGTCTTGAAAATGTGCGTATTTGCCATCTGCCTAAGTCCTCAGTTTGATTCTCTGAGTATCATCAGTGGTTGTTTTCCTTTTGTCCATTTGACAGGTGATGACCAAGAAGGAGGACTTTTTCAGTGCCTGGAACTCATGTCTCCATCACGTTGCCTCCCTGTCTCTGGCCCACATCCACAGAGGTCAGTTGGCCCTGGCTGCGTATTCATAGTTGAGCGGCTCAGAGGGATGCATGTGTCTAAGAATAAGTCTCTGCAGAGAAGGAACAGTCCCCACCCAGTCTGAGCCCTCGTGTTGAATTTAGGGCCCCCAAATAACATAACTACTGATCAAACAACACCGACAAAACCCAACGCCAAACCTCGGGAACAGCGCACCTAACCCAACACGACAATCGCCAGCGCTGCTGGATGGGAGCCAGCTGGCAAATGGCGGGCCCCCAGCAGTGTCCCTCTGCCCAACAATGATTGCAATTCCCAAGTAACCGGACCAGAGGGTGAGTGCACAGATAGAGGAGGAGCACTGCCTGGAGATTGCAAACACCAGGACTAACTACCTACACCTAGTCCCCAAACTAGCAAGAAACTAGTTCAACCTTTGAAAACTGTAGTTTTCAACCAGAGATGATTGTGCCCTCCAGGGGACATTCAGTGATGTTTGGGGACATTTTTGGTTGTCACAGTTGAACAGGGGATGCTGGTGGGTAGAGGCCAGAGACGCCGCTAAACACACTACGGTGCACGGACAGCCCCCACAACAAAGAATTATCCTGCCCCAAATGTCAGTAGCACTGAGGGTGAGAAACCTTGCATGTTCATTTTGACCTCAAAAGACCAAAATCACATAAAATAAAATGAAGCATTGAAAACACAGTAAGATCCATGAAGATATGGCAAATTGTGGCAATTTTTTCTTGAAATTGTTGTTTAACTTCAAGAATCATCACAATGCCCTTACTCCATGGGGGGAAAGTTTGAAGAGAAAGGCGCTCGCTGTGCTTGTTGGCTGTGCGGGGTTTGCCATCACATCAGGTGCACTGCTGGCCCTGGGAAGGTGGGGCTGGGTTTGGTCACCACCACAGCTCCGACATAGGCTCCTGGTCCTCGAGTGTCCCCGGGCATATCTTGCGGGGTGGAATTCCTTGATGGATTCTGTGACGAGTCAAGCCAACAAACCACAAATACCTGCATCCCACAGTCCAGTGCTTGGGACCTTGGCCAGCCTCATGACCAGGGGCTCAAGAGGAAAGACTAGAAGGAGAACGCTCAGGAGAATGTGCCAAGAGCACAGGTCCCTTATGGGATGGGAGCCCACAGGAGCACCACACCTGGGGCCAGCCTTTCTACACAGCGACCACGCCCTGTAGTAACCATGGCCTCATTAGCATCCCAGATTCGGAGTGATTCCCCCTTCTGCGCCCTGGAGCAGGGAAGGAGGAGCAAGGAGAGGGCCCGAGGGTCAGAGGAAGCACAACAGCTTCCCTCCCCATGGGTCATTAAGGAATAGGATTGGGTTCGCTTGCTTGATGATCGAGAAATTTTCATTTGTCTATGCACCCACCACGTAAGAGGCTCAGGGGAACTCTCACCTTCATCGAACTCAAAAATGACAGATAGATAAACCAGAATGCCAGTTGAAGCATCACCAATCAAAACCTGCCTGCTGAGTCCTCGGTCCGTGTTGCGTCCTCTCCGTGGGGGCTGTCCATGCAGAATCAGAAGCTTGGCTGTCTGGACAGCTCCTGGGTGGGGGATCTGAGTGTCCACGCTCACCTGCCTGCCTGCCACACAGGTGGATCCCAGAGTTGACTTCCAGGACTGTCCTGGTGTGCTTGGCACCAAACGCACCCTCTAAGAAATATACGTAAACCGCCCCTTGTCTGTTGGTGGGTTATTTTTCACATTTGTTGAACAGGTTGAAACTTCCCTGGAACATGAAATAGCACTCAAGACACTCATATTGCAGGTGAGTAGGTCCCAGGCCTTCTCACCTGCTCTGAGTGGACTCCTCTGGTTCCACTCTCAGGGGTGCTCTGGCCCCAGCGCCCAGGCTCCTCCTCTGTTCCCCTGGACACTGACCACAGATATTGCCCTTCCCAGGACACGAGGATGAACCGTGTGGTCTCCAGGTGGAAAGCTTCCAAACAGTCAGAGATGGGATTAAATTTGAAAGGGGGCATCAAAGAGTCACTGAACTCATGCCTTCACCTTAGTAACACTGACCATCATGCCTCTAGCAACTCATCCCACTTGTTGAGAGCATAATTAAGCTTAGTGTGAGGGTTGAAAACTTGGGCTCTAGAGTCAGGTTATCTGAATTCAGAGGCTTTATTTACCCCTACCAGCTGTGTGACTGTGAGTGAGTGAATCAACCTCTCTGTGCTTTAGTCTCAACTTCATTTACACAATGTAGATAATGTGATATTTCCCTCGTGGGGCTGTTGAGAAGAAACTTGAAAGCCCTTACCTTAGTGTCTGACCCATAGTTAGCATTCAATAAAAATTTTTTATTGCCGTTAGTTACTACTCTACAAAAACCTTGGTTCGCATAAGCAAAGTGGAACATTTAGATCCTTGTTCCATAAGAGGAAGAAAAAGAGAAGGATTAGATTAGGCTCCAATGTATGAAGTCTTAACGTCAGGAAGAAACATCAAGGATTTGATGTTGCAACAACAGCAAATCTTTATACGATTTGGCCGTATAAAGTAACAGAAGGAAAATAATCAGCGTGAGTTCAATGACAGCATCTAGAAATCCCGGGAACGTTTTGGAACAGAGAAACCCCTCCATCATGAGGAGGTCTGTGCGGACACCAAATGGGTTCCAGCAGATGGAAAGCGCTCAGCACACACACCCAGGGAGGATGTGGTCAGCATGTCCTTCCATTCGAATTGCGCGCTCCGCCTCCGGCAGAAGTCTCGAGGGGATGGGACAAGAAGGAAAAGGTCACAGTCTTCAGTGACTGGGGGCCCAGAGGCTGCCACTGGCGACTTCAGGAGCACCAAGGAGGAGGGGAAGGGTCAGTCTAAGGAAGCGCAGACCTCAGCGTCACCCAGATGGTGACAAACTCAGAATCCAGCCCTTTTTATGAAGAACCGATGGAAGAAGCCTTCCTTCCAGTGTCAGTATCAGTGTGTCACCTAAAGACTCAGGAAAACTGTGTTTGAAGTAAAAATGTTAAGCAGTCTCTCGTGGTTTCTGAAGTGGGGTGTAACCATTGCAATGATAAATTGTTATTTTTCTATGGTACCCATTTTTATCTTGCCCTAGAAAGAGCAGTTCTGAAGCCTGCTGGCGTCTGAACCCCTAAGGGCGTACCAATTCCTAAACAAAAAAGAGAAACAAAGCACTTTTATAAAATGAATTATATCCACCGTTCTCCAGCTCCGTGCAGAACTGTCTCGTGGTTTTCTCCTTCTCACGGTTTGTGAGTGGTTCTCATTGTTCGGTAGGAAGTCTTTTTTCTGGTTCTTAATAAAGTGACTAATAATGTGCAATGTTCGCATTCAGAGCAGGTTGTAATGATAATTAGAATGTATAAGCAGTGTGGATTTCTGCCTATCGGAGGATTAATTTCAGACTTCCCTCAGGGATGTTTTGTTTCCAAACGAGACTTCCTTTGTTAATAAAAACGTGATCGCATGCGTTATTAGAGCATTATTTCTGTATTTGATCCATGAGTGCTCATCCTAATAGTCTTCCTGGGACCGGCATGTTCCTCCCTGTTGTTAATGGGTCTGTTCTTTACACAGACTACACTCGCCTTGATTCAGTCCTGGCTTTGGCATTCATCTTCTAGGAAATGATGGGAAAATACTTCCTCCCTCCTTGACTGTGCATTACATTATGTGAGCTCAGAAAAATAAAATGCCACCGCTTCATCCAGAAGTCCTGTGTGAGGTTAGGTACTGGTTGTCCCTTTACACTCAATTCCAGAGGTCCCCAGGACCCTGAGTCTCCCCAGATTGAAGGGCATAACCGACCTCTGGGGTGGAACCGGAAGTTGCCAGTCAACACGTCTTGTTCTTTGAATAACGGGTCTGTGCAGTGGTTTGCTGTTAGGCTGGAGGTGGGGGTCTGGCAGGTGGGGAAGGAGGGTGAACGCCACAGGTACTGTGTTGGCTGTGACAACCCGTGTGTCTTCCTTGGGCCTCGGCACCCTCTGCCAGGTGGGATGAACTTTGGAGCGTCCCAGGGTGCCCTGAGCGGGTGGTCTGAGGAAGCGTGGAGCTTTGGGTACTACCATTCCTGCTGCGGACCTCTCTCCCTGTCTAGTACCTGGTAAACATGTGGGTGTTAGAAGCAGGCGGAGATGGTCTAGTGGTTAAGATTCGGCGCTCTCACCACCGCGGCCCAGGTTCATTTGCCGGTCAGGGAACCTCGCCACCTGTCTGTTGTTGTCATCCTGTGGTGGCTGTGTGTTGCTGTGATGCTGAAAGCTCTGCCACCGGTATTTCAAATTCCAGCAGGGTCACCCATGGTAGACAGGTTTCAATGGAGCTTCTAGACTAAGACAGACCAAGAAGAAGGAACTGGCCGCCTACCTAAAAAAAATTGGCGACCAAAACCCTATGAATAGCAATGGCACATTGTCTGACACAGCGCAGGAAGTGAGAGGATGGCACAAAAAGGCCAGGCAGGGTCGTGCTCTGCTGTCCACAGGGTCTGTAGGAGTCAGAATCCACTTGAAAGCACTAACGGCAAAGAAGCAGGCAGGGGGCTCGAGAGCCAAGAGTGGGCAGGCATGATTTGCCCCCAGACCCCTGCAGACCAGTATCTTGGAGACTCTGACGTTGGAGAAGAGAAGGAACTTGTCCTGCTTCCTCTGTCCCCATCACACAGCTGAACCTCAGACCCGTCAGTGTTTGCGGGGCAAAGGTGCACCTGGGCGCTGGGGGTCTCCATCTCAGAGTTCCTGATGGCTGGGAGAGGCCCATGTGAATGTTCTGCATGCTCTGCAAGAGTCTCCAGGCCCCAAATGCCCGAAGTCTGGGACGATGGAGAGGCGCCCTCTGGAAACCCAGAGGTGGCAATATACAGGGAAACAAGAGAGCGAGAACTCATCTTCCCACCGCACTTGCACAATGTTGCTTGGAAGGAGAGAAGCGAGAGAGGAGGCTAGATGGAAGTCTGAGCGAGGTACCTGGTGCGACGGAGACCATTTTAAACAGGAGCACGGTGGTACTTTGCACTAACATAAATGATGGCTCCTAAAATAAAGAAGAAATTCGACGGAACATGGAGCATTGCAGCATGTAAGCCCTCAGCACAGCGTGCAACTTTGCCACATTAGATTTTAATTTTGTGCCTTGTCAGCAAATAGACACAAGAAAAGAGAGAGTTCTAAAAATGCAGCCTGCCCAACCTCGTACCTCATTCCTGGCCTTTCCCCGTGTGGGAAGCTGGTGTGACAGAGCACGGCGCCCGGCGTCACTGAGTCTGTGCACATGTGTCTAGGGAAGAACTCTTCCATGACGCCATGCAGGTTGCACCTATCGTCATGATGTAGGGGTTTCTCCCCCAAAGTCTTGCTTTCTCCCCACGACCGCATAGATGAACTTACAGTTTGGATCAGCCAGACCCTAAGACCCCAAGTGCTGTTTTCTCAAGAAGTGCTGTCACACTGCCCTTGCTGGAGGCCTGAGCCCCCGAGAGCCTCAATCACCCCAGAACCTGGGAGCATGTCTCCGAAGAAGGCCGTCTTCAGGGAACTCTGCTAACTCACTGCCCTCTGAAGGAGGTGACGATTTATGAGCTAGTTTAATGACAAATGACCTGAGGATTCTGTTGCACGAGGAAGAGGGGGACAGAAGGAAAGAGGGAAGGCTGGTTCTTGAGCGATGTTGCTTTGTGGAGGACTGTGACGAACAGAGCTTAGCTGCTGTGCTCGACCCAGGTGCTAATCAGATGTCACTTGTCTTTCGTGTCCCAGGATGTCTGCCGACTGTAATGACACTGCTGTCTCCGTCAATGGAGCCTCTCCTTTGTCCCAGGGCCACACGGAGAGCTGGCTCTTGTCATTTCTTTAATGTCCACAACCTCACAAAGCCTGCTGAGGAAACTGAGGCTGGGAGGGGTGAGCAGTTGCCTAAGACCCCGTACAGATAAGTTGTGGAGCTAGGACCTGCCCCAGGGTGGGCTGACCCCAAAGCTTTGCACAGAAAGCCTTTTTAGGCATCAGGTTTTGAGTGACGCCCTCCCTCCCCAACTCCCCCAGCTTTCCTCCCTACGGATGAACACCAGAGAACGGGAATTCTAGCGTTCTGGAACTTTCAGAGGGGTTTTTGTATATTTCTTTAACACATACTTTCCTACATTAAAGTTAGCCTGCTGTTCGCTCCTCTTACTGGGTTTGTGCCTGAATAATGCTTCTTATTCTTTCTATCTCACAGGCTTTCTGTGAGGAATAAATGAGAAAACACATGAATAAGCGCTAGGGCCTATGATCCTGAGGAGAGCTAACTCCCAGGGAGGGCTCAGAGCATCAAGCTCTACACAAAATATGATGGACGGAGCACTCGTGACTCCCCCACCAAGGCAAGGAGGAAGGGACTGCTATCTACCCAATTTCCACCTGAGGAAGCTGAGGCACAGAGAGGTTAAGTAAATTGCCCAGGGTCACAGAGCAGAAGGAGGATTCAAATCCCAGCAGACTGTTGCCCTCTGCCTACCTTGTGAAGCCCCTGAGTGCTGGTTGGGCTGAATCTGGTAGCTCAATGTCGCTAAAGCGGCAAGGAAAGTAAGCCCTCCCCACTTTTGAAACATGATTTTTTGCTCTTTTGTTTCCACTGTGTGACAGAGGTACATGGAAAGAGTATTAAAAAATGTACCCTATGTGACATACTGTGAGGATCTGATCTGCAGTCCACACTGACTTCACAGCTTCAGCACCTAAGTCGTTTCCAAATCAGGTTAATCAGTATCCAAGTTGGCAGGCGGAAGTAACATAAAAAGTGAAAAAGAAATAATTTTTTACTGCGTCCCTCTACATTGTGAGTTTTCTGCTAGGACTATGAATTAGAAGACGACGTTCTAAACTGCAAATAAAAATAGAAGCAGAGGAACTCTTATCTTATCATAACAATTCTAGGTATGATTTTACGTAAAAATACGATCCTGTATTATAAAGTTAAACATATTTGCAATAAATGTAAATTTAAATTTAGGTTTTAAAGGACAGCGTGTTCTAATCTCACAAAACATTTAGCAAATAACCTTTGAGTTCACATGAGCCACCCACACAGAAACCAAAATGAACTACAGAAAAACGTAGAAAAAGCAACTGCCTGTTGACAGCCAGATTTTCTTTCAGCTCTTGGAGTTTTTTGTCTATAAATAATCCGTGTGTTTCAAATGTGACCATTTTCTTTAAAGATGTCTCCCGGTATGTTCTCACTTCAGCGTGTTTTAAAAATAAGAATTTAATGTGTAAATAATGGTGACTATTGAGTTTTCGGAGGGGAGATTGTCAATATACATGCTTTTTAGATACTAGAAGTGTCAAAATGAAGTATTAAGATGAGGGATTCTTTCTTTGGTGCATCTATTTATCGTTTATGAAATCTGGAGTTTGATAAATCGCCAGAGATAAAAACATCATTTTTAACCTATCGTCCATTCCAAATGTCAGCACGAAAAATACTTCTGTGTTCCCTCTTCCTGAATTTACCTCTCTCTTTGCTGATGAGTTATGAGATTTTATTTGCAGACAAAACACAATGCTCTATTAACTTGAAAATGATGGCTTTTACTCAGAAACGTGAGAACTGAAAAGAAAAAAAGGCATTTAATCCCCTGAGATATAATCATTTAACAAGGTTTGCTCTATGCTTAAAGTGGCATAGAGTGTTAGATGGAAAATGATCACAGGATAACCAAAAGCGAGGTTTTCATGGGCATCTCACCTTCCTTTCTGCCCTGAGGCCCCCTGAGCTGGTAGGCAAAGAGGATATTGAATACTCAATGGGGAAATTTCATTTCACATCATTGGAAGTAGAGATCGATGAATCTATTGTGATTTTTCCCCCCTGAAAATCAGGCAGAAATTCTCTCTTCATTGCCAGCCTGGACAATAAAATTCCAACAGATTTCTTTAGTTCTAGGTGAAAATTATGCTGTGTCCAAGAGTGCAGCCCAAAGGACCTGTAGTCCAGATGGCATCTAACCTCTTCCTCCGTGAACGGGAGGATAGAAGTGCATAAACCAAAAAAGTGAGTTAGTCAAGAAAACATAACATGGCAGAAAAGAAAGGCTTTGTAAAATAGCTGGTTCTTAAGATGTAATACAGTTTCTTGATACGGTGACTATTCTTTCTTTGTGCATATTTTATAGTTCTTAATTCCTGAGAAGTTTAAGACAAATTAAATTTGATGCAAACTCATTCCAGACCATGGCCATGCAGTTGAGCTGTTCTGATAATTGCTATAGAAAGCTTTTTTCAACAGCTGGTTAAGGAGACACTCAGGTTCTGTCTTAAGCACCAGAGGTGCCTCAGGTCCCAGCTGCACAAGGCTGGTTGCAGCTGTGGGAAGATGACCTCAGTGTGCTTTGGTTTTTCCTCTTGCAAGAAACATGCAAACCATGTTGGTCCTAAGGCGTGGGATCAAGGTATTGCCTCAGACTGTGGGACCAAAATGGCAGAAGATCTGTGGGAAGCAGAGACTTGCTCTGTATCTCAGATTCTGAATGCCCCATGAGGAAGAAATCTGGACCTGCTTCACCAGAATCCAGCATCTACTCAGTTGTCCTTCAGAAGCAATACTGACGTAGAATGCTCTTTGTTTACTCCTTTATTCTCCCATCGTCATCCAACAAGCTTGTGTTGCAAGCCTAGTGTGTGCCAAGAACTGTGTTAAGTGCTGGGGATGAACTATCCAGTAAGAAATGGCCCCTGCTCTCAAGGAGCGTTAGTCAGAGCTGGGATCAGGGTTACCGTAGACCAGGAGCTCTGGGAGAACACAGGAGAGACTTAAGTCAGACCCAGTGTGTGGGGTCCACGTGGCTCCCCATTAAGTCCCAGGCAGAGCGATCAGCAGTAGAGACCTTGCCTTTTGAAGGATTGGTTGGATTTACCTGTATTGAAAAGGTGGAACGGGCATTACAAGCCAAAGGAAAAGCAAAATAGGAGGCATGGAATGCATGGATGGTTTGGGAAAGCGCTTGTGGTTTGGTGTGTCCGGAGTGCAGGGCAAACATGGACAGTGAGAGTCAGGGTCCCACAAGGCCTGTGTGAGCCGAGTCTGGGAACTTTCACTGCCAAGCTCCAGTCAGTGGGGGTCCTGGAAAGATTTAGAGTAGGGGGAGGCAGGACCAGATTGGGGCTGTAGGGAGATTTCTGCAGCTATGATGTGGAGGGGAATTGGGACCAGGGAGGCCAGGTGAACCTGTCCAGGAGGGAGCAATGAGGATACAAACTGAGAAGAGATGGCGGCAGGACTGGAACAGAGGAGAGGGTTCTGGAGATGTTATGGGAAGGAATCTACAAGACCTTGAAAGTGATGGGATGTGAAGGGTGAGGTAGGAGGAAACATGGAGAGTGACAAGGGAGGGTTCTGGCACCAAGGTAGAGATGAGCAGACAGCATCAGATTCAGCTTGGACATGTGACTTGTGGGGAACCTGGGGCCTGTAAGTGAGATGCCATGACAGGGGAATGGCAGAGAGGCCTGAGGGACACAGAGATCTCCAAGTCCTGGGAAAGAGCACCATGTCAAATTGAGAGATGCATCTCCCCAAAGTGGAACATGGGAGTCGATGCCATGTCCCAGGCCGTTGCTCACAGCCGTCCTGTCCATTAGCCTCATGATTTAAGTGCTCTATCTAGATTCCACAGCAATTGGTTTTCCAAAGTTGGTGGACTCCTGTTCTCTTGATGGATTGGTGGGGGGTGGGAGGTGACCTCCAGCTGAGTGTCACTGTCACAGGTCTTTCCAGGCAGGTACGAGGGGATCTGCGGTGGGTGGGCAGTCCCATGGGGAAGGCTCTCTGCCAGGGAGAAGATAGGGCGATAGTGGCCACCTCCAATGGACATCTCTCTCCCTGCCTCTTTGTGCAGAGCAGACCCCAGGAAGCAGCCCTTGACCATAGTGAGACAGGGCCACATTGAGTGAGGAAGTGCTCCATCCATCTGAGGGTGGGCAGCCTGCCTGCACATGGGAAGACCGTGGGTTCCAGAGAGCGGAGTCTACATGAGCTTCGCCCTCCTCTCTCCCTGAGTGAATGGCCACGTTTGCCCCAGGGTGAAAGGTCTCTACCCCGGCAAGTCGGTGACGAGCGTGCTCCCTCTTGTGACTTTGTGCCTGAGCCAAAGACCACAGATGGCTCTCCTTCATGACCAGCTTCGTAGGAAAGAACCCAGAGAAGAAAGATCAGACGGACCTGCAAGGCTGCGTGCTTGGACGGAGGGAAGCCGCTCCCTCCCGGGGCCCTGATGCTGCAGACAGGGTTTGGCCCTTCACAGCCCTCCCCCCATCCCTGCCGGAACTGCCCAAATGTAGAACTTGGCCACCAGCTATCCACATCTCGCTCCCATGGCTCAGACTAGGATCAAGCCTTCCAAGATGTCAACGAGACCCCATCACTGCTCCCATCTTAGGGCCTGGCCAAACTGGCATTTTGCCTGCCTAGAGAAGTGCAGTCTCTGCGAGTCCACACTTTCCTCCTCTGTGGGCAGAGTTCTTGCAGATTTCAAAGGAGTGGGGGAAAAAAGACTTGTTAGTTTATTTGCTGACAAAGTCTTTAGGACCTCTGATTTGCAAGACTTTGGGCGAGGGTTATAAATGACACTTTTCAATGTAGTAGAGGGAATGAGATGTGAACCCAAGGGGAAGGTGATGAGCCTGTGAGAGGTACAAGGAGCCTGCAGACATCACAGGACTCCGAAACAGTCTCATAGAATGTCCCTCGGTACTGGGTCTTGAAGTACGAATGGGATCCCAAAGTTGGAAATGTGGCAGCGCCTTCTGGGAGGAGGCTACAGCGTGGACAAAGGTGAAGGTGACCCAGAGAAGGGCTTGTTCAGGGAATGCCAAGGCCCCTGTTCTATCAGAAGGGCAGAGTTCGGGGGAGAGGCCGGGAAACAATATTGAGAGACGGAGACTGGAAAGGTGGGCTGCGGAGGGTGATGGGTGTGCTGAACGCTGCGTTACAGAGCTCGGGCTTTGCTGGACAGACGATGGGAAGCCGATGAAGGGACTGAGCTGGAGAGTGACCCTCACACCCAGGCTCCCTTGAAGGAAATCTTCTTGGCCCCAGGGCCCATGATACATTGGAGAAAGAGACCCAGGTGGTGATGGGTGGAGGGTAGAGACCAAAGCATATGAGTGTGGCCGGCAAGCAAGAGGACAAAGATCCGCAAAGAGGCAGTAGCACTGGGAGCCGAAAGGAGTATTTGCATTGGAGAAGCAGAGGTCCCATCCCCAACCTGGAGGAGGCTGTCCCTTAAGAGGTGCTGTGGTCCCAGTACTCAGGACGAAAATGTGCTGAGACTTGGTTCCAGAGAAGAGGCACCCTTTGAGCTCCTGTCACGCTCCCAGACGTGCTCATGGAGAAGGGGGAGTTGCTCCTTCTGTGCCCTGCGTGCTCTCTGGAGCGGATCTTGGGAGCTGGAGCGAGGAGCGGGCAGGCACTGCTGGGCCAGCAGCCACAACAGAGCCGGCTGGGGGGGGGGGGGGGGGGGCGCAGAGCGGGCAGGGAGCCACGGCCCTTGCCTGGCCTAGAGGGCCCCCGAGGGCCAGCCCCACACCCTTTCACCACGTCTCAATGGGCAGGAGGCTGGAGCTGCCACAACTGCTAGTTGCCAAGAAGTGAAAAGTCCCTGTTTGCCCTGTGTGTTGATTCTGAAAACAAAGCTAGAGTTCTTTCTGCAAAGGCGAAGCCTTTTCTTGCTCTCTCACCCGCTCTTTCAACATTTCCCTGTTATGTTGAGAAGAAGAGGTGGGTGGGGGACTTCAGAAGCCCGGAGTGACAGACAGTTCTGCAAAATAAGCTGAGAGCACCACTGTCACACACAGGTGACAGGAGAGAGCTGAGGGACAGCCACCACCATGTTCCACCTTGTGCCACAGAATAAGCAGAGGGCCACTGGTCGGGAGACTTGGGCGTGGGTACCAGGTGAGCCTGACCCTCGAGGCCCCAGGGAGAGGCAGGACTGGGCAGAGGTGTGGGTCCCGCTGCCCCTGGTGCCACAGAAGGGTTGGCAAGTGTAGCTTCATTCATCCAGAAGGCCAGGTTCGAATTTAGAATTCTCGGGCTCCTGCAAGTTTTGTGAACTCTGCAGCTTGGGGAGAAGCATCCTGCCTCCTCATCCACTGTCCCAACCCCCAGCTCCATCCCACGTGTGCATCCTCCAGGCTAGACACCCAAGGTCTGTCTACACCCCTGCCAGCAGCTGCCCCTTGGCCACGCCGTGGGTCTAGAGGTACGCACACCAGGAGGAGTGCATTCCCAGGCAAGAGGCTCGAGCTGCCTGGGCTAGGAAACCCAGGATCCCGGCTACCTGGAGAAGTGGAGTGTGGGCTCCGGTGGGCACTCCCCCGTGACCCCGTGGGGATGGCTGCAGCCAGAGGAATACCAGAGCTGGACTCTTTAAGGTTTGGCGCCTGGGACCGACCCTTATTTCCCAGGGCCCTGTCTCAGGAATTGAGAGAGACGCTGGAAGAACTTTCTAAGACAGGATTTCTGAGCAACACAGCCGCCTAGGACCTACATCAAGGTCAGCTGTGCCTGCTAACTTAATGATAGTTCCCCAACATTGCCAGCCGTATTTCAAAGAGAAAAATAGGTCGGAGGCTCTTGTGCATTTGGTTTGTCTTACTTTTGCCCCCTTATTTGCATGGACATGTCATAATGAAAGCTCTTCTAGGTACAACCATTTCCCTGCATTTTAGGGATCTCCATATTGCAAAGTCCTGTCTGCCTTTCAGAACTGGCTGCAGGGGGTGAGGCTGTTGAGCAGAATTTATGCCCTGGCCCACAGCAGCACATGTTCAAAAGGGGAGACGTATGTCTTTCATACTGGCCTGTAATTTTTTTCTCCCAAACTACCATTTTTTTTTTTTACTTCAATCAGGTCATTTTTTCTATGCTTCCTCCTCCCTCCCCTCCCCACCCTCAAAGCTACTTGTTATCTAAAAATCTGTTGTTCTCCCACTAGTGTCAGGCTGATATTTTTGTCACACAAGGTGGAAAGGTTGAACCAAGGACAGCTAGGCCATCCTCAGGCAGGTGGAAGCCTTGGCATCCGCCGCCAAAATGAATGACATTGGGACCCTTCCGAGCAGCTAAAGCAGGCAACGTGGAATCAAGACAACGAGTTCTGCAGAGTCTCTCAAGGCGGCGTGGCCCACTGAACCCTGCCTGCCGTCGGTCCTGTTTGTGGCTCCTCTTCTCATGAGGCAGGAGCCCCTTGAATCAGCAACAAAGGTAGAGGAAAGTAGATACCACAGAGGCTTTCATTTTGAGTTTTTTTTTCCTATTTCAGTCGCAATGGGAGGAGGGGGAGGGGAGTGAAATGTCAACCTTGTGGCTGCTCACCACGAGCTGTCAGTGAATAAGGCAACGCAGCAAGGTGGCCACGCAGGCCTGGCGAGAGCGGCTGCCGGACGGCGTGCATGGCCTCCCTTTCCTCCTTCGGGATTCAGGGGTAGACATCAGAGTGGGTGAGGTGAGAGCTGACCCACTGTTGGCATCAGCGCGCTCGTCGCCCTGACATTGTAGGCGTGGGGAAACATCCCAGAATTCCACGTGCCCTGCTTCTGTTGGGGCCCCGGTTGTCAAGGTTGGCTTTTGTTGTTGGTGTGGAAAAGGTGGAGAGGTGCTCGCCCTGTTATACTCAGCCAGCCAGCCGAGGGAAAACTGCATCTGTGTGGCCCCGTATTCCCGCAAATGCACTTCAGCCCAGTTCCGCAAAACTGGTTGTGACTTTGGGCATGTTGGAAACGACGTGCATAGAGCTAAGTTCAGGCTAAGACACAGGCTGTCTGCTGGGGCCACAGACTCCACAGTGTCACTCCCGAGACCAGGGCTGCATATGCACCTTAAACCAAAGGAGGATTTGAAACGAAAACCCCATGTGTGATGCGTCACACCGAGACATCGAGGGAAGAAATCAGTGTGATGGAGAAAGGTTAGAGAGAGCTTCCTTCTCGGCACAGGATGGAGTGTCGACTCCGTACCAGGCACTGTTTGCTGGCATCTGGCCTCTGCCTGGGTCCTCACACTAACTCCAGGAGGTGGGCACCACTCCCCACATGTGACTGATGAGGAAACTGAGGCTCAGCGAGAGCATGTGACTTGTCCATAGACGTGTGGCTGGTAGTGGCAGAGTGCAGATTTCAAGGCCTGTGCTGGTGACCGCTCCGCCACTTGGGTCCAGGAGAGAGGTAGATTTGAGCAGATGGGAGGGGATCACGTGGGCTGAGGACCAAGCCATGGGTTAGTGACAGTGAGGAGCCATCAGAGAGAGTGGTTGGCATCAGTGAAGAGGGGCTAAGACTGGGGAGGTGAGGGGAAGCCTGGGGAACTCTGGCAGCGCCAGGTTTCCAATGGTGGCTGCAGTGGGTGAAGTGACGGGAGAGGAGGGCTGAGTATCAAGGTTGGGGACCGAGTCAGGGGGTTGTGCAGGAGTCAGAGTGGCTCCTGTGCCGTGGGAAAGGGGTGCATTTGGAGACATTGTGCAAGAAGAGTCAGCAGGCTTGCTTGCTGATGTGAGGGAGGAGTCAAAGATTTGGGCCTGGTGGCTGGTGGATGGCAGGACCACAGAAATGGGAAAGTTCAGCAAGGGGCTGTCTAGGCGTGGAAGTTGACAAGGTAACAGCTGCCCCAGCAGGGTGCCACATCTTGTGAACCACTAAAAATGTCACAGCAGAGTCCAGTCAGGGGCAGCTGCAGGTGTGGCTGTGGGCCAGCACAGAGAGGGCAGAGGGGACAGGTGAAGGCAAGAGTCTGGTAGCCCTCAAAGGAGGCAAGTAGCAAGCGCTCAGATTTCCATGGCCTCTGCCACGTAAGGTCCCAGTCACAGCATAAACCAAAGAAAATCACCACCTCCTGGAAGATCATCTAAAGAAAACCAAGCCCCTGTATTTGTAGATTATTCTTTACTCATCCTCAGACAACAGTCAGAGTTCAATATTTTGTCACAGCAAATTACATCACAGCAAAAATCCAAAATAAAGCTAATGGCAGTGTCCGGCGAGAGGGGGTGGTTGCTTCCGGGGTCTTTCGCGGGCTGGTGTGTTCGGAATGGGGGAGAGCAAACGCATTTGTATAAAGTCAGCATAGCTCGGGCTCTTACCTTGTGCTATGAGTTTCTACTGAACCCCTTTTATGGGCAAAGTATCATGCTTCAATTCTTAGCGCTTTTAACAATTTTTATTTTTTAAAAACAGTTAAGATTCTGTGTAATTATTACAGGCTTTAGCCAGTTGATAACTGGATGAACACATAGTGTAAAGCTGCCAACACCGACCCCTCTAATGATGCTGAGCACATTTTGACTGGATAAGAGCAAAAATTTAGACTCGGAAGAAATAATCAGTGCAAGATATACCTGACAACAGTTAAGACAGCACAGAGTAATTCAGTCATTGGTTAAAACTGTCTAAGGAATTATATTTTATAAGTAACACTGAAAACCACAAAAAAAGTGACCCAGACCATGCTTACTTGATGAAAATTCATTTGGCTGATTAATTCTCCGTAAAATGTCTGCATTTGTAATGTCTGTCTGCGTTGACATCCAGATATGTCACTGGGGTCAGGACAATGGAGTCAGACGGTCCTTCAGTCTGGAGTCTGGTGGAGCTCTGCCTGCCTTGGCGGGTCCTGTGCCGGGGGATGGTGGGTGGGGGCGCTGGACCCGGGGCGGCAATGGCTGTGAGTGCTTGGATGGGCGGACCTGCGGGGTTCTGGTCGAGGGGTGAGCTTTGTGCTGCTCAAAGGCAAGAGGGAGGACGGTTCCCAGGATCGGCAGTGACGGGTTATGACAGGTAAAGAGTGAACGCAGCTTTGAGTCTGGCAATAAGGGGCTCCCCTAGACGGGTTAACTGAGTTAAAGCTTTAATGCCTGTCGAAAGAAGAGGGTTTAAATCTGAGGGCGGCAGGGACTCATGGGAGCGTTTTCCAGAGTGAAACATACAGTTAAAACAGTGTGCAGAGCAGGCGGTCTGTGGTTTGGGGCTTATTTAGACCAAAATTAAAAGGGGTGCTCACACGAGGGAGCTTTTGATGAGAGCTGGGCCACCAATATAGAGAAGGGGCATGTAATTAGTGTAAACGGTCTAGATAAATATTCCTGGAGCTTTCATGGCCAGCTAAAGTGGATCGTTAACTGTTTTTTGCGAACCTTCTTGGGTTTCTCTCCGCCATGCTTTTGGAGAAGGATGGTTGGGGAAACACGACTTGAAATATTTTGGGGAGTTTGTGGAGTCGGCCTGAGTCAACACTCAGGACCGTGTCATTCATCCAAAGAGAAGACTAAAAGCCATAGGAATCATGATGGAAGACTGCGATGATAGAAAATTTAGCACTGCCAGATTTACAAAGGCAGGCGACTCCTCTCGATGGAGGTCACAGGAAACTGGCACACAGTGTGGTCTCAGGGACAGGACGGCCACATGGTGGCTGAACCCAGAACCTCCCTGGGGTTTAGGATGCAGCTTTGCTGATGGTAGTGGCCGTGTGCTCTGCTGCAATCACCCCAGCTCAGAGTGGTGGAGAAGTCACCGTGTGCTGGCCCTGCCCTCCTGGGGGCAGGCTTTGTCCCCTTGCACATATCACCAGGAAAAGATGGATAGCACGCCACCTGTTTCTGATCTAACCACAGTGCTCTCCTCCACACCAGGGCTGCTCAGGGTCCAGAGGGAGGCCGCTCACCCTTTCTATTTCTTCCTTTTCAGTTACTTTAGAGCAGTTCTCGCTGGCAGTGAGGCACTGTCCCGACCAAGAGGACCAGGCCTTGTTAATGAAGGTAGGTTCTCCGACAAGGTACTGCCTTCCTTAAAGGCTCACAGCATTTTTATTGCCCTGAGGAGAGGTTCATTTTTACAAGCAGGAGTGTATTTATCATCTCTGAATTTTGTGCTCCGTGGGGATAAACTTGTCGTCGGTGGGTAGGAAGGTTGCTGGTTAATGAGAACCCACAGAGCGAGCACGGTGACAGGAGAGTGGGTGTCACCTGCTAGCGGGGAATCTGTGTAATTCTCCAGAGGGCCCAGTTGCTTCTATTTAAGCTTATCTGACAGAGTCTTGATTCTTTTAGGAGATTTATGAGGCTTGGCCAAATTCCCTGGCTCTCACCGTACTTTTTAATTAAGACAAAGGATTCCGTATGCTCTTGTCTGCTGCATCCTCACCTTCGTGGCTGTGGGGAAGGCTACACAAATTAGGCTATTCGTGTTAACCGCTGGAATGGGCGTCTTATGTCATAGATTCCTCGCCTTTGAGTGGAAGACAAACTTCTTCTCTTCTTGGTATCAATTGTTTTATTTGCTGCCGAATGACAAAGGAGCACAGGTGTGGTGTAACCTAGATTAAGTTTTGCCTCTAGGTGAGCCAAAGGTGGGGGAAACCTGGCCAGCAGCCTGCATGCATTTAATTAAAACTTTGTCTTTGAAGGCAGAAGACAGAAGATAACAACAAATCGCAAACATCCACACACACTTTTCCACCAGTGACTAACACTCGTGTTTTCACCTAGAATCTGTATTTAGACTGACCTTGAGGCATACGCATTTCCGTGATGTCATTTCAATTCCTGTACCATCAGGAAACCGCCTGTACTAGGAATTGCATTTTTTTACCTAAACACCATACCAGGTGTCCTCTGACTTTAGAAATGGGTGGAAAAAATAGGGTGTAACTATAAGGGATTTTCAACTCATTTGCCTAAGATGTGATATTTTTGGTCTGTCTTTTTTTTCTAAGTTTTCAGTGATGTTAATTTTGTAATAAAGAAGTACTGATAACAAATATTGGTTCGTCTGGAAGACCTGGTCCACGAGAGTCCTGGGTGTAATACGTCAACTTCGAATGGCATAAATTCAGGCACATAAGCTTTTCCCGGTATTTTGAAGTTTTCCACATTTAGCTCTCAGTTCCCCACCCTGAGGTCCATTCCCCAAGGACCTTTCCTTTCATATACCGGCTGTATTTCTGTGGCCTTGAAGCAGCTTTTGGGACCAAGACACTCATCTCTTTACCCCTAGTGACTCTTCAAGTTGCTGGGGACACAGGCCTTCGGCCCTTTCTTCCCATTCTTCTGTCTAGCATTTTTTCCTACCATCACTCCTTCTTGCTTCTCTCTTCTTCTTCTCCCACTGTCCATCTCTGCCCCATTTTCCCCTCTCCACTGTGCTGCTGTGTGCTGAACACCTGCCTGTGTGCTGCTTGGTACCACTAGTGAGCCCCACGTGGGAGTTATGTGGGTGTCTCAGAAGCAGTGTGGGGAGCTGGGGCAGACCACGGAGCCCAGCATCAGGAAACCAGAACTCCAGTGCAGCTTCCAGCTGTCCCCGTGGCCTGCCTGCCTTAGGATGCCACATCATGTCTATAGCAAGAGGGTAGAAAGAGATGCCACCGAAAGCATCCTTCTCTCAGTTTCCCACTTTCCTGCAGACTCTCATTCTGCCTCCAGCTGGCATCTCTGAAACTTTTGGTTAGAAGCTAACAGGTGGCCGGGCCAGTGGCGCAGCAGTTAAGTGCGCACGTTCTGCTTCTCGGCGGCCCGGGGTTCGCCGGTTCGGATCCCAGGTGCAGACATGACACCGCTTGGCAAAAGCTGTGCTGTGGTAGGCTTCCCACGTATAAAGTAGAGGAAGATGGGAGTGGATGTTAGCTCAGAGCCAGTCTTCCTCAGCAAAAAGAGGAGGATTGGCAGCAGTTAGCTCAGAGCTAATCTTCCTCAAAAAAAAAGAAAGAAAGAAAGAAACTAACAGTTGGGGGTGGGAGAGGAAGGTTAACATGGCCTGAGGTGTCCTGAAATGTGCATGATCTCAGGGACATTCAATATTTTGTGTCTTCCCTGTTGGTTTCTGCAGACTCTGTGACTGTGGCAACTGGGGACGCTGTCTGTGGGTGTTTTCTCAGTGTTTGCAGGTATTTGAACAGGCATCATCAAAGAAGTTTCACTGAACAAAAAGTGTGCTCTGTTCATATATACTGAAACTATTTTATGATTTGTTTTCAGGAGACTGAGGTTTTTTAATGTCACATATCAGAGAGCACTGTGTGAGTGTGACAATGGTGTGCGGGATTTTTGTAGATCTTATGTAGCTGTGGGAGAACTTGCTCAGGGTGACAGGAGGTCATCTTGATCACAGTTTGCCTGCAGTCCGGTATGTGTTTACTTGGGTGAGCTAGTCCTTTGCAGATTATCTGCCACAAACTTGAATCTTTAACTCGACCTCCCTGGGTGAAAAGTTGTCTCAGGCAAAAACTGCAGATCTGGACCAAATATCATGCTGTAAAATGACATTTTGCCTGCATCCTGTTGCCTCCCTGTGTTGTCAGAGATAATGGAGGCTTGAGGACAAATATGTCATTCAGATCTGTGAGGGTGCTCTCCACGTGAACTGCAGAGAAGAGGCGAGAGATGAACACACAGCTGAGCCAACGTCAGATACAGGCTGAGCCAAGGTCAGATACCCCTGGAGACACAGACCCAGAGTGCAGGGCTGTGGGGACAGCAGAGGCCAGAGCCTTCATCTGACAACCAAGAAGAGCCGGGGAGAGGAAGAGCAGCAGCTCTCTGCCGTCACACTGCTAGTTAGCAGGCAGTAGAACGGGGACCAGAAAGCCGGGGTCTCTGCACCGTTAGGCTGGGCTTCTTCCTGGGGTCTCCACCCGGATAAGTAGATTCACAGAAAAATCTACCACCTCGCCCCTCCGCCACACCAGGGCCACATGGGAGGTAAGATGTGCTGAAACCACAAGCTGTGCTGTATGTGTTGTGGCTGGCAGTGGAATCGCTCTCGTGGCTTCTTGTTAATCACACCCCGTTTGCCGAGAGAACCATAAGCCAGGAGGGAGCTGGCTTCTCCGACACTCAGTTTTCCCATCTACCGAGTAGAGATCGAGGCTGCTCCTGAGCTATGATTTTCCCACCACCGCAGCCAGGTGAAGAGGCCAGGAAGGAGACGCGGAGGGCTAAGACAGCTGTTGCTAGGGCTTGCCTCGCAGCGAGATTGCACTACAGTTTGAACCACAGAAAAGATGTAGATTCTCTGAATTACTTATTTGACCCCATTCACTTTTCCTCTCCATACTTACCTGTTTCTTCGCTCCTTCTTAGTTCTACTGGCCAATGATTCTCTTCGGTCCCTTGCTATCACGGTCACTACCCTGGAGAGCCTGTTTATCCCTCAGCTCCACCTCCCACTCCGGACCTAAGCTCCAGCCCACTCCCAAGTGTGCTCAGCAGGTCTGAACCTCACCCACCTCCGTGCTCATGCCTCAGCCTCAGCACCCGGGACAGTCTGTGACCCTCCCCTGCCCGGGGCTGCCATGCTAGATGCAGTGCACCGGTTGCTCCTTTGCAGCATCTTTCAGAGTCATGCTTTTCCCTCCGTCCCAGGCTTGATCCCCCAGGGGCGAGTCTGGTCCCCACTCTGCCAGGAACCAGGTGTGACCTTGGGCAGATCACTTTTATCTCTTTTAGCCCAGGATCCACTTCTGGTAAAAGAGGAAGTGAATTAGATTACTCCAAAGACCCTTCCAGCATCCGCACTCCGTGAATCTATGCCTGGACATTGCCGACAAGACTGTGATTCTGAACATGCTTTGAGAAGGAACCAAGCTGGCCCTCTACTGCCTGTCTCTCTCCTTCCAGCTCAGCCAAATTGACCCGCTCAGAGCCCCACCGCCCTACATGTCTCTCTCTGGATTAGCTTCCAGCCATAACTCTTTCCTTTGGAGTAGGGTGATCACAGACTTATCATCCAAACCTGGGCTTTTTTGAGAGTGGAAGGGGGCACCATTAAAAATTAAGCTTGCGTGACAGGCATAAACCACGAGTGTCCCAGGCAAGCCAGGGCATGCGGTTAGCTGATTTTTGAATCAAGTCTAAAATCCCTCGCTCAATCAGATGGCTCTACTTTGACTTTCAGGCTTTGCTCTCAGCTCTTGGTCCACATGCTCCCTGCATCCAATCCCTCGGGATTGTCTCCTCTTAAAACTTGTGCCCTCTTTTCAGTGATGGAACTTGGCAGGAAGACAGGCCTCGTGGTGCCAATCTGCATTTGGACCGTCATTTTCTAAATCAAATACAAATGATCACACTTCCTCATTCTGTTCTTCAGGGAGTTTCGTACACACCTGGCAGCAGCCATTTCCAATTTGGGTGTGAGACAGCAGCCCCAGCAAGGATCCTCACTGGCATGAAAACTGGGGCCAGGCCCTGCTGGGCCTCCCTGCCTCCCTTGGAAAAGCAAGGAGGATGTTCAGAGGAAAGTGGCCGTTCCTGGTAAAGGCTGCTCCCCAGGTCAGGGGAAAGAGCTGCCAAAGGAGCTTTGACTGATCTGTTATAACTGGAGCAAGACAGTAGAGCAAGGGTTGACCCAGAGCAGGGCTTCCCCACTCCTGTGATGCTGAATGAGTGCCCAGAATGTTCCCCACTCTGCAACCCCCAGCACAGGCCCGGCTCGGCCACTCTACCTAAGGGCTCTGGCTAGAGGCAGCCTGTGAAGTTCAAGGCAGGCCTTTCTGTAGGTGGGGTCCGATGTTATTCCACATCTACCGCAGAAAACGGTAGCAAGAGCTGAGCTGCCTGCATGAAAATAAATAGCACCGTCTGAAGTCTCTGTTCCCCAACTTTCAGACAGTCACCCCAGCAGCAGCAATGATGCTCCGGCCCATGTGAAGTGCTGGCAGAGGGGGCAGACTATCTGTGGCGAGGCAGATGGTCCCTCAGTCTGAAGACACAGCAGGGCAGTTTTAGTATCTGCTGTCTGCCCAGCCGGCATGTGCAGGGGCCCATCAGCATTGGTGGGCACAGTTGCCAGGTGCTGAGGCCCAGGTGTAGAAAATCTGCAGAGACAACTCCCCAGGGCGGGGCTCCACCTACGGGAGATGCACAGGGCTGGAGCGCTGCTGGAAGCTTCCTTAGCATTTCGTACAAGCCCCCATGTATTAATGCTGCCCCAAAATGCACAGGGGAAACTGGGCTCTTCTGTCAGGAAGCCCACCAAGCCTGCCTCCCACACGTCTTCTTGCCACTGTGGTCTGGCCAGATCCGGCCCTTTCTCTGTCTAATGATGTTCTAGGAAATTGGACACACTCGAGTCCTTCTTGAAACCAAAAGTTCCCCCGTGAACAACATGCCCCAACCCTTCAGTCTTCCAAGTTTACAAAATACAACTTCTTCCCAGAAACAGGGCATTTTCTCCTAGCCTGACAGAATCCTGGGCTGTGAGGATTGAGAGTTTTCGTGAGAAAAAAGTGACTTTCCCTGAGCGCGGGAATGGCTGTGTGTGGAGGAGAAAGGGCATTTTCCACATGAGCACTCAGCTGATTCACCTGCCCCAAGAAAGTGTAGAGACACCCCAGCAAGCTGCTTATCTAGGCTTCCTGAAATTGGCATTGTCACAAAGGTTCTTTCTGCCACACCCGCCCGCGCCCCTCCACGTGCTCCATCCTGCACATCCTCGCAGGATCTCTGTCTGCTTTGTGCTTTGGAGAAGGCTTCAGCTCCTTCAGCTCTGACGGGGTGCTCGCCACAGCAAGCCCGTCTAAGCAGGGCATTTGCAAGGGACTGTCCCTGCCTTACCGGTGGCTGGCAGCAGCAGTTTGAGCCTGTCAAGTGGGCGGGGTGGGGTTTTTCCCTCTTTCCTGCATTCTAACTGCTTTTTCTTCCTTTTCTCAGCTTCTGTAGGTGGTAGCTGGTTTGAGCACCAAGCCTAGCAGCCAAGAGTTAATGATAAGCACCTCCTGTCAAGCGCAGGAGGACCATGACGTCCTTTCTGCAGGTGGCCCTTTCATACCCGCGGACCCCTTTGTGGCCCCTTGCCTTTGAGAGTGTCCTGGGCCCCTGAGCAACAGGCAGGAGCAAACATCCTGTGTGGGCACCACATGTGCCTACAGCCATCACTCAGTCATCTGGGGCTGGTCATGGGATTGAGCCTCCTACACAGAAGAAAAGGTTTCTCATTTGGGGCTTGACTGCATTTCCAGACTCAGTCCAGGGTGACTAGCGTCAGTCCCTCTTTGAATTCCATTAGCATAGATCATGAAGGGTGACAGGGGTCTGCGGAGTTGAAATCCAGCCCATATACCCTGTTCTTTTCCTGCCACCTTCTCTGCTCTTTGCAAGCTAGAACCACGTGGAAAGAAGGGAGCGTGTGACTGACAGTGTTCCTCAGATAAGCTGTTCCACAAATGTCACTGAGTGCCAATTATGTGCCAGGAATGTTCTCTTCTAGTGCCTGGCTCACTTGAAAAATATGTTTCTATTTTTTTCATATTTAATAAGAGAAAAGAGCTACTAGTGACATAGAAATCAACTTCCAGGCCTAGTCTTCCAGCAATAAATGATTTTCTCTCATTCCTGTATTTCTGTGCCATTGAGACCCGGGAATGCCTCCCTCTTTCATTCCTGGTATTGCATCACAAGTTCCCAGCCAGTGAAGGCCCTTCTACAGGGCTCCTCTGAAACCAAGCCCCCCAATCTCAGTGACAACTATCCGCCCTAGTGAAGCTTTAATTTTGGAAAGTGATCTTTAGTGCATAGGACTAACTTTCTATCTTAAAGGAATAAATGCCTAATGATAGACTTTCAGGCTCCGCGATAAGTCAACGGAAGGCTTATTTCCGTGACCCTCTGCACATGCCTGCCACAATCCCTCTTCACATACACTTAGCCATGCCTATTTTGTGCCAGGCACTGTGCTAGACGCTGGGGTGCTAATATCACTGAGACCTGGTCCTCCTCAGGTGGCTTGCTGACTACTGGGTGAGACAGGCACTTCATTGCAGCCCAATAAGCAGGCACATTGCTGTGGGCCAAGCACTGTGAGGGAGAAAGTTTGGGTTGCTAACAGAGCCCTCAGCGTGGGTGCCCAACTTAACATGGGTTTAGAGAAGACTTGCCAGAGGAGGTGTCATTTGAGCTAAGTCTCTGTGTCTCTGCAGGAAATTAAATTTAACCAACTGTGTGGGTTCCACTGTGCTTGCTGGTGGGGTCAACGTGAGAAGTTGTGTTCTGAGTTTTCCATTTATAGAGTGTTTCAGGTGCACTGATGCATGCCTTGAGAGCTGGCTGCCAAAGTAGGGGGCCCACACAGCTGTCTCTCCAGGGGAGAAGCATCCAGAAGCTTCCATTCTTGTTGTGCTGTGTGTGTTTCCCCAATGTGCTATGGCTATCTTGAAATTACAGCATTCAATATTCCTTCCTTTGGCTTGGAAGACTTCCCTGACTTCCAAAGGTTTGTTTCAGAGTCGGGTGTCTCTGAGAGGGAACGCAACAGAAACCGTCATCTGCCAATAGCTGCTCCAGGCTTGTTCTGAGAGCATGGTCTCCACGGCCAGGTGCCAGGGATAGAGAGATGGGTGCTAGTGGATTAGGAAGAGAAGGGCAGAAGAATTCTTGTCCTGTAAGAAAAGGACCTTCTCTGCTATCTGAGAGTCTGCATTTCACCCATCTTCACAAAGCTCTCCTATCAGGGGAAATGGACCAGTGTCTTTCCAGCCAGATGTCATCAGGTGCATGCATTACACGTGGCTGGTCACGTAAGAGGAGCATATGGTCGCACAGATGGATGGCAGCAGCATGTGAGAACAGTACACCTGCTCTGCGCCTTGACACTTCTTTGTGAAGCATCTAAATAAATATCTAAGTGGAGAACCAGCTGGAAAGCAGAAATCCCAGTGTTCAGAAAAGCAGCGGGCTTCCCCTGGAATGGCGAATGTAACCCTCTGGGGGCTCCTGGCCCTGCCAGTCTGGCACAGGACGTGTGGACGTGTGGAGGTTGTCCCTCCCTGAGCACTCTACCCTCCGTTTCCTCTGTGCACAGCCTCAGGGGGCAGATTTCATTTCAGGCTGTTCTAGAGGACAGGGCGGAGGGCAGGAGAGGAAATCGCTTGAGACAAATAAGAAAATTAGAAGGATTTGGTGAAAGCCATTTGTGGGAAAATGAGAGCAAAGTTTAGCCCTAGGGGACTAAAGTGAACAGGAGGAGAGAACAGGGCCTGGCCCAAACTTTTCATTTCACCATTTAAATAAAGAGGTCAAGATGTTGAAGTGCCCAGGAGACTTTTCTTGAGTGATTTACCCAAAATATGGAGAAATTCCATCAGGAAGTTTCAGCGATATGAATCCAGGCTACCAGACATTAACAGAATTACCAAGTGGCTGGCAGGATAGCAGATTTCACAGCACACAGTGAAGGGGAGTTAGCACTGAAGCTATGCGGGGAGTCACGCGGCCTGGGGCTGACGAAAGCGGCAGAGCTCAGCACTCACACTGACGCAGCTCCCCCACCTGCAGCCAACCACATTGGGGCCCTGATTGAACACTGGAAAGGTGATGAGACTTGAAGCTTTCTGTTCCCTGCACCTGCCCACTCTTCCTCTTACCCTTACTAAACTTTAGCCGCTCTCTTTTTGGTTAATTTTACAATGTCCACAAGTCCACGAAACACACACGCAAACCCCCTATGGATGTCAACTCTGAGATGGCGAAAAAGAAAAAGATTGCTTAGATGTACTCGCTCCCTCTCCTAGGACCCTGCAAGCTGCCTGGCACAGGCAGCTCTCAAGAGATAAGAATGCGAAGGAGGGAGGAGCTTAGTTTTGGAATAAGTGCCAGGAAAATGGCCGGCATGAAGGCCCCAGACGGCCAATTGCTGCTTCTTCTCAGCTTCTCCTGTTGGAATGTTTTCACCTTCAGGAAAATCTTGCCACCTTTGTCTCTTCGAGGACTGTGAAAAAAAGGACAGGACGGGGATGAGGGGACTGGACGTGTTCTCGAAATCCTTGCCTGATGGGCAACTAGGAATAGCCTATTGATAATCACTTGAGTAATATGTTATTTTTTGAAAGTACTTTCACAGGAAACATAACATTAAATGTAAGGATTAAGACCAGTTATATCAACAAGATTAACCTACTATGAAAAGTGAAAGGCTCTCAGATTGGGTGAAAAACCAAACCCAACTATGTATGTACAAGAATACAGACTTGTGCCTCCAGGAGGATGGAGACGACATACTCAGCCCCATTCTTTTGGCTTAGTTCAACTAAAAACACTGAGCGTCATGTATAAAACAAGCACAAGAAAACTGAAAGCAGACAAGCTAGGGACCTTAGGACCTGAAAAATGACACGGTGGGAGTTCCCTGGGTTTTCTCTATGCCTCACATATCCCAGATTTGGAGCTGAAGAAGCTGGCAACCTGACAAGGGCTAACAAGAGCAGACCCCCCCCCCCCAAAAAAAAAGCCTATTCTAGCCAAAAGCCAAAGGACCAGGAAAGGGCCAGCCTGGCAAGACAACAAACTTTAAGACAATAATCACTCTAATCCAGCCAGACACCGCAGAAAAATCTGTGCCCCACCTTCATCCATGCCCCAAAAGGCCATGTGAGAAGCACAGATTTTCATGTTCACTAGCCTGTAAGGAGGCAATGCAACCCCACCCCTGGGACTGTCAGAAGAGGCCTGGAAGGGAGTTGGGGTCTTCATCTCCACTTGGCAGTAGGAGGCCTCCCCCAACCCCACCTGATAACAGTGTCATTGGGATCACTTGGGGAGTGTGGACTTCTTCCTTTCCTCTCCCCATTCCTGCTAGGTGGTGTTGGAGAAGGCCAAATGGAAGTTTAGACTTTCACCACCACCCAGTGGTGATGAAGCCACCACCTGCCCCGCCTCCCTGCCAGTGATGTCAGTGGCAGCCACGCGGAGAGTGGAAATGAGGAACTCTTCTTCTCCCAGCCAAGGTGATATAAATGCAGGTCTGGTGGGGAACCAGAACTTTCGTGTCCCCAGCAGTAATGAGGAACACTTCCCCTACTTGGTTGTCAACAGAGGCTGCAGTGTACCCCCCTTCCTCTGATGGAGCAGCCTCACAGAAAGTTAGCTGAGACAAGGTTTAAATAAGATGCAGAGTCTCATAATATAATACCTCAAATGGTCATTTCAGCAAAAAATCACTCATAATACCAAGAACCAGGAGGAACTCAAATTTAATGAAAAAAAGACAATCATCAGACCTCAGCGCCAATATGACAGTGATATTTAAATTATCTGAAAAAGGTTTGAAAGCAGACATCATAAAAATGTTTTAATAAGTAATTACAAATATGCTTGAAATAAATAAAACAAAGAAAGTCTTACCACATAGTCTCAGCAAAGAAATAGAAAATATAAACAACCCCATGGAAATATTAGAACTGCACAGTAACGGAAATAAAAATCTCAATAGATGGGCTCAATAGCAAGATGGAAGGGATGGAGGAAAGACAAAGTGAACTGGAAGACGGAAGAATAGAAATTACTGAATCTAAATAACAGAAGGAACACAGACTGAAAAAAAAAAGGAGAGCATCAGGGACCTGTGGGACTATAACAAAAGGTTTAACATTTGTGTCATTGGAGTCCCAGAAGGAGAGGAGAAAGAGGACAGGGCTGAAAACGTGCTCATAGAAATAATAGCCAAAGTCTCCCCAAATTAGGCAAAAGACAAACCTGCACATTCAAGAAACTGAATGATAAACAGGATAAACTCAAGAAATCCATACCAAGATACATCATAGTTAAAATTCTGAGAATTAAAGACAAAGAAAAAACCTTGAAAGCAATGAGAGAAAAACAACACCTCTTTTAGGGGAAAACCAATTCAAATGACAGATTTCTCATCAGAAAGCATGAATGCCAGAAGGAAGTGTCACGTTATTCAAGTGTTGGAAAAAAAGAACTGTCAACACAGAACCCTATGTCCAGTGAAAATATTCTTCAGGAATTAAAGAGAAATTAAGATATTCTTAGGTAAATCTAAGAAGATTTATCATCAGAAGACCTACACCAAAGGAATGGCTAAAAGAAGTTCCCTAAACAGAAAAAAAACGATAGGAGAAGGAATCATGGAGTATCAGGAAGGAAGGAGGAATACAGTAAGCAAAAATGGTAAATGCATTCATCTTTCCTTCTCCTTTTGAGTTTTCTAAATTATGTTTAACAATTCAGGGAAAAATTATAACACCATCTGATGTGATTCTAAATAAATATAGAGATAATATTTAAAACAATTATATTGTAAATAGGAGAGGAGAGAGGGGCATCAACTCTTTACTCAAACTGTTGACACGTGTAGACTGTGAGACTGTGATAAGATATATTTTTCCACCCTTTTACTCTCTATCTGTGTGATTTTGTAGACAGCATACAATTATTTCATGTTTTTTAATTCACTCTGCCAATCTGTCTTTAATTGTTGCATTTAGATCATTTACATTTAATGTAACTACATAGATATAATGGATCTTAAGACTGCTATTTTTTTTTTCTGTTTGTTCTCTCCATTTTTCATTTCTGTTTTCTCTCCCTTGCCATACTATACATTACTTGAGCATTTTTTCAGAATATCATTTTGACTTATCTATGGCATTTTGGAGCGTCTCTCTGAATAGCTTTTTTAAATTGATCTAGTAATACCTAGAAAAAATATAGAATGCAAATATTAATGAAAAGAAAGCAAAAGTGGCTATATTAATATTAACTAAAGTAGACATCAGAGCAAAGGAAATTATCAAAGACAGAGAGGGACGTTACATAATCATAAAAAGGTCAATCCAAGAAGATATAGCAGTGTTAAGTGTGTATGCAGCAAATATCAGAGCTTCAAAATATGCGAAGCAAAACCTGATAGAACTGAAGGTAAAACCAGGCAAATACACAATTATAGTTGGAGATTTCAACACCCTTCTCTCAACAATTGACAGAGCAATTAGACAGAAAACCAGAACATACAGAAAAACTCAACGCATTGACAAACAGGATCCAATAGACATTTATAAGACAGTCCACTCAACAACAGTAGATTACTTTATTTTCAAGTGCCGATGGAACATATACCAAGACAGACCATAAACTGGAACAAAGGCAAACCTCAAAAATGTCTAAAGTTTCAAAGGAAATAAAGAATACATCAAACTGGATGAAAATGAACATACAATATATCAAATTTGTGAGACATAGATAAAACAGTGCTGAAAGGGGAATTTATAGCTTACGTTAAATAGAGGAAGAGTCTCAAATCAATAATCTAAGCTACCACCTCAAGGGCCTAAAAAATGAAGAGCAAAATAAACCCAAAGAAAGCAGAAAGAAGGAAATAATAAAGATAGGAGCGTGAATCAATGACATTGAAAACAGAAAAAAGGAAAGAAAAACAATGAAGTGAAGAGTTGAATCTTTAAAAAGATTGATAAAATTCATAACCCTCTAACAAGACTACTAAAGAGAAGATAGAAATTACTAGTATCAGGAATGAAACAGATGATATCAGTACACACTCTGCAGACATCAAAATGATAATAAGGGAATACTAAGAAAATTCTATACACACAAATTTGACATCTAGATGAAATGGACCAATTCTTGAAAAACACAAATTACCGTGCTCAATATGAAATAGATAATTTGAATAGCCCTATAGGAAAATCCCTATTAAGGAAATTGAATTTGGTTTTAAAATTCTAGGAGAGTACTCCAGTTTCTAAAATTCACTGGAGAATTCTACTAAACATTTAAAGAAGACAACAATTCTGCACAATCACTTCCAGAAAGTGCGAAAGGAGGAAATACTTACCATTCATTTTATGAAGCTAATAATCCCCTAATAGCACACCAGACAAAGAGAGAACAAACAATGACAACTACTGACCAATATTCCTTGTAAATATAGACACAAAATTTCCTAACAAAATATTAGGAAATAGAGTTCAGCAATATATAAAAAGAATTATACACCCTGACCAAGTGTTGTTTAATCCAGTGGTGCAAGACTGGTCCAATTTTCAAAAATCAATCAAATTAGTTATCAGTATTTATAGGCTAAGGGGAAAAAAGTCACATGATTATATCGATTGATACAGAAGAAACGCTTGACAAAATTCAATACCCATTCGTGATAACAGCTCTCAGACAAATAGGAAGAGAGTGGAACGTCCTCAACTTGATAAAGAGCATCTACAATATCCTATAGCTAACATCATACATAGTGGGAAAGAATGCTTTCCCCATAATATCAAGAATAAGGCTAGGAAGTTTGGTCTCATCATTCTTATTCAATATGATACTGGAAGTTCTAGCCAGTGCAGCAAGGCAAGAAATGGAAATAAAAGGCATATCCTTTCATATCAGAAAGGAAGAAATGAAACAGTCCCTATTTATAGATGACATTATGGTCTATTTAGAAAATCCCAAGGAATCTACAAAACAAACAAAAACCCTAGGACAAAATGAGTTCAGCAAGGTCACAGGATACAAGATCAACATACAAAAATTAGTTGAATTTTTATATACTAGCAATGAACACCTGGACAGAAAAATTTTTTTAAATCAATGCCATGTACAGTTTTTCAAAAAATAAGTTCTTAGGTATCCATCTAACAAAACATGTACAGTTGTGTGTATTGCTTAATGATGGGGATACATTCTGGGAAATGCATCGTTGGGCAATTTTGTTGTTGTGCAAACATCATAGAGTGTACTTACAGAAACCTAGATGGTATAGCCTGCTACACACCGAGGCTGTATGGTACTAATCTTACAGGACCACTCTCATTTATGAGGTCCATCATTGACCAAAACATTGTTATGCGGTGCATGACTGTAAAAGACTTGTACGCTTAAAATTACAAAATGCTAATACTCAATAAAATACTAGCAAGCCAAATTCAGCAGCATATTAAAAGGATTATACACCACAACCAAGTGGGATTTATTTTCGGAATGCAACAATGGTTCAACAAACCAAAATTGATCAATGTAATATACCACGGTGACAGAATGAAGGGAAAAAAACACATGGTCATCTCAATTGATGCGGAAAAAGCATTTGAAAAAATTCAAAACCCTTTCATGATAAAAACACTCAGCAAACTAGGAATAAAAGAAAACTACATCAATACAGTAAAATCTATGTATGAAAAACCCACAACTATCATCATATGCAATGATGAAAGACTGAAAGCTTTTCCTTTGTCAGGAAAAGAAGGATGTCCACTTCACCTCTTCTATTCAACATAGTATTGGAAGTTCTAGCCAGAGTAATCTGGCAAGAAAAAGATATAAAAGGCATCCAGATTTGAAAGGAAGAAGTAAAATTCTCTCTATTCACAGATGATATGATCTTATATGTAGGAAACTCTAAGATTACACATGTACACACACACACAAACTGTTAGAACTAATAAGCTAATTCAACCAGGTTGCAGGATATAAAAATCAACATGCAGAAATCAGTTGCATTTCTATAAACTAACAATGAACAATCCAAAAAGGAAATTAAGAAAACAATTCCATTTGAAATAGCATCAAAAAAATACACTACTTAGGAATAAACTTAGCCAACAAGGTAGAGACTTGTACATTGGAAAGTATGAAATAGTGCTGAAGGAAATGAAAGAAGACACAAATAAATGGAGAGAAATTCTCTGTTCATGGATTGGATAGATCCATGGAATCTATTCAATGGGATAGAATAGAGAGCCCAGAAATAAACCTTTACATGTTTGGCCAGATGATTTTTGACAAGGGTGCCAAGATCATTCAATGGGAAAAGGACAGTGTTTTCAACAAACAGTGCTGGGAAGACTGGATTTCCACATGCATAAGAATGAAGTTGGACCCTTATCTAACGTGCTATATAAAAATTAATTCAAAATAGACCAAAGACCTCAATGTAAGAGCTAAAACTATAAAACTTTCAGAAGAAAAATATAGGAGAAAAGCCTTGTGACATTGGATTTGCAATGATTTCCTGATGACATCAAAGGCACAGGTGACAACAACAAAAGAGACACTTTGGAATTTATCAAAATTTAAAACTTGTGCACCAAATGACACGATCAACACTATATAGAGAACTCCTAACACTCAATAACAAAAAAACCAAACAAACAGCTCAGTTCAAAAATGGGCAAAGAACTTGAATAAACATCTCTCCAAAGAAGATCTCCAAATGGCCAATAGGCACAGGAAAAGATGCTCACCATAATTAGGGAAATACAAATCAAAATCACAATGAGATACTATCTCATACCCATTAGGATGACTGCTATCAAAAAAACCAAAATAACAAGTATTGGCAAGGATTTAGAGAAATTGGAACCCTGGTGCACTGTTGGTGGGAATATAAAATGTGCAGCCCACTATGGTAAACAATATGGCGACTCCTCAAAAAATTAACACTAGAATTGCCATATGATCCATCAATTTCACTTCTGGGCGTAGGTCCAAAAGAATTGAAATCAGGGACTGGAATAGATATTTGTACACCCATGTTCATAGCAGCACTATTCACAATAGCCAAAAGGTGGAAACAACCCAAGTGTCCATCAATAGGTGAATGGATAAACAAAACGTGGTATACACAGGCAATGGAATATTATTCAGCCTTAAAAACAAATGAAGAGTTGATATGTGCCCCAATACGGATGACACATGAAGACATACTAACTGAAATAAGCCAGTCACAAAAGGACAATTGCTACATGAATCTACTTATATGAAGTACATAGAATAGTGGAATTCAGAGACAGAAAGTAGAATGGTGGCTGCCAGGGACCACGGGGAGGGGAGAAAGAGGAGTCATTTAATGGGTACAGAGTTTCAGTTTTGCAAGATGAACAAAGTTCTGGAGATGGATGGTGGTGATGGTTGCAAAGCCAAGGGCAGACGGGGAATTGAGATTGGCAGGAATGGGATCAATTCTGGGTTCACGTAAGTCAGAGAGAAGAACCTGGCTGAACGCTTTCCCACAAGTTGCTTACCCTGTCTGCATAAAGTGGGGGTATGATTCTGAGCCGGTCTACATAGTGGATCATGGAAGGAGCCCCAGAGGGAATAGTCTCATCTCTGCCTGCAAAGCTGTGCTTTCTGAAGTTTCCCACCCCCTCTGAACACGGGAAGGCCAGGGCCCTGCAACACGCAAGGTAGACAGTGGGTTTCCCAGAGTATGACAATCACAGGAAAGCTTGAATTCTGCAGCCAGCTGGATGACCCCCAAATAGAAGAAAAAGCATTTCCCTATCAGTCTACCCCCAGGGTTCAGAAGCACCACAGCCCCTCTCCTCTCTGTCCAAGCAGTGGTATTCAGCATGCTGGTAGAAAGATGTCTCCAGGTGTTGTTCTCCAGAGCGTTCCCTTCTGTCTCCTTTTTGGCTTGGTTGAGTTTTTTGTTTCCTGCAGTTGAATTTTCTGCACTCTTCATTTCCCAGCTTCTGAGGAGACCAGGATATAGCTATGTCTAGGCTTCTCCAAGGTGGAATAAAAGAGGAAACGCCTCGGGTCTGTGGCCCATCCCTGACTTCTACCACGCCCTCTGGGTCTGATCCGCCATGACACCAGCACAGGGCCCACCATCACTTTACTGTGATACTGAACTGCCGTGAAGAGAAACTGGGTCCCCTGCCACAGAACATGAAGAGAAAGCCATCCTGGGCTCTCGCCATCCAAAGACTTAGAAAAGATCATTTTCACCATCAACCCTCCTCTCCCAGAGCTCTCTGAGCTACTAGAATGATCCAGCTGCCACTGCCCGTCACCTTTCTCAATAAGAGAGGCTTTTAAGACACAAGAAATATTAATCAGGTTGGATTTTTAAAAGAAAAGATTTTTAATTAACAACTCCAGGCAGTTTGGAAGAAAAAGAGACTTTGATTTTGAAGAACTTCCTTGTGTGATCAAAGAAAAAGGCACTAACATTGACACCTCCCCACTTTTCCAGTTAAATATAAATAGGACTTCCTCACCTGTGGAAGCTGATGAACTCACACCTGGAACTGACAGCGTGGAGGAGACTGCGCAGGTGAACTCTAAGCATTAGAGATGAGCATCATTCCAGACTAGTCTAATTTTTAATCACTTTCCTATTGCGAGGAATGCCCTTAGAAATTGCAAAGCCAATGCTTTTTGCTAATGCGGGCAGAAATTCCTCAGACTGAGAGATGGTGCCGTTGCCCATCAATTTTACAAGGCAGTGATGCAGATCCCAAGCGGCTAAAGTCTGAGGCAGAAGGCAGAGCACTTCATCACAGTGAGAGAACTGGGTTGTTGCTGGGGGAAACTGTTCCAATATCCCGCTGGTGTTACCATGAATTAATAAGCTTTGTTCATCTTCTCTGACACTGGAGGTCCAACTCAGTCCCTTTGCTTCATCTTCTTGCTTATTATGCAGCTCAGGCCGTGGATATAGGCTGCCTACTTGTCATAAATTGCAGGCAACCTCCTATCTTTCTATCTTGGTCCCAGTGGGCTTATGCTCCTGGGAACCAGGGCTCTCCGAACTCTTCAGTTCCACAAATGCATACCGAGCCGTGATGCTGAGTGAGGCGGAAATTCCAGGATGCATGAGCCACAGTTCCTGCCTTCCTATCACAGTGTGGTCAGGGAGAAGTCACATGGGCAAATAATCACACAGCAGGCACAATGTGTAACAGAGGGAAAACACACAGCTGTGGGAACCCAGGAAGGGAAGGGGTGACTCTCGAGGGAGAATATCAGAGAGGGTTCCTTGGACGAGATTTCAATATAGGGAACCCTCGGAGAATATAGACATGCCAGCTTGGAGTTTGCCACAACGAAGAAGGAGGAGCCTGGACATAGGACGGTGATGTATTTTAATTATCATACAGCAAAATACCTCTTTTAAGGGTGTATAATTCTAAGAATTTTAACGCATGTGTAAAATAGAGTAAGCACCACCACAATCAGGACACAGAACGATCTAACCATCCTAAAATAATCCTTTAGAGTGTGGCTTTGTAGTCATCCTGTCCCCCTTCCAATAACCTCTAGTCACCAATGATCTGGTGTCCATCACTATAATTTTTTTCAAGAATGTTATGTAAGTGGAATCATACAATATGTAACCTTTTGATAGTGACTTCCCTCGCTCAGTGTGATGGCTTTGAGATTCAGCCAAGTTGTCGCACACATCAACAGTGACTCCTTTTCATTGCTGAATAGTGTTCCTTTGTATGGTTGTACCACGGTTTGTTTATCCACTCACCTAGTGAAGGACATCTGGGTTGTTTCTAGTTTTTGATGATTGTGAGTAGAGCTGCTATAAATATTCATGTGAGGTTATTACAAGCATAAGTTTTCTTTTTCTAGGGCAGTCTCTCAATCTTGGCACTATTGACATTTTGGGCTAGATACTTCTTTGTTGTAGGGGGCTGCCCTGTGCATTGTAGGATGTATAGTGAGATCTCTGGTCTCTACTTACTAGATGCCGGTAAAAATCCCCAAGTTATGACAATCAAAATGTCTGCAGACATTGCCAAATGTCCCTTGGGGTATAAAATCATCCACAGTTGAGAAGCACCACTCTAGCATAAATACCTAGGAGTGGATTTTCTGGGTCATATGGTGAATGTCTGTTTAACTTTATAAAAAACTTTACATTCCCAGTGTATGAGAGATCCGGGTGCTCAGGGTCCTCACCAACACTTGATATTATCAGTATTTTTTATTTTTGCCATTCCAATAGGGATGTAGGGGTCTCTTATCATAGTTTTAATTTGCATTTCCCTAATGGCTAATGATGTTGAAAATCTTTTCATGTGCTTCTTTGCCATCTGTATATTCTCTTTAGTGAAGTCTGTTCAAATCTTTTGCCATTTTTAAATCAGATAATTTGTTTTCCTCCTGTTTCCTTCTGCTTTCCTTCTGTTGAGTTTCAAGAGTTCTTTATAAACTCTAGATACAAGTTCTTTCTTGGATGTGTGATTTGCAAATATTTTTTCCCAGTCCATAGCATATATTTTCATCCTCTTAAGAATGCCTTTTGCAAAGTGGAAGTTTTTGATTTTGATGAAATCCAATTTATCAAATTTTTTCTTTTATGGATTGTGCTTTTGGTGTCGTATCTAAGAACTCCACGTTTAAACCCGAGGTCTTGAAGATTTTCTCTCATATTTTTTTCTTAAAGTTTTAGAGTTTTATACTTTACGTTTAGCTCAATGATTCATTTTGAACTAATATATGAATGAAGTGTGAGGTTTAGGTCAGGTCTATTTATCTTTTGACCGTAGATATCCGATTGTTTCAGCATCATTTGTTGAAAACACTAAACTTTTCCATTGAATTCCTATTGTATCTTTGTCAAAAATCATTCCAGCATGTTTGCTGGGTCTCTTTCTGGGTTCTCTATTTTGTTCCATTGACTTCTATTTCTGTCCCTTGACAATACCATGCTATCTTGAATACTGTAAATCTTTAGTAAGTTTTAAAGTAAAATAAGGTGATTCCTCCAACTTTTTTCTTCTTTTTTCAAATTGTTTTAGCCATTCTAGGTTCTTTGCCTTTTCGTATAAATTTTAGAATCAGTTTGTCTATAATTACAAAGAAATTCTGCTGTGATTTTGATTGGAATTATGTTAAATCTATGGATCAATTTGGGGAGAACTGAAAAATGTACTATATTGATTCTTCTCGTCTATTTTATTAGTTCTTCCTTGATTTCTTTCATCAGCATTTTTGGTTTTCAGCATAAAGATAACGTACATGTTTTTGTAAATTTAAATACCTAAGTATGTCATTTTGGGGGGAGCTATTGTAAAGGATATATTGTGTTAAATTTTGGTTTGTAACTGTACATTTCTGGTATCTAGAAGTACAGTGGATGTTTTGTGTGTTGACCTTATTTCCTGTGACCTTGCAAGCTCACTATTAATTCTAGAGGTTTTGGTTTTGGTTTTATAGACTTCGTGTATGTTTTCTGTGTAAGCAAGCGTGTTGTCTGTGAATAGAGCCAGCTTTAGCTTTTCCTTTCCAATCTGAATGCCTTTTTTTCTTCTTTTTTTGCCTTGTTGCATCGACTATAGCTTCTAGTATGACGGTGAATAAAAGTGATGAGAACAGATATCTGTGCCTTGTTCTAGATCTTAGGCAGAAAGCTTTTAGTCTTTTGCCATTACGTATGATATTCGCTGTAGGGTTCTTTTCTTTTTTTTTCTTTTTGGTGTGTGTGTGTGTGTGAGTGTGTGTTTATGCGTATGTCTGTAGTTGTCTTTTATCAAGTTAAGAAAGTTCCCCTCTATTCCCGGTTTCCTAAGAGTTTTTATCATGGATGGATGTTGAATTTTGTCTTTTTTTTTCCTGCTTCAATTAACATGATCTTGTAGGGTTTTTAAAAAAATCTTTTTAGATTGTTAATATGGTGAATTACAGTGATTCTTTTTTTTTCTTATATCCGCTCATTTCTTACATGAAGAATACTAAACTATAGTTTCTTTTGTAAGTTTACTTTTCCACTTGAAAATATGTCCTGCAAATGACTCCATATCAGTTCATACAGCTCTTCCTTAGTCTTTTTTGCAGTTGCATAGTACTCCATCATTTGGATGGACCATGTTTTGTCCAATGATTTTCCTATGTATGAGTATTTAGTTGTTTCTGATATTTTGCAATTACAAATAATGCTACAATTATAATGAATAACCTCGTACATGTATGTATTCTTTTTTTATAATGATACCTTGCATTTTTCTTTTCTTTTCTTTTCTTTTCTTTTGTTGAGGAAGATTTCCCCTAGGCTAACATCTGTTGCCAGTCTTCCTCTTTTTGTATGTGAGCTGCTGCCATAGCATGGCCACTGACAGACAGGTGGTGTAGGTCTGTGCCCCGGAACCAAACCCAGGCCACCAAACTGAACCACTAGGCCACCAGGGCTGGCCCTATGTAGTCTTAATGTTGAAAGTGTATCTTTAGTGTATATTTCTAGGAGTTTCTGGGTTGAATGGAAAGTGTGTATGTAGTTTTGTTATGTGTTACCAAATTTTCCTACATTTGGGTTCTACCAATTTGCTTTCCCATTAGCAATATATGAGAGTGTGTGTTTCCCCACAGCCTCCCTGAGGGAATTTAATATTTATATGTATCATTTTTGCACATCATATAGGTGATAGTATCTCAGCATTGTTTTGTTATTTTTCTACTATGAGTGATTTGAATATTTCTCATATATTTGAGGACAATTGTTTATTTTTTGTGAATTTTCTGTTCATGTCTTTTTCTCATTTTTCTATCAGGTGTTTGGTCCTTTGTCCCTTTACTTTTAATTTAATTTTTTATTGAGGTATAATTGACACACAACATTGTATTAATCTTAGGTGTACAACATAATGATTCAATATTTGTGTACGTTGCAAAATGATCACCACAACAGGTCTAGTTAACATCCATTAATGCACATGGTTACAGAATCTTTTTCCCTGTGATGAGAACTTTGAAGATCTACTCCCTCAGCAACTTTCAAATATGCAACTGAGGATTATTAACTATAGTCACCGTGCTGTGCATTACATCCACATAACTTATTTATTTTATAACTGGAAGTTTGTACTTTTTGACTCCCTTCACCCATTTTCTCCACCCCCCATCCTCTGCATCCACCCATCTGTTCGCTGTATCTATGAGCTTGGCTTTGTTTTTAGATTCCACACATAAGTGAGATCATATGGCATTTGTCTTTTCCTGTCTGGCTTATTTCACTTAACATAATGCCCTCAAGGTCTATCCATGTTGTTGCAAATGGCAAGATTTCATTCTTTTTCATGGCTGAATAATATTCCGTTATAGGGGCCGGTCTGGTGGTGTAGTGGTTAAGTTTGTGCACTCTTCTTCAGCGGGCCAGGGTTTGCCAGTTCAGATTTTGGGCCTGGACCTACACACTGCTCATGAAGCCATGCTATGGTGGCATCCCACACAGAAGAACTAGAAGAACTTACAACCAGGATATACGACTATGTACTGGTGCTTTGTGGAGAAAAAAAAGAGGAAGATTGGCAACAGATGTTAGCTCAGGGCCAATCTTTCTCACCAAAAAAAAAAAAAAATACATTATATACATATACCACATTTCTTTATCCATTCATCCATCAGTGGACACTTAGGTTGTTTCCATATCTTGGCTATTGTAAACAATGCTGCAAGAATATGGGGGTGCAGATATCTTCTCGAGTTAGTGTTTTTGTTTTCTTCAGATAAATACTCAGAAGTGGAATTGCTAGATCGTATGGTATTTCTATTTTTAATTTTTTGAGAAACCTCCATACTATTTTCCATACTGACTGTACCAGTTTACATTTCCACCAACAGTGCACAAGGGTTCCCTTTCTCCACATCCATGCCAGCATTTTTTACCTTGTCTTTTTTTTTTAGATTGGCACCTGACCTAACAACTGTTGCCAATCTTTTTTTTTTTTCTGATTTTTATCTCTCCAAATTCCCTCTATACATAGTTGTATATTTTTTTAGTTGTGGGTCCTTCTAGTTGTGGCCTGTGGGACGCCGCCTCAATGTGGGCTGATGAGGGGTGCCATGTCCACGCCTGGGATCCAAATTGGCAAAACCCTGGGCCGCCGAAGCGGAGCAGGAGAACTTAACCACTAGGCCATGGGGCCGGCCCCCCTTGTCTTTTTGATAATAGCCATTCTAGCAGGTGTCAGGTGATATCTCAGTGTGCTTTCGATTTGCATTTCCCTTATGGTTAATGCTGTTGAGAATCTTTTCCTGTACCCGTTGGCCATTTCTATGTCTCCTTGGAAAAATCTCTATTCAGCTCCTCTGCCCATCTTTTAATCAGATTATTTGGGGGCTTTTTTGCTATTGAGTTGCATATGTTTCTTATATATTTTGGATATTAACCCCTTGTCAGATATATGATTTGCAAATATTTTCTCCCATTCAATAGGTTGCCTTTTCATTTTGTTGATGGTTTCCTTTGCTGTGCAGAAGCTTTTTAGTTTGATGTAGTCCAACTTATTTATTTTTGCTTTTGTTGCCTTTACTTTTGGTATCAAATCCAAAAAATCATCACCACAATGATTCATTTTTTGAGTATTGAACCATCCTTGCACTCTCAGCATAAAGCCCACTTGGTCATGGTGCATTTTTCTTTTTATATATCACTGGATTCAATTTGCTAATATTCTGTAGGGGATTTTGCATATTGGTTTGTAATTTTCCTTTCCTGTACTGTCTTTGTCTGGTTTTGGTATCACAGTAATGCTGGCCTCATAAAATGAATTGGAAGGGTTCTCTCTTTGTCTATTTTCTGGAAAAGATTATGTGGAATTGCTGTTATTTCTTAGTCAAATGTTGTGTATAATTCACCAGTGAAACCATCTAGGCATGGAGATTTCTCTTTTGCAAGATTTTAACTGCAAGTTCAATATATTTAATATTTGTAAGACTATTCATGTTATATATTTCAACTTGAGTGATTCTTGGTAGCTTGTAGTATTCAAGGAATTGCTTCATTTAATATGTCAAGTTTATGTGTGTGAAGTTCATAGGTTTTCCTTCTTAATCTTTTAATTTCTGTGAGGTCTGTCATGCTATCCCCTTTTCTTTTGAATTTTAGTAATTTGTGTTTCTCCAGTTTTGTCTTTGTAAATCTTGATACAACTTTATCAATTATATACATCTCTTCACGAAACAAGCTTTGGTTGTCATTGATTTTTCTCTATTATATTTCTACTTTCGTTTTTGTTGCTTTCCGCTTTTATCTTTTATTGATTTCTGCTCTTATTTCCTCTCTTCTGGCTTCTTTAGTTTATTTTTTTCTTATTTTTCTAGGATCTTGAGATGGAAGTTTGCATGATTTGTTTTAGACTTTTCTATTGTAAGCATTTCATGCTATAAATTTGCCTCAAAGCACTGCTTTCTCTATATCCTACAATTAATTATACATTGTATTTTCATTTTTATTCAGTTCTAATTTCCCCTGAGACTTCCTTCTTGACTCATGAATTATGTAGAAGTGAGTGGTTTAGTTTCCAAGTGTCTAGAGAGTTTCCTGTAATCCTTTGGTTACTGAATCCTAGTTTACTTCTATTATAGCCAGAGAATATACCATGTATAATTTACATTTTTTTGATTGTTAAAATTTGTGTATGACCCAGCATATGGTCTATCTTGGTGAATGTTTTGTGTGTCCTTGAAAAAAAAAAGTGTATTCTGCTGTTGTTAGATGGAATGTTATAATGTCAATTAGATCCAGTTGGCGGAGAAAGTTGTTCAGTTCTTCTGTGTCTTTCCTGATATTCTAACTACTTGTTCTATCTGCTGCTGAGAGAGCAAGGTTGACATCTCCAGCTATACTTGTGGAGTTGTCTGTTTAGCCTTTTAGTTCTGTCAAGTTTTTACTTCATGTATTTTGAACCTCTATTGTTAGGTGCATTCACATTTAGGACTGTTACATCTTCTTGGTTCATCAACCTTTTTATCATTATGTAATCCCCTCTTTATTCCTGGAAGTTTTCTTTTCTCTGAAGCCTATTTTGTCTGCTATCAATATAGCCACTACAGGTTCCCTTGAACTAGTTTTAGCATAATATACCTTATTCCATCCTTTATTTAACCTATTTCTATCATTGTATTTGAACTGAATTTCTTGTAGACAGCTTAGGTTTTTTTTAAAAAATCTATTCTGAAAATTCCTGTCCTTTGATTACTATGCTTAGACTATTTCTATTTAATATACTTATTGATACAGTTAGATTTAGGTCAAGCATCTTATTTTTTTCTGTTTGTTTTCTCTGGTTTTTATTGCTTTGTTTCCTCTTATATTTTCTATTACTTTCCTAGGGCTATTGTAACAAATCACAGCAGACTTGGTGGATTAAAACAACGGAAATTTATTCTCTCACAGTTCTGGAGACCAGAGTTTCACATCGTTGTCTCTGGGCCAAAATCAAGGTGTCAGCAGGATTGCGCTGCATTGCCCACAGAGGTTCTAGAGGAAAATCCAGGCCGTGCCTCTTCCAGCTTCTTGACTTGTGCCCACCTCATTCTAATCTAATCTCTGTCTCTTTGGTCACATTACCTCCTCCTCTTGTCTGTGAAACTTCCCTCTGCCTCCCTCTTATAAAGATACATGTAATTGCATTTAGAGCCCACCCTATTAATCCAGAATTCTCTCCCCATCTTAAGAATCTTAACTTAATCACACTGGCAAAGACTTTTTTTTCTTTATAAAGTAGTATTTTCAGATTGTAAGAATTAGGACATGATGTTTTTAGATGGCCGTTATTCAGCTTACAACACACACCTTCTTTTGGATTATTTGGGCATTCTTCACAATTTTTGTTTTGAGTTATGGATATATTTTTGTATAGTTTTTTTTCCCTTTTGGTTGATGCTCTAGGAATTACAGTATACATACTTAACTTTTCATAATCTACTTAAATATTTTATCTCTTCAAGTGGAATGTAGAAACCTTACCATTCTAGAGTTTCTTTTACCCTCTCCGTATGTCACAGGCATCTTATAAGTACATCTATATACACTGGAAACCACATCAGACAGGACCGTAAGTTTTGCTTTCAGTCATTATACACATTTTAAAAGAATTCAAGGGAATAATAGTCTGTCATATTTACCTAGATATTTAGCATTTCTCTTACTCTTCCTCCATTCCTGATGTTCCAAGTTTTCTTTTAGTATCATTTTCCTTCCAACTGAAGCAGTCTTAAACATTCTTTTACAGCAGGTCAGCTGGCAATAAATTCTCTCAGTTTTTCTTCATCTGACAATATCTTTATTTCACCTTCATTCCTGAAAGATATGTTTACTGGATATAGAATTTTGGGTTGATAGTTGTTATTTTGAATACTTAAAAAATGTTGTACCACCTCTTTCTGGCCTCCATGGTTTCTAATGAGAAATCCAGTCGTTCAAATTGTTGTTCTCGTGTAGGTAACACATCATTTTTTCTCTGGCTGCTTTCAAGATTTTTCCTTTGTTTTCAGTTTCAAGATGTTGATTATGATGTGTCTGGGCATGGATTTCTTTGTGTTTATCATGTTTGGGATTCACCTTCTAAAACCAGCTCATTTGCTTTTTTGCCAAATTTGAGGAGTTTTTAGCCATTAAATCTTCAAGTACCTTTTCTTCCCTGCCTTCTTTCTCATCTCCTTCCAGGACTTCAGTGACATGAATGTTAGATCTTTTGTTATGTCCCACAGGCTCCTGAGGCTCTGTTCCTTTTTTTTTTTTTTTCCTTTTTCAGGCTGTTTTCTTTCTATTCCTCAAATAGGGTATTTTCTGTTATGCTATCTTCCAGTTCATTAATTCTTTCCTCTGGTTCCCCTATTCTGCTGTTCAGCCGATTTTTATTTTGATCGTTTTTCTGTTCTAAAACTTCCATTTGATTCTCCTTTATATCTTCTGTTTCTTTACTGAAACTTGCTATTTTACCATTTGTTTCAAGAGGATTTCTAATTGCTTGTTGGAGGATTTTTATAATAGCTGCTTTAAAGTTTTTGTTGGATAATGCCAATATCTGTGCCATTTTGCTGTTGGCATCTGTTGATTGTTTTTTCCTATGTAAGTTACATTTTTCTTGTCTCTCATATGCTGAACCTTTTTTTATTATTTCCTAGACATTTTGAATATTATGTGATGAGATTCTGGGTCTGGCTTAAATCCTATGGATAATATTAACATTTTTGTTTTAGCAGGCCGTGTACCTGCTTGTTTGGGCTGCAAGTTCCAACTCGCCTTCTGTTCACCATGGTTCCAATGCCTGTTTATTCTTCATAGCCTTTGTAGTACTATTTTGTTCTGTCCCACATATGCATCATAGCCTTTGCAGTACTATTTTGTTCTGTCCCACGTATGCACCACTCAGTGGCCAATCTGGCACTTGCATTCTCGTCTATCTGCTAGTTCAATTCTCAAAGTATTATGTATGCTAATTAGCATTAGATTAATGTATGCACACCTGGGACTGAGCACAGAAGTTTACAAACAACTTTATGGGGCTACTTTCCCAAGCCCTTCCTCTCCATGACCTCCTTGGTACTTTCTGGTTCCCTGGGGCTCCCTTTTTCCATCCTCCAGCCAGAAATCTGGGGTTTAGTTATCCCAGTCTGCTGCAGATGTCTCCAGGGACAAGCAGCTTGAGGACTAGGAAAAAAAATGCAACTCACCACTAATTTGGTGGTACTTTGAATTTTGGTCTTCCTCCCCAGTCTGCCTACTACTGTTTATTTTTCAGATTCCTCAAATAGCTTCTCCATTCAGTCTGTCCAGGAGTTATGGCTACATTCAGTGGGAGAGACTGGGGGAGTATTTTATTCCATCTTACCCAGAATAGAACACATTACCTCTATTTTTAGAAAAGACTTGTCTGTTTTGCTTTTCAAATTCTAGAAAGTACTATGGTATAGTAGATAGAAAAATATCTTTTAATCCTGAAAGACTTGGTTCCAGCCCTGGCTCTATAATTCAACTTTCTTGAGCCTCTGTTTCTTCATGTGTTGGGGGTCCCCAAGACCACCCTCAGGTTTGATGATTTGCTAGGAGGACTCACAGGACCCAGAAAAGCTATTATACTGATAGTTATAGTTTGGGATATGTATGTATATATATATATATGTGTATGGATATGGATATGGATATATATGTGTATATATATGTATATACATATATGGATATATACATATATATATATATACACAGCAAAAGGATACAGATTAAAATCAACAAAGAGAAAAAGGAGCAGGGGGTATAATCCAGGAGAAAGCAGCAAGGCTTCCAGTTGTCCTCTCTCAGTGGAGTCATATAGACAGCAGTTAATTCTCCCAAAATGGTGGGTGACAACACATGCAAAGTGTTGCCAACAGGCTACCCAAGACTTGGTGTCCAGGGTTTTTATTGGGGTCAGTCACACAAACATGCTGGACTCACATGCCTGACCTCAGCTACTCAGAGCATAGCTCCCCAGAGGAGAAACTGATACGCATGACCCAGGGCCCCAAGCATATGAAAACAGGCCTTCACCGTAAATCTAACTGTTAGCATAAACTATCTGGTATGGCCCCAGGCCTCAGGCATATTAAGACACTCTTACAAGGCAAGATACTCCACGGGCTCAGAGGTCATCTCCCACGAGCTGGGCCAAGAGCCAGTCCTGAAGATTTTGGAAATGTGCAGAGTTTGAGCAGCCCAGACCTGCTGAGTTAACCCTTTCCTGCACAGGCCTACAACAGCTACCTTTCAGGATTATTGTGAGAACTACATGGGGTGGATGGGAAACAGCTTGCAATGCCTGGCCCATAGTAGGTGCTTAATAAATATTGGCTATTATGATTCTAGGGGCAGAGATTTCAAAGGGGCATATGGGCCTAAGAGGAAGGAAAACAGTAAAATGTTATTCTGACAATACAGTAGATATACAGAAGAAAAGGTGTGGCTCGGGACACATTTAAAGAAGCCACAGTAAGAGTAGAGGGGTGTAAGGAAGGTCTCAGGAAGCCATATGCAAACCATGAGGAGTGGGTTGATGCCGGAGGACACTAATCCAAGGATGAATACAAAAGGGTAGCATTTATAAGTGTCAGGGTGGCCAAGGCCCAGCATAACAGGTGGCTCGAGAAATAATCTGATGAAGATTTAAAAGGCCATCTTTAGCTACATGCAGAGTTTGAAGAGACAAGCGCCTAGTTTGGTGAGGAAAGCTTTGATGTTAATGACGGCAATGAGAAAGCAAAGCTACTCGTCTCCCATAATGTCCCAATCTTCTCTCTGAAGAAATATTGTCCTCAGTTGGGAAGAACTTGTAATTGTGAGAGATTTGAAACCAAGGGGGACGAAAGAGATGTCAGAAAATTGTAAATGAGCAAATACCCACATTTTTAAAAAATAGGGGAAAAGTAGATTTGGGAAACTATAGAATTGAGATTGATATAAATCCCAGTCAAAATTCTAGAAAAGGCTATTGAAGATAGTTTATGAGCAGTTAGGAAAGAAAGAGATGGTCGCTAGAAGCTTATCTGTGTTCGCTCTGGCTAAGCCTTGTGAAACTGATCGTACTTCCTTTCTTAACCAGGTTATGAGCAGAGAAAATCTGAGGAAATTGATGTATCTTGATTTTGGCCCACACTTTGCTAGACTCTCAGGATATCCTTACGCACAAGCTGAGACATGTGAGTTAGATGACATCTCATTAAATGGATTCTCAGATGCTTGTATCCAAAGATGTAGACTTATCAGTGGGTTCTATGGTACAAAGACTTAGATGAAACTTGAGAAATTTGTAAATGGCACAGACAAATAGGTGATTGAATCAAGAATCATAGAGATTTTGGGGGATTTGAGGTATCAACAAGGTAATACTTTAAAAACACATAGTTCCTGGGCGGAAAGGCTTAGTTGGGAGTGTGAAATGAACAAACATTTGCTGTTAACTAAATGTGCATGATATTCTTTCACTCGTTTATTCAAAAAAATATCATGTGGCTGTCACAAAGCAAATTCTTTCTTACTTTGTATGTAAAAGTATAGAGTCCAAATCCAGGACAGTGATGGTGCTGCTGAAACTACAGTGATGAGGGAACATCTGGATGCTCTGTTCAGTTCCGTGAGATGCCTTGAAGGAGAGAGTTAAGCATCTAGAAGAGACCATCAGGTCCAAGATGGCTTCAGGCCGGAAGCCATGTGGTGAGAGGAAGAGGACAATCTGCGAAGGCTGATCATCTTGAAGAAAGAAAGACTACGCAGAGATGTGAAACATATCTTTAAATTTGTTAAGGGCTATTATTTGTATGCTTTTAGAGACTCCTACTCTACTCCTTAGGCATTAATAGCTATGCCTTATGCATTAATATGATTAATATAATTAGCTATGCATTAATAGGATTAATAGCTATAAGTCATGGGAAACGGGGTTTCAGCCAATCTCTTACAGTGTGTCAGCTCCTTTACCAGACCCTAGACATGTAAAGATGAATAGGACAAGATCGCTTTCCTGCAGAGTTAACAATCCGTAAATTCATATTCCGTACAGAGAAGTGGCTTGATAGGCGATGGTTGTTCCAACAGTGAGACTGCTTAGAGAACCAGATGCTTCTTATTGCACTGAGCTCCCGTCTCTGGAATATAAAAGCAAAGACATTAAACTTCTGTTTGAGGGTCTGAGGCTGGGCTGATGGCATCTGGACCTAGATGTTGTGTTCTAGTAGCCACCAAGAACCAGGACACATTTACCAGGACATCAAAGAGGATAGGACAAACCTACAGAGAGTCTGAACTGTGTTTGAGGAGAAAAGCAAAAGTCCAAAGCCAGAAAAGTGGCCCTGAGCATCAGGTACACAAGAGCCACAGACTGGCAACAGGAAGACCACTCCGGAGTGAAGAGAAGGGAAGAGCAGGCATAGTCAGGAAGCATGATATGAGACGGGTGAAAGCCAGCAGTCTGGAATGAAGCCTGGGAATGGTGTCAGCAGTCAGGGGATTGTTAGGAGCTCTGTGGGAGCAAGTGGGCTTGGGCTTGAGTCAGGTAGGACTGGACTAGAGGTTGAATGTCTGTCAGGTGTATTAGAGATGGGATTTGTGCCAGATAGCCTCTATCTGCCTCTCCAGCTCTACTCTCCACCCTTCTCTACCCTGCTCTAAGTCCGAGAAGTTGACCTACACGACTTGCATCAGTGGAATCCTTGCCCTCTGGATCCAGTTAGGTTCTAGGAACAAGATGCTCCAGATGGAGATTTGAGAGGGGGAGGAGAATGAGCTTGGCATACCCCTGCCCCTGCCTCCCTCACTATGGGGTCACCTTGGGATTTCTGCATTCCTACGCTGAAGGCCACAGCTCCTCTTAAGGTGTCCCTGTCTACATAGCTCTCTCTTCCAGGATCCAGTAGCCGCTCCCTGCCCTCCTTTCTTGAAACCTAGAGGTGGTAACAGCTCTGGAGATACTAGCTCCAGGGTACTGCATTATTCCTGTGGCTCTCCTACTTCTTGCCCACACCTTTATACAAAAACTATTAGACTTTTCTTGAATCATCCTAATATGACTGTGTCATCTATTTCTTGGTTGAAACTTGGCTGACATGGGATTCTGGATTGAGTGAGAAGATGAACTAGATTATTTCAAAAAATGCTTATATTTCTATGGCTCTAGATTTCTTATCATATCACTGACCTTATATTTTCATATACCCCAAAATGATGAGATTTAACTTCCTGCACCTAGGAATTGACAGTAAGTATTTTTGTAGTGGATATGAAGTTCACCGCAAGACTTGTGATCCAGTTTAGCCATATAATCTACACAATTTATTATTTTTATAAGAATTCATGTTTTCAGGATGTATTACAGTATTTTTCAGTTGCTCTCACTGTGTCTGTAGGGTCAGCTAACATCTTTACTGCTGTTATATAAAAGAGCTAAAGGAAGCTTACATTGGCCATGGAACTACTCCCTAGAATTTTGGCAAGTTCATAAAAGAGTCATAATTAATCTTAAATATTTTTCATAGACAAGCTGCTAAGCCATACTGTGACCCTTTCTGGAAGACCAAGTAATTGAAGTTCTTCATAATGATGCTATTTCAAAGATGTCCCAGAATCTCAGCAAAAGAAGGAAGAGTCTATATTAGCTACATGACTGTGAACTGTGTGGTTTCTGAGTCTGACCATCCACAGAAGACATATTGTCTTCTGATGTGAAGGTCATCTCCTTTTGACTCTAAAGAAGAGGGTTTTGTTGTTGTTGCTTGGATTGACTTTGAGATTATCTTATAAAGATTCATTATCTTTTAGAGATATACAGTGAAATACTCATGGGTGAAATGATATGACTGAAGCTTGCTCCACAATCATCCAGAAAGTGGGGAACAGGTGGGAGGAGAGATAAAACAAGATTGGCCATGAGTGGATAGCTATTGAAAGTGGTGTGGAGACACACTATACTATACTATTACTGTGTACTTTATACTGTACCACTACACTATTCTCTCTACTTTTGTGTAATTTTGGAATTATTGAATATTAAAAGCTAAATAAATAGTTAACTTAAAAGTTATTTGTTGATACAGGAAAACTCATTTGTTTTTGCTTGATGCCACTGATGTCATGAAGGAGTTCTGGGCGTAGGTTTCAGAAACATAAAAGGAAAGAGTATTGAAACAAAATGTAAATGAGGAATGCTATTTTTATGAAAGTTTAATCAAACCATGTTCAATGGAAAATATCGAGATGATATTGTTCAGAATGTGCATTTAGAGTATTCTTTCATGACTTAAGAAGGAAAGCAAACAAGTTTAAGTTTTAAAATATATTATGAGTGGACTTTGCTTCTAAATAATCTGGAGTGAGAGAGAACTGGGTGAGGTTCCAGAGGAAACAAGACTGGTCATAAGTTAATATTTGTTGAGTTTGGGGGATGGAGACGTGGAAGTTGGGTATACTATTCTTTTTTACTTTCATATATGCTTTAAATTTTCCACAGAACTGATTTTTAAAAATAAAATAAATACTGGAAAAATGGTCCAAAATGTGACCATTTTATATTAAGGAAGTATTAATTTTCATTATTTTATGCAATGTAATATTATGCTATTTCTCTTTCACCTTCTTGGGTTCTACATTTTCTAATATATTACTATTTGTCTGTTTTTCTCCTCTTCCCCCACCCCTTAGTTTTGTCTGTTATATGGAACCAGGCTGGTGTTCCAGGAGCGAGCCTGGTATCTGGAACATAAATATTTGACTCCCAGGGCCAGCATGAGGATCAGGACTCAGGTAAGAGTCCCTGGTGTGCGCAAGAAACTCTTGTGCTTCAGCCATCAGGTCTTTGCTTTCTTAGAAAACAGTCCTGCCAATCTTTTATCGGTTTCCACTCATGGATTTTTATGCCTCTGGGACTTCACATACGTGTTTTCATTGCCCGCCATGATCATATTACACTTTGGAGTTTAAGTGACAAGGAAATGATTCACTGTGCACGAACTTTCTGACGTGAAGAGGAGAGGAGAGAAGCCAAAGTGTTTTCCTTGTCTCGGCCAAAAAAAAAAAACAGTATTCAGTGATTTTCATTTTCTTTCTTCTTACCAAAACCTGTTAACTCCTTCTTCGTATTCAGAAACATCTGTGCTATTTTTGTGTCAGTGGTAGCAATGGTAATTCAGTATGACAGCGAGAAAGTGCCTGAAAACAAAGGTGAATTCAGCGAATCACCACAAAAATGCTGCTCTAAAGAAAGACTATCAACAGCATAATCATCTATAAAACACGTTTTCTGAGGACCTCCTGTCTTCTAGGCCTTCCGGTAGATGCTGAAATACCAACAGGTATATGCTCAGGCTCTGCCTTCAAGGCAGCTCGTTATATCTGGGGACACAAAACTGACTTTAGAAACACAAATAACAACACAAGGGAGCGGAGGCCTTTCAGTGAACTTGGCCACAAGAATAAGTTCAGAGTTCAGAGGACAGAGGTCACTTAAGAGTGAATGTCATTCTTGTGCTAGACCTTGAAGAGGGGAAAATTCAAAGTCAGGGTAGTGGTTCAATTGAGGAGGGGGAAGCGCACTTGAGTCTTTAGACGGGGTTAATGAAGAGAGCAAAATCAGAGGAATGGGAGTACCGGACAGACATGTTAAAAAACAGTGACAAGACCAGTTTGGCTGAAGCCCCAAGTGATAGAAAAACCTGGAGAAGTCTGCAAGAGCAAGACTATAGTAGACCCTGAAGAACTGTGAAGAGTCTTTTTCCTTTTTAGAGGAACAGCAGCAGTTATGAGGAAAAGCATACGTAAAGATGTTTCAGTTATCTATTGCTGTGTAACAAATGACCCCAAAACTTAGTGGCTTAAGATGACAACCGTTTATTATTTCTCATGATTTTGCATTAGAACAGGGCTCAGCTAGATGGTTCTTCTGCTCCACGTGGTGTCTGCTGGCTACATGCTCAAGATGGCTTCTTCACTCTCATGGCTGATGCCTCAGCTGGGATGGCAGGAACAGCTGGGGGCTGCTGGGCAACCGTGTCTTTATGTCTCTTTATTTATTAAGGCCTGGTGTGGTCTTCTTCAAAGCATGGTAGTCTGAGGGTGGTCGAATGTTTTACGTGATGGCTGGTTTCCAAAGAGAAAGTAGAAGGTGCCAGTCATCGTAAAGGTTAGGCACAGAACTAACAGAGTGTTACTTCAGCTGCATTCTCTTGGCCAGAGGAAATCACAAGGCCAGCACAGATTTGGGCTTAAGCGGAGGCTTCACCTCTCCCTACGAGGAGCAGAATGTACATACAGGGAAGGAAAGGATTGATGGCAGCTATCTTTGGAGAGTATTTTCCACAAAGAAAATGTCCACTTTGGAGAGAGAGGAGGAGAATATTTTTTAATTAAAAAAAAAAAACTACATGAGGGAGGATTTTAAATCCATATGACCAGGTATTTAAATGACATAGAACTAGGTAAATAATACATCAGAAGAATGTTGAGTAAAAGAAACCAATTTTCACGTAAACCATTGAGGTGCTTTTGTATTCTTATAGTACAACATGCTTTCCACACTTTTCATTTACTGGATTCTCAGAGCAGCCTGGGCAATAGCAGGGAGCAGCCAGCCACTTTGGAACAAGCTTTATCTATGGGGCTAGATCTGGGTTGCTCAGGCCTGCAGGACATCTCAAGGCCCTTTTGCAGATCTCTGAGCCCAGCCGTGAACACTCACCCCTTCTCTGGGCTTTCCTGGAGTTCCCAGAGGTAAGAGGGTGGTGGAGCAGGCACAGATGCTTCCTTTCCCACTTCTATGTCACTTCTTTGTGGAGATCTCAAGGCTTCAGAAATATTATTAGCAGCGTCTCTTCACTAAAATGTCTGGGACCCTCGGCCAATTGGAGGTGCTAAATAGGAGTGTGTTTGTGAAGGATTGAAAAGGGGACTGTGATGATTGATATGACTAAAACTGATCTAGATACTGTCACATGATAACTCTTCAAGTTTACTGATTCTTTCTTTAGGTGCATCAAATGTGCTGGTTAACTCATCCTATAAATTTTTAACCTAACTTGTTAGATTTTTATTTTTAAAATTCTTTTTTAAAAAAATTTTTTTTAAAGATTGGCACCTGAGCTAACAACTGTTGCCAATCCTTTTTTTTTCTGCTTTTTCTCCCCAAACCTCCCCAGTACATAGTTGTATATTTTAGTTGTGAGTCCTTCTAGTTGTGGCATGTGGGACGCCACCTCAACACAGCCTTGTGAGCAGTGCCATGTCTGCACTCAGGATCCGAACCAGCGAAACCCTGGGCCACTGAAGTGGAGTGCTTGAACTTAACCACTTGGCCATGGGGCTGGCCCCTAAAAATTCTTTTTTCTTTTCTTTTTTATATCACCCTTGTCAGTTTTTAGTTTCCTATTCCTCAAAGATGTATTCAGTATTGTCTTTTATTTCTTTATGCATTGAAGCATAGTTGTTTTATAGTCTATAGCTAATAATTCCAAATCTTAAGTCTTTACAGGTTTATTTCTTTTTGTCTGTTGTTTCTATTCTGTGTCTAGTTATCTTTTCATGTGTGCTGGTCATCGTTATTAAAAAATGATTTGAAAGGCTTATATGAAGGCCAAATTGAAGGTACCTTCTGCTTCCCCTTACTAGGCATCGGAAGGTACTCTGAGACCCACCTTAACTAAATTCAAGGCTTGAGGTTTCCTAGAAGACTCAGAGAGTTCAAATAAGGGCAAAAATTTCTTTACCCTCCCAGAGGGTTATAGCTCTTTGGCATCCAGCTTATTTTAGCAAGGGTCTCCTATTAAATTTCTTGCCTAGTGCTTGCCCAGGTTTTGACTATCATTCTTTCCTACCTCCACCCCAGGCACCATGAGGTTGTCAAAGTGAAAATTTAGGTTTGCTGAAAATGGCAATTGCCTTGTATTTCTTTTGGTTCCCATTCTCCTGTAATTTTTGGCATATTTTGTCATGTTATTAGAGCTTTGAAGATGTTTCCAATATTTTCTCTAAGAATTCTGGTTGTTTTCAGTAGGAAGGTTGGTCAGTATCAGAAGCAGAAAGTTCCTTCAATGTTATACACTTGACCCCACAGTAGCCCTTTGAGTGGCCTTCATTATCCTTACACATAGATGAGGAAAATGAGACCCGGCATGGCAAGGTAACTTGCCCAAAGTAACATAGCTAGTCAAAACTCGTCTCTCTCTGACTCTAAACGTTTCCGTTTATTTTATTTGGATAAAAATCAGCATCAGCTAGTAACAACAAGGACACTCAGTGTTCAGTTCTTGGTTTCTTATATGATTCTCCAATAAAAGGAACCAGGGTCTTTGGAGAAATGGCTGATTCTAGGGCTGGGGCAATGAATATATAAGATGGGCCTGGAGCATCTTCCAGTGCCAGAAAGTAAGAACCTGCTTAAAACAAAAACAAAAATCCAGACCCCCACAATTGTGGGGTTGTGTCAGAGGGACACTGGAAGGAGCTAACTGAAAGAGCTCCCAGTGGCCAAGGCTGGAACAATTTGAGAAAGAAAGTAAATAACATAGTATTGGATTATAACCCAAAGTATAAAATAATTAAACACAAGTCCATAATGATATAAGTAAGTGGTTAAACAGATAAATAAAAGGAGTAAAAGAGACAAGTCCTCCTTACAGAAGATTTCCAACTAATATATGTAGATATGCACCCTTCAGGAAGTGAAACTTAATTCCCTTTCCCTTGAGTGTGGATTGGAGTGAGTGATTTTCTTTTATTGTAAAGAATGGAGTGTTGACAGGGAAAAGAGTTACCGTGCGGTGGAAAAATCTGGCAGATCCCACCTTAACCAAGTGATTAAGGTTAATATCACCAGTAATAAGTCGTGCTGATCACAGGTACCTCTGATATTATGTGATGAGAAGAGCATTTCACTCTTCCCCAAAACCCATAACCCCAGTGCCATCATGAGGAAAAGTGTCAGACAGAACCAAATTAAGGATGCTCTACACAATGCGTCACCAGCACTCCTCAAGCTGTCAACACATGAAAGACAAAGAAACACAGACTAGAGGGGACTAAGGAGACATAATGGCTAAATGCTATGTGGGATCCTGGATGGAGTCCTGGAAGAGAAAAGGATGTTAGTAGGAAAACTGGTGAAGTCTGGATAGAGTTTGTAGTTTGTTAATATTGACATACCAATATTGGCTTCTCAATTTTTACAATGGACCATTGTTATGTAAGATGGTAACATTAGGAGAAACTGGGTGAAGGGCATATGGGAAGTCTCTGTACTATCTTTGGATCCTTTCTGTAAATTTAGAGTATTCCAAAATAAAAGTCTGCATCAGGGAATAGCAATCAGCCTGGCCTGATTCTAAAGAATAAGACTTTTCAGAACACCCAGGAGTTACACTGAAGCTCCAATCTAATAATAATTGGCAATGCATTTATTCATACTAAAAGGGAAAAAAAAAATCTCATTTCATTCTCATAAAAGTCTTCCAGGTAAGTAAGGCTCATGTAGTCCCCATTCAACAAATGAGTAAAACCAAGAAACAGAGAAGTTTAACCACTGCCCAAGATTCTAGCTAAGCACAGAACCCAGAACTCCTAATCCCACATGGAAGTGGATTAAGCACGAGGCATCACCAATCTGTAGCCCCCTTGTCCACACAGAGCACTACAGAGCCCCACAAGAGGAGGTTCAAACGCTTCCCAGAGGCCTGCCTGATGTCCCGGAGTAGGGAAAGTCCATCCACGTGCTCCCAAAGCAGCGCAAGTGCCCCGTGTCCAACTGAGGCCCACAAGAGAGGGGGTTGGGTTGGGGTTTGTTTTCTTTTTAAATTCAAGCTGATGCCCCGCAGCCCTTCTTGGCTCTGGTAACTAACCCGTTTCTTTTGTCTGGAACTTCAGTGTTGACAGAGCTGGTCCACATTCATTATGCTGTGTAATCCCCACAAGCACCCTTTGGTGTGAATAGCTGTTAATCCACTTTATGGATTGGGAATCTGAGGTTGACTTGCTGCTGATTTAGTGAGTGGTAAAGGTGAGGCTTCTGGACTCCAGCTCAGGGCTGTTCTCGTGTTCTGGGGTCTGAATCATGGGGTGGGCTGGCTCCACCTTTCTGCCCTCAGAGTAGGGCCCTGGCTCAAAGGCAGTCCCATGACGGTGCCCCCGGGGGCTTCATCTACACAAGGCCCCTAAGTAAAAGGTTTCTGTGCCCTTTCCATTAAGTACCATGGCAGGGGGATGTGCAGAACAATTGTGTGGTTTGTTCTTGGAAAATTTAGTGTCCAGGCATTCTCCTGTTTCAGTCTTCGTTGACCTAGACATCTGTATTTATTTTGCTTCCGATAATTATCAGCATTAGAGAGTAACGCTCAGCTGAGGCTCATTTTAAGGAGCAAAGCCTTTCAAAATAACATTACAAGTTAACAATCTTACATCCGTTAAAACCAACTTAATTTTGCTTTTTAAAAAAAGACAATATAAAATAAAATAAAAATTTCAGCTCCTTAAAATGGTATATTTTAATGCAAATAAATATTTGGCCTGTGTCCTCTACTTTATTTTATACCAGCCCTTACAGTAAACTTAAGTTTTAGATAGAATAGCCTTATTTTTCTCGTGAGAGTGTTTGCTCCCTGGACTCAGGGCACAGCTGTCCTGCTCTGTCGGTGCCCACCAGCATCAGAACAGTGGCTCTCGGAGACATTCGGAGAAGAAGCAAGTGCATGTGGACGTGTGGTCAGCTCACGCTGAGAAATCAACACAGGAGGAAGCTTTAAAGTCTATGTGTGTTGAGAGAACCACAGCCCAGCTGTGGGTTGCAGATCAAAAAAGACCCTATTCAGTGTGGTGAAAATAATACTTAGCGAAACGTTGAATCAGGCTCTGTTTCCTGCCCTGAACCCAAATAATGGGACCACGTGAGAATGCAGCTCATACAGGACCTGCAGGGAAGTGAGCAGGGGCTGCAGAACCCGGCGCAGATTCGGGGAAGGCCACGCCTCTCCACCTTCCAGAGGCCCTGGGAGAGTGCCTGTAAGAGCAACAGTGTTAAAGACTGAAAACACGCAAGAAGAGAGACAATGAATACTGATCATGGCCATGTCTAAGCAATCTTGACATGCCCCCAATACTTGATCGCATTACACCCATAGCTGGTACCCCTTCACCCAAACATTGCCTTAATGTCCTCTTTGAGTCCTGACCTGTCACTCCTTCCTACGTGCACTGTTCCTATTGGAGCAACAGATGACAGGCCTTGTCCCACTTGAGTCATTCTCCCATGCCTCTACGGCCATTTTTACTTAGGTGTGTCCACTGATGTGCTAGGATGAAACCAGACTGACCGCCCAAGTCCTGTTTTGTGGCTGTGCCAGCAAGTCGACACAGGAGACCCAGCACCCAGGAGCCTTGTTCTGCCCCACTGAAAGGAACCATCCCTTTTCTCCCAGAGTAGGAGCTGCTCAGGGACGTAGCCAGGAGGCCACAGGGAGTCTGCCAATGCCAAGTGACCTTGGCTCTTGGGCTGTATCTGCTCAAGCCTAAAACAACCACTAAGGTTTGGGTTTTAGTTTCAGTTTAGTCAAATAGTTAAATCACTGAAAACATTGAAACTGAAAAACATTGAAGCCTGTTGATTGATGGATCATTCAAGTAGTTCTGAGTAGACATAGCCACTGACACATTGATTTATTTTTAGGAAATGTGGCTTGGAATAACAATGTGCACAAGAACAGCAGACACCAGACCCCAAAAGCCCAAAATTCAGGCTCCTTTGAGTTTAGAAGATGGGTTACACTCATTTACTATTTTGAACTAAGCGTAGAATATAAAGGCAGTCGTTGCCTTGTGGCAAAAGACTTGGGTTGGAAGAAATAAAACAGGGAAAAATCTTAGGGGATAGTTCCAAGCTGGAAAGATGGTGCTGGGACATTAACCCTTCTTCTCCTCAAATCTTGACTTCAAGAACTTGTCCCCCACACCCATAGCTGTGAGGCTTAGAAACGGTGCACGTGCTCTTTGCTTCCTATACATGCAGTGTGCCTGTTTTCCATGCTACCTTAAATGTTTCTTTTTAATGGACATTCAGATTTCCTCTCCTTCTATTTATCTTTCCCCAAACCACCTGGACCAACGCAGCCTAACAGATGTTCAGACACAGGAATCAAATGCAACACGAACTGAGGGTTTAGGCACAGGATGTTGAAAACATTCTTGGACTGGGAAAAGGAGGTAGGGCTTCTCAGTCTTGGCCTCACCCACAAACTCTTGGTTTTCTTTGTAAGGAATTTGAGAAGAGATCTTTGGCTCCCCCACTCCCATCCCACCCGCCCAGTAAGACCCACCTGACTTGGCTACACACAAATGACGAGGTTGTGAGAACTCTTGGCTGCGTCCTCCAGGCTGAGTGGAGAAGCTGGTGTGGGGCGTGACCGCAGGTACCTATTCCACCAGGGAGGGAAGGGACATCTCCTGTTTGGTGGCCGTGGTCAAGAAGCCAGGAGTGTTACTGAAATAACATCACAATGGAGTGGTCCTACAGGGAATGCAACTGAGTCAAATTGTGAAATCTTCTTTGATTTGAAAGCATTTAGCCTCCTTTCACTTCTCTAGGACCCCCAATCCACCTCCAGGAGACGGCAGGGACCAACCAGAATACAAGTATATCCTGGTCTACCTTCTCTGCCCGGAACCAGAGACCCTCAAACAGAGAGACAGGAAAAGTGCCAGCACTGACACAGTGCTGCTAAGAAGGGGGGAAATCTCTTTTCCCTTCCCCTCCCCTTTCTCCTGGCCCAAGCCAGCTCCCCAGTGGCATAAAATACATTGTTGAACCTATAAATGCAGGCCATTCAACTGAGGTTAAGAAAATACAAGTGGGATTTGTTTTCTTCGGTTTGGTCAGTAAAAAGGACCTTAAGGTCACCACCCCTGCAATCCTGGTTTCCTTGTGGCGGCCACCTGGTCAACCCTCACGCTTTGCCCACAGTACGGCTTTGTGTATCTGGGGAGCGAGTGCACCAGGATCATTCTATTTCCTTCCTTCAAGGATAACTTGTTACAACCACAGGAGAGAGCAGCTTGTTTGCTGAGCTCCAGCCTCTGAGTTCTTCTGACAGCTGCCTTATCCTGGGCTCCTCGGGGAGATGCTTGACGTGCTGCATAATTGGGGCCTCCTCCACGAGAGGGTCATCCCCTTACTCAGGGATGCGCAGTGAGAATTTCCCACTGGTGAAATTTGTTCCTAAGAGTACCTGCACGACACAAAAAAGACCTTTGAGGAGATGGAATTCAGCTGTGTCCCAGCAGACAGGGCAGAACTCAGTCGCAGTTAAGGACAAGGCGAATTTTATTATGATTCTATAATAATAAAATTTAAATGAATTTCTGAACTTGAAACAGAAATGATCCTGACTATCTCCATTTTGGTAGAAATTAACATTCTATCTAGAAATCAATATTTTTTGTAAAGTAAAATGTGTTCCTAATTGCTTGTCTTTTTTCTGATGGTAAGTCACTCTTTTCCTTTGATTTTAGCGACTAGATATTGCTGGGGCCTGCTCCATTTCTTCCCTCCTCTGAGGGACTCAGAGCTCCTCGTTCTTAGTAACCATACAAAGAAAGCATGAGAGCTGGCCCCCTTTTAAAGCACAGAGAAGGGACAGGACTCACTTGTGAGAAACTGTAGGTCTGCAGGAAGCCAAGATTCCTCTGTACGCTCCTGCCCTGGACAGCTGGTCATTCACGTCACAGCCTGTGGCCTCGAACCACCAGGCATTAATTCTGTAACCAACTTGGCTACTGCTGAGACAATGAAAGAAAAATCTCCAGCTCAAGTGTGTGACTTTTTCAGAGTCTTTTGGGATACAAGTGTTCTATTTCTTAATCTGGGTGATGGTTACATGAGTGTGTCCATTTTGTGACAGCTCAGCAAGCTGATATATGCTTATTATTTGTATCTCTGCATGTCCGTTATGCTCCAACTAAAAAGAATAAAAAGAAGGAAGAATCTTCTGTTGTGCTTATATAAAATCCCTTTGTTAAAACCTAACCTGAAATTTATTCTATGTTTTGGGGAGAGTTGTTTTTCAATTAAACTTTTTATTTTGAGAGAATCATAGATCCACATAGAGTTGTAAGAAATAATACAGAGAGATTTCATGTCCCTGTGCCTAGTTTCGCCCATGGTGTCATCTGCTGAACTATAGTACAATATCACACCCAGGATTCTGACGCTGATACAGTGACAATGCAGGGGTCCGCCATCACCAGGGTTCCTCACGTGGCTCTTTCATAGCCTCACCCTCCTCCCTTCGCCCACCTCCCCTTTAATCTTTGGCAACCACTAATCTGTTCTCTATTTCTATAATTTGGTCATTTCAAGAATGTTGTATAAAGGGGATCACACAATATGCGACCTTTTTGGGTTGGCTTCTTCCACTCAGCATAATTATCTGGAGATTAATTATCCAGGTTGTTGCATGTATCAGTAGTCTGTTTCTTTTTATTGCTGAGTAGTATTCCATGGCATGGACGTACCACAGTTCGTTTAACCATTCACTCATTGAAAGGCTTATGATTTGCCTTTAGTTTTTGACTATTAGGAATTAAGCTGTTATAAACATTCGTGTATAGGTTTTCTTATGAATATAAGTTTCAATTTCTCTAGAATAAATGCCCGGGAATAGCATTGCTGGGTTGTATGGTGGGTACATGTTGATTTTTTTTTAAGATATTGCCAAACTTTCTGAGTGGCTGTAACATTTTACATTCCCACTAGCAGTGTAAGAGTAAGCCAGCTTCTTCACATTCTCACCAGCATTTGGTGGTGTTGCTATTTTCTATTTTAGCCACTCTGATAGGTATGCAGTAATATTTCATTGTGGTTTTAATTTGCATTTCCCTAATGGCTAACGATGTTGAATGTCTTTTTATATGCTAACGTGCCATCTGTATATCCTCTTCAGTGAAATGTCTGTTCATATCTTTTGCCCATGTTCTAACTGGATGGTTTAGGTTTTTCTAACCATTGAGTTTTTAGAGTTCTTTGTATATTCTAGATATTAGTCCTTTGTCAGATACATCATCTGCAAATATTTTCCCCCAGTCTGTAGCTTGTCCTTTCATCCTCTTAACATAGTCTTTTACAGAGTACAAGTTCTTAATTTTGATGAAGTCCAGTTTATAAATTTTTCCTTTTGTGGATTGTACTTTTGGTGTTGAATCTCAGAACTTTTCACCTCTCCCTGTGTCCTGAAGATTTTCTCCTATAGGTTTTTTTCTAAAAGTTTTATACTTCTACATTTCACATTTAAGTCCATGATCCATTTGGGGTTAATTTTTGTATAAGATTGAGATTCAGTTTTTGCCTGTGGATGTCCCCTTGCTCCAGCACCTGTTTGTTGAAAGGTTATCTTTCCTCCACTGAATCGCTTTAACAAGTCTGTATAAAATCAGTGGGGCATATTTGTGTGCTTCCATTTCCACATTCTTCATTTTGATCCATGCATCTATGTATCTGTCCCTCTGCCAATAACACATGGTCAGTCTTGGTCACTGTAGTTACATAAATTTTGAAATCTGGTAGGTTGATTCCTCCCACTTAATTCTTCTTAGAAGTTATTTTAACTATTTTCCGTCTTTGCCTTTCCATGTACATATTAGAATAATCTTGTCTATATCTACAAAAAAATCTTGCTGGGATTTTGATAGGAATTATGTTAAACCTGTCTATCAATTTTTGGAGAAATGACATTCAATACAATGCTGAATCTTTCAATCTACGAATATGGTATGCCTCTCCATTTATATAGATCTCCTTTCATTTCATTCATCAGCATATTGTAGTTTTCAGCATATAAGTATTGTATATATTTATTAGATTTACATCTAATTATTTCTTTTTTGGAGCAATTATAAATCATATTGCATATTTTATTTCGTGTCCACATGTGCATTTCTAGAATATGGAAATGCAATTGATTTTAATATATTGATCTTATGTTGTATAACCTTCCTGATCTTACTTATTAATTCTAGGAGTTCTTATAAATTTTTTGGAATTTTCTACGTACACAAACATGTCATCTGAAAATAGGAACAATATTTTGCTGGATATAGGATTCTGGGTTGAGGGTTCTTTTCTTTTAGCACTGGAAAGCATTTCTGGCCTCTATGTTTCTAATGAAAATCTGCTTTCATTCAAATTATTTTTTCCCTTGCAACTGAAGTGCCATGTCTCTCTCTCTCTGCTTTCAAGATTTCATTTTATTTATTTATTTATTTATTTTGCTGAGGGAGTTTTGCCCTGAGCTAATATCTGTTACCAATCTTCCTCTTTTTTTTGCTTGAGGAAGATTAGCCCTGAGTTAACATCTGTGCCAATCTTCCTCTACTTTGTATGTGGGTTGCTGCCACAGCATGGCTGACTAGTGGTATAGGTCCACACTCAGGATCCAAATCTGCAAACCCAGGCTGCCAAAGTGGAGTGCACCAAACTTAACCATTACACCATGGGGCCAGCCTCAAGATTTTTTTTTATCTTTAGTTTTTGGAAGTTTAACTATGATGTGCTGTGTTGTGGATTTCTTTGGATTTATCATGATTGAGGTTTGCTCAGCTTTTGGAATTGTTGGTTTATGTCTTGTGGCCAAAATGAGGGAGTTTCCAGTTATTTCATCAAGTGCTTTTCAGCCCTGCCTTGTTTCTCTTGTCCTTCCAGAACTCTGATGACACTAAAGTTAATCTTTTATTATAACCACACATGTCCCGAGCCTCTGTTTTTTATTTTTTTTTCAGTCTATTTCCTCTCCATTGTTCAGACTTAGTAATTTCTGTTGTCCTGTTTTCCAGTTCAGTAATTCTTTCCACTGCCTCCTCTATTCACTGAGTTTTTATTTTGGTTGTATTTTTCGGTTCTAAAATTTCTATTTGGTTCTTCTTTATATATTCTGTTTCTTTGTGGAGATTTTCTACTTTTTCATTGGTTTCAAGCATGGTTGTAATTGCTTGTTGAAGCATTTTTACAATGGCTGCTTCAAGATCTTTGTCAGATAATTCTAGCATTTCTGTCATCTCTGTGTTGGTATCTATTGATTGTCTTTTTCATTCACTTTGACTTCTGATTGAAACCTGGACATTGTGCCCATTATATTGAGACTTCAAATTGTATTTAAACCTGTTTTAGCTGGATTCCTCTGACAAGGAAAAGGAGCGCACCACCTCATGACTGCCCTATAGGGAGGGAAGTCCATGTTCTCCATACAGCCTCTGCTGACATCCAAGGGGGAGTCCGTGTTACTTATGGGTGGGGTGGAAGGTCCAGTTACCAACTAGGCCTCCACTGACACCTCCCTGGTGGAGAGGGGTAGGAAAGCCTCATTACTGTTCCCACATGGCTACCACTGACATTGGCAGTGTCTCTGCTACCACCATGTGATGGTTAAGCCCTGACTCTGGCTAGGCCTACTCTACAGCACCCCATCTGGAAGAGGAAGGAAGGAGTGCTTCACTACTGCCAGGTGCAGGTGGAAGTCCAGGCTGCCCATGTGGTCTCCATTGACACTGTCGGGGGTACCTCATTACAGTCAGGTAAGGGTGGAAGATCAAGATCCCACTCGGCCTTGAGAGGTGTGGATGGTGGGGTCACAGTTTTTCTGTAGAGTTTGGCTGGAGTAGAGCAGCTATTATCTAAAAGTTTTGTGTCTTGCTAGGCTGGCCCTTTGGGAGAGAGAGCAAGCTTTTGTTGGGATTTTTCTCTGCATCTGTTGACATTCCCGAGTTGCCAGCTTCTTTACTCTGAGTGCAGGATATATGAGGTAAAAAGGAATCCCAGCGAATTCACCATTGCATCATTGTCCAGGTTCCAGCATGCCTAGACAGTCTGTCTTCTTCTCTTCGCCTCTCAGAGTCTTCTTCTGTTTGTTTTACATATAATGTCCAGGGGTTTTTGTTGTGCTTTGTGGGAAAAAGGGCAAAGTACATCTGTTCTCCCAGAAGTGGACTCGGACTATGATTTTTGAGAAGAGAGAATGGTATCTGATAGGATGCTTTCTGGAGAGCTTTCTGAGTCCACTTGACCTCAGACCGGTGGTCTCCCTTGGACCTTCTGTTTGTTGAGTCCCTTTTCATTTGAGCCATCCCCAGTCTTCCTGTTCTCATGCTCAGGAGTCTGCCTGCAACTGTTTCATCCAGTGACAATGTTTGACTTTATCTGAAGGATCTTTTCCAGTCTTTGCTGGCCTAAGAACCATACAATCCTGATTCCCATAAGCCCAAGCAAGAAATTTTCCTAGGAAGAGTTGACCTTTCTATTTCAAAGTGAGGAAAATAAATGTATTGAGTTTTTCATCATGGAAAATAACTTTTCATTAAAAAAATTATTATTATGTTCTTACTTTTTAGGTGCTGACAATTACCATTTATATAAAATAATGACAGTAGACAGTACTTTTTTTGATAACCTTACTTGACAAAAAGAAAATGTTGGCAATCACATGTTGGTTCTCCCCATATTGCTTTTTTCCTTTCCTTTTCTCTTAATTAAAAAAATTGTGGTCTAGGGGCTGGCCCCGTGGCCGAGTGGTTAAGTTTGCGCGCTCCACTGCAGGCGGCCCAGTGTTTCGTTGGTTCAAATCCTGGGCGCGGACATGGCACTGCTCATCAAACCACGCTGAGGCAGCATCCCACATGCCACAACTAGAAGGACCCACAACAAAGAATATACAACTATGTACTGGGGGGCTTTGGGGAGAAAAAGGAAAAAAATAAAATCTTAAAAAAAAAATTGTGGTCTGTATTACATACATTGAGGTGCACAATTCTTAATGGTACAGTTCAGTAAGTCTTTACAAATCAAATGGTAGACTGTGTAATACACACTTCATCACCCAAGAAATTTCCCTCAGCCGCTTTTCCATCAATGCCTCCCTTGTGGCCTCGAGGTTCTGGTTTTGGTGCTGCAGCTCAGTTTGCCTGCTTCCGAGCTTCAGAGGAATGAGGCAGCTAGATGGCTCCTGTTGCTCAGGGTGCTGTTTGTGAGATGTGCAGTAGTGCATTCCTTCCTTTATTGTCTGAGTCATGTTTCACGGTATAGACCTCTGCTGACCTCTCCCAACCCTTCTCCCTCCCACATGCTGATCTTTCTGGGCCTCTGCTATGTCAGTCTCCAGGAATTGGCCTCGTTATCTCCGGGTTGCCTCAGCTGCATAATTCCATAGGTATTAATGTACAATGTCTTATTTATACTCACCTGCGGGAAGAAAAATTAACTTAAGACTTCCTTTTAAGATTTTTTGCATTAAAAAAGTTGGATTGGACTGAAAAAAGTTATTTATTTTCCTGTTGATGGACAATTAGGATGTCATGTGTTGGTATTGTTATGAATAAGATGATCAGGATCATTTTTGGACATATGATTTCATTTCTTTTGGTAAATACTTAGGAGCGGGATTAATGGATAGTATGGTAGACATTTATCTAACTGTCTAAGAAACTGCCATAAACAGTTCTCCAAAAGTGGTTGTGCCATTTTACACCTCCACCAGCAATTTGTGAGAGTTCCATTGTTCCACATCCTCACCACATTTGGCAGTCAGCCTTTTTAATTTTAGCCATTCTAGAGGGTGTGTAGTACTGACCTATTGTATATTAATTTTTGTTTCCCTGAAATGATATTGAATGGTGTTAGGCACCCTTTCAAGCGCTTATTGGTTATTCATATGTCTTCTTTTGCTTTCTGCCCATATTTAAACCATGTGCTGTTGCTGTTTTTTAATACTGAATTGTAGGAGTTTGTTATACATTCTAAATATCCGTACTAGGATTTTCTCAGTCTGTGTCCTGTCTATTTGTAACAGTATCTTTCGAGAAGCTGAAGTTTTTAAGTTTGATGAAATAAAATTTTTCAGCTTAAAATTTTTTTGTTGGTGCCCTTGGGCCTTGTCTAAGAATTCGTTGCTTAATCCGAGATTGCAAAGATATTCTCCCATGCTTTATTCTAGAAGCTGTATGATTTTTACTTTTAAATTTAGATCTATGTTCTATCTCAATTTAATTTTTGAGTATAGTATGAAATAGGGAGTTGAGGTTCATTGTTTTTTATATGGTTATCCAAATGTTCAAGTACAAATTGTTTGAAAGGTTGTCTTTTATCCACTGAAATATCTTGGCTTCCTTATCAAGAATAATTGACCGTGTAAGTGTGGGTCTGTTTCTGGGCTCTCTATTCTGTTCCATTGATGTATTTGTCTACTATTTTGCTAATTCTGTTTTGATTGTTGTAGTAAATCTTGTATCAGATGATGTAAGTCCTCTAGATTTTTTATTCCTTTTCAAAATTGTTTTCGCTGTTCTGAGAACTGTGTCTTTTCATACATATTTTAGAATTAGCTTGTGAATTTCAGGGGAAAACAAGGGGACAGGTAGGATTTTGATTGTGGTTGCATTAAATCTGTGCATCAGTTTGGAGAGAAGTGATGTTTTAACAACCAGTGAACATGGTATATCTCTCCATTTATTTAATGCCCTCCAGCAGTGTTTTGTAATTTTCAGTAATAGACTTCTTGAATATATTTCATTAAATTTATCCCAAGGGTTTTTTTTTAATGTCTTTAAAGCTATTGCAAATGGTATAAATTTTAATATTGTATATATATATATATATTCCATATTTAGTACACACACAATTTTTGTACATTGAGTTCTATACATAAGCTGACTAAATTCACTTAATATTTCAGGTAGTTTATTTGTGGATTCCCTGAGATTTTCTAAGTACTCAATCATGTCATCTGTGAATAAAAAGTTTTACTTCTTTCTTTGCTTCTTTTGTAACATATTTTTCTTGCCTTGTTGCATTGGCTAAGACCTGTAGCTCAATGATGTTGAAAGGAAGTGTCGAAATGAGGCATCCTTGCTTTTCTCAGTCTTAGGGGGAAAGTGTTCCATATTTTGGTGTTAACTGTAGGTTTTTCTTAGTTGTCTTCTATCAGACTGAAGAAGTTCCCTTTTATTCTTGGTTTATTTTATTTTATTTTATTTTAGAGGAAGATTAGCCCTGAGCTAACTACTGCCAATCCTCCTCTTTTTGCTGAGGAAGACTGGCCCTGAGCTAACATCCGTGCCCATCGTCCTCTACTTTATACGTGGGATGCCTACCATAGCATGGCAGGCCAAGCGGTGCCATGTCCACACCCAGGATCCAAACCGGCAGACCCCGGGCTGCTGAGAAGTGGACCGTGCGAACTTAACCACTGTGCCACTGGGCCAGCCCCTATTCTTGGTTTATTTTGAGTTTCTATCTTGATTATTTTTTAATTTTATCAAATGCTTTTTCTGAATCAATTGCTTTATTCCCCCCTTTATTCTATTAATGTGATGAATTACATTATTTTTTTTTAAAGATTTTATTTTTTTCCCTTTTTCTCCCCAAAGCCCCCCGGTACATAGTTGTATATTCTTAGTTGTGGGTCATTCTAGTTGTGGCATGTGGGATGCTGCCTCAGTGTGGCTCGATGAGCAGTGCCATGTCCACACCCAGGATTCGAACTGATGAAACACTGGGCCGCCTGCAGCAGAGCGCATGAACTTAACCACTCGGCCACGGGGCTGGCCCCTGAATTACATTATTTTTTAAGGTTAAATCAATCTTTCATTTTTGGGATAAATCGCACTTGGTCATGATGCTTGTCCTTTTTATACATAGATGATTCTATTTGTAAACATTTCCCCCCACCAGTACATAGTTGTATGTTTTAGTCATGGGTCCTTCTGGTTGTGGCATGTGGGACGCCACCTCAGCATGGCCTGATGAGCGGTGCCATGTCCACACCCAGGATCCAAACCAGTGAAACCCTGGGCCACTGAAGTTGAGCATGTGAACTTAACCACTGGGCCATGGGGCTGGCCCCCTATTTGTAAACATTGTAAAGGTTTTTACATCTATGTTCATAAGGGACATTGGTCTTTAATTTTATTTTCTTGTTATGACCTTGTTAGGTTTTGGCATTGGGGTATGCTGGCTTTATAATATGAAAAAAAATGTTCCCTCACTCTCTTTATTTTTTTAAAGAGATTTAGTATAAAATTGTAGGTTAGAGTTTATATCCTCTGAGACTAAAAAAATTTTGGGGGGTATTTTTTTGGAGCGAAAATCTATGGCAGTAAATTTCCCAGTTTTTAGTTATCTTAAAATTTTTAATTTTATCTTCAGTTTCAAATGACAATTTCACTCAATATAGAATTTTAGATTGATTTGTCATCCTGTTGTCTTCTGTCTTGCGTTGTGTCTGATGAGAATTCAGCTATCATTCTTATAATTTTTCCCATGCATGACATTAATGTTTCTTTGACTAACCTTACAATTTTTTCCTTACCTTTGATTTTAAGCAATTTTACTATGATATGCCCAGGTGTGGGTTTTGTTTTGTTTTCAATTTATCTGTTTGGTGTTCACTGAACTTCTTGAATATGTGGAGGATGTTTTATATCAAATTTGGAAATATTTCAAGCATTACATCTTCTGGAATTTTATTTTTCATTCTCTCTGACTTTTGGGATTCCAATTGCCTGTATGTTAGGTTGCTAATATAATCCCACAGGGCATTAGTATTCTGTTTATTTTTTTTTTCTTTTTTCTCTCTGTTCCACTTAGAATAATCTCTGCTGATCTTTTTCAAGCTTACTGATCTTTGTTCTGCAATATTCAGTCTGCTGTTAAACTCATCAGTGAATTTTTATCTCAAATATTTCATTTTTCAGTTCTAGAATTTTCCTTTCATTTTTAGAGGTTACATTTATCTCATGAAATATCCCATTGTAATCCATTATATACATTTTTCCTTATAAATTCTTGCATACATTTGTGATAATTGTTTTAAAATCCTTGTCTACTAATTCCAATAACTGGTCATCCATACATCTGCTTTTACTGATTGTGCTTTCTCTAGATTTCGGGCTACATTTTCCTGCTTCTTTGTAGATCTTATAACTTTTTATTGTACTCTGAATATTTATGGTACTTTATACATAACAGATTTTATTTTCTTTTGTTTATTTCCTTTTCTTTTGTCTAGTGGTTAGGTTGAGGGGCTGACCATTAAGATTCCACCCAGAGTCAAGTTGACCAAGGGCTGCTTTAGTTAGACTGCGTTCACTGTCCTTAGACCAACCCCACCCCCACTCCCATTCTGCCCTTTCAGTCCCATCAGCGGTTGAGCTGGGAGGATGTTGGACTACCGTCCCGGATATCTTTGATTCACCTTTGGTTCAACCTCTGGTTGTTACTATGGGAGCAAAGTTCTCTTGCATCTTTCTACATCCCAATTAGAAGTAGAAGTCCTCCCAAATTGCTTTTGAAATCGTTTTGGTCCATGAAATTCGAAATTCTAGGACCCACTGACACAGAATTCCTTCATAATAACTTTGGACTCTTACCGTTTATTTAGTTTTGGCAGTTTGTGGGGCTTCTGCTTCTTGAAAAAACATTTTGACTGAAAATTAGTCCTCCTTGGGTATGTTCACATTTCTTTGAGTCCGTACTTACAAGGCTGAACTGTCAGTTGATTAAAATACCATATTCTTTTGTATGAAAAAGTGTGAAGCTAATAGTTAAGCTTTATTATAACCACCTAATTTAATATTCTCTCTCGTTTCGTGTAAATGTCTTTGTAGAAAATGTTACCAAGAGCGGCGTTGTGGTTACGTTAGTTCCATTGCCAATACTTTTATATGGTTTCCTGTATTCTAGAGGGAAAGCTGTATGCACTTGCTTCTTTTTCAACTTTTCCTCTTATGAATCAGTAGCAGTATGAATAAATGTCAGAAGTTCTTATTAAGTGGTTAGAGTTGATGCCCCCATCTCAGCGTTCTTGTTTTAGGTAATGATGACTAAGCAGACTTTGTAATACAAAATGTGACAATGCCAGAGTTATAAAGAAAAGGGTTTTCATTACTAGCTAAAGAGCACATGACAATCGTAATATTATAAGTACTCACTCTGTGTCAAACTCACTTGATTCTTACATTTTAGAGATGAGGAAAGTCTCATGGCTTGGAAGTTACAACATCAGGGTTCAAAGTCCCCCCATTTTACCAAAATGGGCATTTTTCAGTAAGACTTAGAATAGAGTTGTGTACTCTTTGGGTAAAAAACATTGCAATAGGAGAACGTTTTGAGGGCAATTTGTCTCTCCTCAAGATATAAATGAAGGTTTTTGTTGTTGTTGTCATTATTTGGTCAAAAAGACAATTTCTCCATGCTAACATTTCAGATTATGCTAAACAAACATTATATCAGCTGAGGAACCAATCAACATAAAATATGTTGTATTGATTCAGAGAAAATACTAAGCTGGACTCCTGATCATCTAATAGAATCCTGCAATTTCATTTCACGCTGAGGAAACTTGGCTGTAGAGGAACCCAGGAGAATGTATGTGTTCTTGGGACCAGGAGACCCAACAAGCTAAGGTGTGGCTCTGACTTGAGGGGCTGGTCCGTGGTCAGTAAAAACAGGAGCTCAGGTGTTTGTTGGGTAAATCGAGAGAGCCAGAATCACAGCATACAATGTGCAATTGTGCCTCATGTGAGCGCTTCAGAAAAGTTTGTGTCTATGTTGACCACTAGCCAGGCATGTGGGGCTAAGGTGGCAAATTAGCTGTTACAGACCTAACAGTCTGACTCCTTAGAGAATGTTTGTCTAGAGAGGTAGGCAATTCTTCAGGGCAGCTGATTGGGTGGGAGAGAAGTAAGGTCAAGGCCTCTTGAGTTTGGTGAGTTTGGAAGGCTTCACAAGAAGTGGTAAGAGCTGCAGTAAATTGATTGTGGCGATTTCCACTAATGGCTGTTTGACAGTTAACATGTTGCCCTTTTGAAGGGATATGCACTGTGTTTGGTGACTTAAGGTATGGACCAGAGAAGCAGGGAGGGCCTGCAGACCAGTGCAGAGAAGTTTATCCGACTCCACAGGAAGAGAATCTGTTGTTTCTTGAATACCCTCCTATCTGAACCTCGTCAGCCAGGCATATTTTCAGGAGAGCTAAGGCCTTGTCCTTCTCAGGAAAAGCATCCAGTTCATCAGGCTGGTGATTTGCATCATGGCAGCTGGCTCTGAAGCCAATGTCCTTGGCACCTTCCTCCAGTGGCAACATCCTAGAGGCCCCCTGGGCTACCCATTACTGCCCTAGTGCTCTTGGAGAATCTGCATGGCTGGGCAGATCCACACCGACACACACTGAATATCAATTTTGATTTCGGGAGAACATCAGGGGTCACATCTTTGCTTTGGTGGCAGAGGCATTTCCTCAGTGCAACATCCCGTATACTCCAGGGACTGGAAACAGTGAGGCACTGGGGGAAAGATGGATGCAGAATGAGTAGACAGGGCTGTGGAAACAGAAAGCTCTGGATTAAAACCGTGGTTGTGCCAGTTACAAGGCATGTGACTTGGAGCAAAGTCCAAAATTCTTTAAGCCTTGGTTTCCTTATCTGTAAAATGGACAGATGTAAAAGTTGTTGTGAGGACTGCATGAGGCAGTTAACGTCAAGACCTCCTCTGTTACCTGGCACACAGTAGGTGTGCAGCAAATGACAGTCCCAGGCAGCAGGGAGCAGAGCACAGGAAACCTGGGTTACATATGCAGAGGGCTGGTATTGCTGCATGACATTGTTATAAAGATGCTGGAGATGCAGTTAGGCTGCCAGATCAAGGCAGCCACGTGGCTCCCTCTGTACCTTGTTGCCTGTGCATGCCCAGCCGTCTGGGACAGGGTGTGGAGAGCACAGACAGACACTACAGGGGAGAGAGAGATCCTTGGCAAAGGCTGGGGCACCAATCTACGAAATGTCCAGTGGGGACTAGGGTTGGAATGCAAACGTGGAATAACATGGGGGATGTAAAAGCAGGCAGAGGTGGCCAGAGGCGCCTGGCAGAATCTCAGTGACATGTCACAGCAGCAGCAAAGGCCATAAACGACAGCCACAAGCAATATGGACACCTCATTTCACCAATCACTTTAATCTTATTCCCTCATCACATCTTTTAGATTAGAAATTACTCGTTGATTAATTGTTTCAAGGTTCCCTTTTTTTAAAGTTTCTGACTCAATATCTAGTTGTCCAAACTCAAGTCAATTGAAAAAGAATGGGCAGAAAATTACATGACCAGCCCACTGACATCTAACAATCCCTTAGAAAGTAAAGGTTGGCTGCATAGAGATTCCTTTTGAAAATTAGGTATAACTGATATCTAATAGCAAGTTTCTTTGTTGTTTGGTTTGGTTTGGTAAGGTTAGAAGTTTCCATTTCTCTGTGTCAACCAGCTAGTGCGATTGAAACCAAGAAGGGCACACCTGCTGAGCACCTTCGGGACACACACTGTCATTTCACATTTGAGAAAACAGGACGAGGAAGCTTATGTGCCCACAGTCCCAGGACAAGGGAATGGTGGAGCCTAGTTCCACAGCCTGGCTCCCTGGGCGGCTTTTGTGGGAGAATTCTCTGCAAACCCATCACTCCTAATTTCCCAGGCATCTGGGGGCCCGGTTCCCATATAAACGCTTTCCCCTATCATCCCCCCACGTTATATGCTGGTTATGTTACATCTGGCTCTACTATCTGAGGAGCATCTATGTGGGAAGAACGCATGATTCTCTTATGTTACCCAGTCCAGAGCTCCTGGAAGATGCGCTTCAAAATGTCGCTCTTTAAAATCAGTATTTTCCAATGGGTTTAGCCGCCTTCTGTATGGCAGGTTGTCCTTTCCTCGAGGACAGCTTAGACGTGGGAGGCCGTTCTGTGACTGTGGGTGACGGTGGTGGGTAGAGCTGCCCTGGTCCCGGCTGTACTCCTCCAGGCAGCCAAAGCCGGGAGAGGCCTCAGAGTGCAGGGCACAGCCTCCCTGCCACTGCTCTCCCTTGGCAAGCAGTGCGGGAGCCTGCAGGGTGCCGCACCATCTCGCAAGAGCAAGCTCTTCTCTGTGCCCTGGCATCACGTTACCGACCTGAGAGACAGTTTGGAAGGGATTTTAATAAGCACCCAGAAAGATAGATCCTTTTACTGCCTGAGACTGCCAAAGCACTGTCAGAGGAGGCCAGTTAAAACAAAAGATTTAAATAAGAACCAGAGTCTCACAACACGATACCCAAAATGTCCAAGTTTCAACTGAAAATCAGTCACCATACCAAGAACGAGGGAGACCCCCAAACTGAATGGAAAAGGACAATCAACAGACGCCAACACTGAGACGACAGCAATGTTAGAATTATTTGATGGTTTTAAAGCAGCCATCAGAAAACTACTTCAACGAGGAATTATGAATACATTTGAAACAAATAAAAAATACAAACTCTCAGCAAAGAGGTTGAAACTATAAGGAAGAGGCAAGTGGAAATTTTCAAACTGAAAATGTATATACATTTTCTATACAGATATACAGATATACAGATATGTATATATATACACACATATAGGTATACAGTAATGCACTGCATAATGTTGTTTTAGTCAACAACATACCGTGTATACGACAAAGGTCCCATAAGATTAGTAGCATATAGCCTAGGTGTGTAGTAGGCTATAACATCCAGGTTTATGTTGTAAGTATGCTCTATGATGTTCGCATGATGACAAAATCACCTATGATGAATTTCTCAGAACACAACCACATCGTTAAGTGACTCATGACTGTACATATAAAATAGTCATATGTAGATATACAGACAAGAACTAGATGTTCAGGAAAAATAAAAGTGATAGGAAAGCAAATGGAGGAAATTAATATCTAGCCAGTATATAGTATCTGTGACAAGGTCAATAATGCTAAATGCTTTATTATTTTTATAATTACCATATAACACAAATAAATTATTACACGTTATTATTTAATTTAATCCTTACAAAACCCTAAGAGAGAGAGAATATTGCCTTTCTACAGATGAAGAAACTGAGGCTCGGCAAAGCTAACTGAGCTGTTCATGTTCTTTCAGGTAACACAGTGACTGACTATTTCAGGATGGCTGTCCAAGGCAGTAAATCTGTACCCAAGAACCGAAAGCTTGAAAGAGACCTCATGAAGTGACAGTGTGTCAGATGAGGGGGAAAGGCAAATGCGTGATTCAGTCAAAGAGAACGAAGAGTGTCAAGCGGAAGGCAGGATACACTTCCTAGGTCCACGTAGAAAGTGCAGGTTGTGCTTGGGTGGTGGGTAATGGAGTGCGGGAACCCACTCAATCAAGTGTTCTTAAAGGGTTCAAGTTCACAACCAATAACTTCACTTGAACTTGAGAGGCAAGTGAGAGTGATTCTGGGCTTTTGGGAAGAAGAATGATCAGGTCAGAACAATACTCAAGGAAGGTAATCTTGTGAGGCAGGAATCTAAAGGGCTTGGGGAAGGTCTGAATGGGGGAGTACAGAAGAGAGTAGGGAGGGTTCTCACACCCAGTGCTAGTCTGGAAACAAGTAGAGAAGAGAAACTCTGGATGACTTTTCCATGGACGATAAAGAGACAGCAAAGATGAATCAACCTCTCTCTTGATGAGAAATGTTCACAGAAGTATGCCTGAGGGATGCAGGCTGATACTCGTTTTATATAATACCCTCAACAACTGTCTGGAGACGGTGCTGTTCACAGAAATGAAGCGAAACATTTAGATATTGTTTCACACACACACACAATCATCATAAAATGTTTCAGACACATAAAAGGGGTCAAAGCATAAAATGAGGAATTTCTCTGTATCTATTCCCCAGCTTGTCATTTTCAGGCTGCCTTCCCATCACCAGTGGAGCCCACCAACTCAGTTGATGAGAGGCTTGTGTGTTGATGTATACCTTCTTCTTTAAGGAGGATACTCTTTAAAGCCATCTTAAAAGAGAAGTACCTCAGGCTTCACAGAATAATAAGAGAAATCCAAATGGAATGAAGCGGTGAGTCTGGCATCCACGTGTGCATGCTTGATTCCACATGCTGTCACACTCAGCCCCCAAGTGTCTGTGCAAATGGACAGATTCATGTTGAAACTTACTGGATATGAGTTTCTTAGAAGTCTTTAAAGGGCTTGATGATGGCATTTTGGGGATAAAGAGTTGACAGCTCTCGGCTTTGCTGCCTTACAGTGGGGCCTTTACATAATTACCTCACTATCTTCCCAGTCACTTCTGAGGTCAGCCCTCTCACCCACACTCTACAGTACAGACTCCCAGTCTTGGAGATGAGCCCCTGTTGGCCACCCTTGTTAGGAGTAGGTAAATACTGCAGTCTGCATGAAGTAAGGTGATAAGCCTGTGCCAGGCCATTCCATCACACCAGCTGACTCTGGTTAGGTGTGACCAGGCCCCATCCATTTCTCTCTCCTAAGGGTACAGGAGAACCTAAGAAAAAAATTTGTAAGACTTGGAATCCCTGGTTGCAAATATCTTCTGCCTTCTTTCCCCATCTTTGACACTTTGATTTTACTGAGTATTTTTGTTAGCAGCTAAAGCCCCTCACAGAGATGACAAAGAGTGGCAGACGGTTATAAGGCAAGTCCTGGTGATTTGCCTTCTAAGTTGGATTAGGGAAGTGGGGTGGGTGGTGGCCTGCAGTGGGACTTCCAGCCTGCTATTCCACTTCTTTCCCAGATACCCCACCAACTGGATGGTCATTTGGCTTTATAAACTCTTTTAGGACTGAAATTCTCTCTTTTGGTTAAGCCTATTGTCAACTAAACCTCATTGTTAAGTGTTTTAATTGCATAATTATAGAACTGTCCTCAGATTATTAACTTAAGAGGATAGAAGTGCAGCTGAAGATGACCCCAGTGAATGGCAACTTGAAGTTTTTAAAGGAAGGTAGCTGTTTTAGTTACCTATTGCCATATAACAGAATACCCTAAAACTTAGTGGGATAAAAAACCAACTGTTTATTTCTTACTGTTCTGCGGACAGGCATCTGGGCAATTCTTCAGCTAGTCTTAGGTAGGATCCCTCCTCTAGTTGCAGTTAGCTGAGTTCAAAAGGACCAGGAGGTCCAAGAGGGCCTCACTCACATACCTGGCAATGGGCCTGGCTGTTGGCCAAGGCATGTTGGTCCTTCTCCACGTGGCCTTTGGCATCCTGCAGCAGGCTAGACCTGGCGTCTACACAGCAAGTGGTGTCAGGATCCCAGGAGCGCGAGGGTGGGCGTTGCAAGGCTTCTTAAGGCCTAAGCTCTGAAACTCACACAGTGTCACTTTCTCCACATTCTATTGGTCAAGGCAAGTCATGAGGCAGCCCAGATTCAAGGGATGGGGAAGAAGACTGTGTCACAGTCACCAGGCGAGAAAGGGGCTAGCTGAGGGACATGTCATCTTGGAGTAAGGGACCTGACACAGAGAACAGCATGAGGTCACCTGGGGCTGGGGACGGAGGTGGGGGATGTGGGAAGAGGCAGGAAAACCTTCTGCACAGTCAGGAGCAGCTGGGGTGTTGCTGCGAGTGCCCTGGACACCTCGCCCCTTGAGCATCTGCTGTATAATGAACACCAACACATGGAAAAATAGGGTTTATTCAGAAGGCTGTAAAGCTTAGTCACTGTCCATGCGAGGCCATAGTCTCCCAACTGGAACAAACAAGATGCGGGGAGAGTCAAAAGAAGAGGAAAAGACATAACCTACCGCAGCCAGCCAAACTGATGCTATAAATCCCCCCCAAAAATCCACACGTTAACAGATCCACAGTCCCCCAGGGCTGAGTGCTTCCCTGTTCTGTAAAGCAGACAGTCTCAAATCCCACCCGCTGGATAGTGCCAGTGGCCCTTAGGTCCTTACTGTTTTTAGAGCAATACTGCCCATGGTTTGGGTCTGTTTTATACATTTTCTGCAAAAATGTATAACTTGTTCATGCTCTTTTATTTTTAAAGGGCACCTGAAAATTGGTGTTTTTTCAAAAGCTGGTGAGTTTTCTTTGTAAAGAGATGAGCAGGCTTGAGGTGCTTTGTCCAGCACAATGGGGCCACATACTGGCAGCACACGTGGGCCCCCACAACATATGCCATTTTTATGCTTACAGTATGCAGGTGTATCTTTGGTAATAAAATTAAACTTTAATAGTTCTTTGCTTAGTCCTCTATGGCTCCCTGGTAATAAAAAACATCCTGCAACTGTATATTAATAAATGCTCTATTAGCTACCTAAGTTTACTGTGTATTAAGGAGAGCGTATTTGTAGAAAGTCTTTAAAACTCCTCAGCAGCTCCATGCTGCAGGAGGCCTGTCTGCAGTGTGCACCACAAATCTTCGAGTGCCCAACACACCCTCTCCCACAGCGGAGGACTCCAGGACATCCTTTGTAATGACAGGGTGATCATGATTATGATCATCCTCACAGGCAGAGGTGGGGGAGTAGCTGGGATCAGAGCCAAACTTGTTTTATCAGGAATGACGCCTGATCCTTGGATCTAGATACTAATCATTTTGGGGTTCCTGTTGTAGTCTCTGACAAATGGAGAAAGCAAGGAGATGTACTTTAGATAGCCCTAGAAATTTAGATTTAGAAAGAATCTTAGCAGTCAACATATAGTCTTCTTGTTGATATGAGCATTCCTCTTTAGAGTGTCATTGGAGGTCACTCCCTGAACACTTATGAACATGAAAACCCTCCTCCTGTCCAGCCATTGGATTCCTTTTTTTTTTTTTTTTTTGGTGAGGAAGATTGGCCCTGAGCTAACATCTGTTGCAAATCTTCCTCTTTTCCCTTGAGAAAGATTGGCCCTGAGCTAACATCTGTGCCAATCTTCCTGTTTTATGTGTGGGTTGCCACCACAGCATGGCTTGATGAGTGGTGTATGTCCACCCCCAGGATCTGAACCTGCCAACCCTGGGCTGCTGAAGCAGAGCATGCACATTTAACCACTATGCCACCCGGCCAGCCCCTGGATTCCTTTTTTAAAAACGTCTATTTTATTCTTATTTTTAAAGTTGCAAAAATATTGAATAGAAATCTGCCTCCTGTAATTTCTATCTCTGGGCCCTTATTGTGTGTTCTGCACGAGACAGACCAAACCCATACTTTCTTCCACCCAAGACTCATTCAAATAACTGGATTTCCCCCACTGTTGACTATGTGACTAAATTGGTTGAGTTTCCAACCTAACGGAAAAATTAGCTTACATAATGATATTACAATATGTGGAAGGTTGAAGGACCTGTACACGATCTCACGGTTTTGAACTGTGTGGTTAGAGACACTGAGAGTTGACAGATTAGTCAAGGATTTGTCAAGAGTATTAGTTACAAACTTTGAAATCTTGGTCAGTGAAAGTTCATCATTGTGCATCTTGCAAATATGATCAAAGTCTTTTCGGTACTGATTTGATGATGCATAACCACAGTGTATAAAGAATGAAGTTTTTCATTAGAATTTACTGACATAATAGAGCACATTTTAAAGGGAGATGTATTGGTGGACTATTAAAATGCATGCCCTTCCCCCATCCTACCCCCACCTCCATGTGAGGACCCTCTCTGTTGCCTCTGAACATCTAAAATGGCATTTTGGACAGCTACAAAGGAGCCATGGTCTTCACGGCATTCGGCATTTGTGCTGCTCAGGGATGACCACCATTGTGAGGGCAAAGGTGGGAGGGAGCTGGTGTAAGTGATGTTTCTAAAACCATAGAAATAAACCATGAAAACCTGGGGGCTAACTGTCATTTGGTAAGTAAAACAAGTTTACAGTTGGCTAAAAACTTGAAAAATGGAGGAATAAAGTTATGGGAAAGGAAAACAGAGTCTCTGCCCTGTCCTTGTTGAGTTTTAGAAAAACAATATATATTGTCTTTGGTAGCCTTTTTTCCCTGGGAGTTTAAAAAAAAAACGCACTGGCACCTAAACCACGGAAAATAAAATAAAAATGCACCCAAATGCAGCTCTTCCAAAATCAGTGGCCTGCATCTTCCTCTCCCTTCTGCAGAGATGTCTTATCAGTGCCTTTTCCAGTGGTTGTCGGCACACACACGGAAAGTGACAGACGGGTCCCTCGGGGTTCCAGTTAACTGCAGGCTGATTTCCTGCAGCAGCCAGGTGGAAGGTGCACAAAGTGGCCAGTGCCTGGTCTTGGTCCTCCAGGCCCCTGTGCTGGCGTTTCAGGAACCACAGCCTGCAGCCCGCCGGGGATGTGAAGACGCTAGTCTGGGGAGAAGTGGGGCAGGTCGCTGGTTCACCTGGTCTGACGCTCTTCCTGTTCAGTTGCCTCTGTGCGCCAGAGGGTGGCACCCCAGGCACTCCAGAGGTGGAGAGAAGGAAAAGGGAGGGGACTGGAGGGGAGGGGAGGGGAGAGGAGGGGAGAGGAGGGAAGGAGAACGCTGATATATTTGCAGCCCTTGGTCTCGAGCTTCCTAGCTAATATGGAGCCCACCCCCACCTCTTTGCGGACTAAGAGGGATTCTGCCAGACTAAGTGTCACAGAGTTAGGAATTTCTAAGACGAAAACGGCTTGCGAGGGTTATTCATGACCAACGGCCTCTACGCTCCTGGGTCCCGGGAAATCCAAAGGGAAACTAGTCTGCAGGCGCTGGGAATGCGGGTGCTTGGGGGTGGCCGTGAAGCCACTGGCGCCTGATGCTGTGAGTGAGCCAACATCTGACCTGTCCCTTTGTGTCATGTTTTGCAGTTGCTGGATTTGTGCGACTCAGTGAAGGATGATGCCCTGAGGGTGATCTCCGCCTTTAACATTCCACACACCTCCCTCCACGCACCAATTGCCGGAATCACCAACCCGCTGGCCGCCTGGGCCTTCTACCCTGCGCCGCTGCTATCCCCGGCCCGGGAAGGGGCGCGCTCTCGGCGGCCCAAGCTGGAAGCCAAGTTATAGCGGGCGTGGCGGGAAGGGTGGTGGCCCGCCCGCAGCTGCCACGACACTCGCTTTTCTGACGCCTGGAGCTGGGGCCGAGGCCGGGCTGGCACACGCTGGGCGGTGGCCCTCGGGGATTTTGGTCGCGGAGCCGGGGTCGGGCTGAGGCTGGCGAGGCGCGCGGCGGGCTGTTGGGAAAGGGAGCCAGGCGGCCGTTCCGGGAGGGCCACGCTTTATCCTCTCCCGCCTGGCCCAGCAGCGACCTCTCTCGGTTTAGGCGCTGGATCCCCCTAAACAGCGTGGGCTCCCCCGAGAGCGCTCCCCACAGCCGGGTACCACCAAAGGTCTCCCGCTGTGAGCGGTGACTCAGATTCCCAGTGATTTTGAAAAACTGTGATGCTGGGTGAAAAAAAAATCAAAGCACAAAAAATCAAAACACCCGCGGGCAAAGGTTCAGTTCAGCAAAGTGATGCTTTCCCAGTGAATCAGACCTTTTTGGGCTCTGCGAGGAAACGCACGGGCGGGGAAAGGGCAGTGTGAAGCTGGAGTTTTGCTCTCCGCAGAGCACGAACTTGGGCTCGTCCTCCCAGCCGGGCGGCTTCCGGACCGCAAGGCAACGCGCGGAAAACATTTTTACCATACGAAATTGTAATCTATTCTTTAGAAGAGCAGAGATACAAAGTTTAATAAACAAATTAAGCGATGGAAAGGCGATCCTGCTGCTTGCAGAGGACGGGGAGGGGGCCAGGGCAATACGCTGCAATAAGTTGGTTTCGGAACTTGGAAAGATCACAAGCGGCGACGCCTGCGGTCCCAGCGAGGGCCGTAGATTTCCCATTGCTCAGGTCCCGGGTGCCCGACTTCATTCTCGCTCCTTTCTCTCAGTCTGAACCATTCTCCTTCCTCCCTCTCCACATTTCGCGGCAGAGGCAGGAGTGGGCACCGCTCTGCTCAAGTCCAAAAGGGCGACATTTAGGACCGGAGCGAAGGTCTAAGGCCCACCTGCCCTTCCCACTCTGCCTCTTCTCTGGGCTCAGGGCCAGTTTCAGGAGGACCTCCCGACGCTGCAGGAGAGGGCGGGAAGGGCTCGCGGTCACCCGCCTCGGGGCCCTCGACCGAAGCTCCCCAGCACAGTCTGGGGTGCATGAACAGCCGCCTCCGAGCCGACCTCCTCGTTGTGCCCCAAATAAGAGCGCTCAACTGGTTGCTTTCCCCGACGCCTTTGTTTTTCAAAGTGTTCACAGGGTCGCTAGAGCGGACGACGCGGGGGCGGTGGAGCTGCACAGAAGCAGACGACAACTACCAGGGCTTTTTTCTGCGTGGTTCTTTTCCGGTCCCCGTCTGAGTCGTCCAACGCCACCGAAAGCGCGGAGCACTCGCGAGCGCGGCTGGTTTGGAGCTCCCAGCGGACGCAGCAGGTCCCGTTGCTTCCCGGCGAGCGCCACGCCGGGCGGCGAAGGCACAAGAGCTCGCCTGCGGCCGCCACCTACCATCCGCGGGCGGGAGCTCCAAGCGCGGTTGGGGTAGATCTCCGGCCTCTGCGTTCACTTCGCCGCGTCCACGCCCATGCCCTTTCCCTCCTGCAGCGAAATCCCCAGGCGGAGCCCGGAGCGCGTCCTCGAGCCCCTCCAGTAACCCCTGGTCTCCTTCACTTCGCTCAGGACTCGCCGGAGGATGCACTAAAGACTAGCTTAGGGCTTTGCTGTCTCGTTGACGTTCTATATCTGGCCAGACGACGGGACAATACCTCGCTGACTTACCCCTCAGCACCGAGGACCTTTCCTTCTCCGTTCCAGGGTGCGGGTTAGAGTGGCTCTTATATTGAGTTTCTATAATTCGTCTAGCCTGGTCTCCCCCGTGGCGGAATGTTCCATCTCCCGGCCGACCTTGTCTTCACTCCCCAGCCGCGGCTGTCTCAAAGCCGGAGGAGCGCAGGAGGAGAGTAGGGGCGCGGATGCAGGACACGCATTGGGAGGCAGATGGGGGCGCGCACGGAGTTTGGTCCCCCAGGGAAGGAATGGGCGTGGGGCCACGGACTCCAGGGGAAGGGGGATGGGGGCAGCAAGGAGGAGGAGTGGGAGGTATTGCGCTCCCCAGGCCGCTCTCCACTCGCCGTCCAAAACCCGCTGCGCCGCCTTCACTGGCCTCAGCCCGCGCCGAGGGACGGTTCCTGGGCTGTTCCCTGAGAGCCCAACAAATCTTGGGGATCCCAACCGACCAGAGGCACCACCCTCTCTCCCACCTGGAGGCCGCGACTCTTCTTGGTCCTTTCTTTTTTTTCTTAAAAGGATTTTTTTCGAGTTCTTTTTTCATTTCCCTATTTTACCTGCTCTGCGCACACTCGCTTCCCGCCTCGCACCCGAGCTACGCCTCCGTTAATCGCTCCTTGCCTGTTTCTCGACTCTCCCCACTAAGGGGTCTGCCTCTTTGCCGGAGGTTCGGCGCGCGAGAAAGCTAGGTGCCACTGCGCGGTGGCATGAGTTCTAAGAGAACTGCTTGAGGCGAGGGCGAGGAACATGAGCAGCATGCAGGTCGGGGTCCCGCCGGGAGCCCCGGACTCCAGAGGGGAGGAGAGCTCGGAACCCCCTGCTCAACCTTGGATCCGCGCGTTCTCGGGGACGAACCCAGTCCCCGCGCCTGCCCCAGATGGCTGAGGGAGAAACTCCCGCAGCCGAACAAGGGCTCAGCGGCGCCTCCTGAGGTTTTCCGCGGGCGGCAGAGGCCGGCCCGGCTCAGAGTGCGCCCGGAGCGCCCCCTCCGTTCCACGCGCACGCCGCGGCCGCCGTTGGATGGGGGAGAGGCGAGGGCACACTCTGGAGAGGGGGATGGGTGCGCACCAGCCGCCAGCAGCCCAAGTCACTCCAGTAAACACGCCCAGCCGGGGCAGGGCTGGCGGCGCGCGCAGAGGGGAACCCGGCGGAGCCACCCCCGCCTTTACCTGTCGGAGCCTGCACGCGCCGGCGGCCGCGGCGCCGCGGGGGCGGGACTTGCCTGCCCGCGCGCGGGGGCGGGACCTCGCGGGGGCGGGGCGCACGGTGATTGGGCGCGGGCGCGGGGCCGCCAGTCTGAGCTGGGCTGCAGGGCCGCACAGGTTTCACTTCGCTCCGCGCAGCCTCCAGGTCTGGATCTTGTAGGAGCGCTCGGTCCACTGTCGCCGCTAACGCCGCCGCTACTGCATTTTCGCAGCCGCCTTGCGTGCCCTGCCCGCCTGCGGTCGGCATCGCCCCGGGCTGTTCGGTTCGCCCAGCTCCCGCCGCCACCGCCCCGGCGCTCTTCCCCTGGCCCTCGTCCCCCCAATGTCTGACTCTGACTCCCGGACTGAGAAACGCAAGGTAAATACCTCCGAATTCCGGGGAACGGGCCTGGCACGGATAGCAGATAAGGCGCCGGAGCCAGCACGACTCCACCTCCTGCCCGTTTCCCGCGCACGTGCAGGCAGAGACGTGCCTGCGTATCCGTCCCGCGTGTTGCCAGCGGGAAGCGGCGATCAGTGCGAGTCGGGTCTCCCTCCCCGGGCAGGTCCACTTGGGCAAGGGGTCTTCCGCGCCGAGGCTGCGGGCACTTGGCCGAAGTGCAGCTCGAGCAGGAATTCGGCGCGCGGGAGTGGTGGGGCGTCTCGGGCCGGCTGGGAGAGGCAGCGCGTGCTCTCTGCGCTGGCCCGGGAGCTGGACTGCCGCTCCACCCCATCGGGCTGTGCGCCTGGCAGAGAAGGCTCGCCACCCGCCCGCCCCGGCGGTCCCCGAGTAGCGGCCGCGCGGTTGGAACGGGTCTCGCGTCTTGGCTTTGCTCGGGCGCGCGGGCCTGTTGCGGAGGATTTGCGGAACTGTGGTGGTGATTTAACTGACGAAACTCGGCTTTTCCTTTTACTCATTCAGGCCGAGGTTTCGGGGCAGCTGCTGTGTTCGCCCTGACGGACGTGCCTGGGGGCCCTGCCCCGTCTGCGGGCGCCCTGCGGACGATGCCAGCCGCACGATCCATAGACAGCGAGAGGCCGAGGGCCTTCTCCGACCGCCGGGGCCACGCGGTAGAGGAGCCGCGGGCAGCAGAACCTGCTCCGTCCTTGAGGTCGGGCTGTCTTAGCAACTTGGCCGTGCCCGAGCGCACCCCGACCCATTCGCAGCGGTAGCTGGCGGTGCCGTGTCCTCGCGGGCCTGTTACTCGGGGTTGGCCCTGTTTAGTGGAAGGCCCATTGGACGCGGGTGACGGCGGTGTGGATGTATTCGTGGTCTGTCGTGCTCACGCGTGCGCGCGGATATGCGCGCCCGTGGCCAGCGGCGGCTGCCCAGATTTGGTGCGTGTCCGCGGCGCACCGGGAGAAAGAGGGAGAAGTTGGAGGAGGATGAGTGTTGCAGCTGGGGAGAGGGCGGCCTTTGGGGTCCTCGCCCCAGCGGGCCTGGGCAGGGGTCGGCGGCCGGCGGCCAGGACTGCAGTCTGAGGACCACTCTGCGGGTGCGGGGAGAGCGCGGGTCCTGCTTTGTCTCCAGGTGACCGGCTTCTTGGGGCGGCGGGAGCTGCATAGGCTCGCGCCGCGTCCGGTCGGGCACCGGGGCGGGCGGGGTAGCCCGGGTAGCCCCGATCCCAGAGGTCTCCGAAGTCTCCGCCGAAGCTACCGCCGCCGCCGCGGCCACCGCCGGCGCGGCGGTCGGAGGCGAGTTTGTCAACAATCGCCTCGCCTTTGGCTGCCTGACCCGTAGGCGCCGCCCCCGCCGCTGCCGGCGATTGGCTGCGGCGCGGAGCGACCGCACGCGGGCCAATTGGGAGCGCGGGCACCCGGCGCCAGCGGCGCGGGGAGGTCGGCGGTGCCGGCGGCGGCGGGCGCAGTGCGCGAGGGGAGGAGCGGGAGGAGGCGGAGGATGTTCCCGGCGGCGGCGGCCGGGGCAGCGCGGGCCAGAGGCGCGGCGCGCGGAGCCCTCGGCTGCCCTGCGGAGCGCGGCGGCGGCGGGCGGGCGGCAAGCGGCAGGCTCTGCGCTGTCCTGGCGCCTCTGAGCGCGAGTCCCGGGCTTTGTCTCCCGCGTTGCCTAAGTGGCGACAATCAGGGGGCTCCGGGTTGGCGAAAGGCGCGGGCTGGACGCCGCGGGGCCCGGGCCCGGACGCGACGCTCGGAAGGGAAGGGGCGGATGTGAGTTTCGGCCTGATCGCCTTCAGACGGGAGGGTCTTGGGGGTGAAGGAGGCGCGCGCCGGGTGGTGCCTAACGTGCAGAGTTATTTGGACTTTGCAGGGGGCACCGGGGGACGGCTGCGGGGACCTCCCCCTTGGGCGGCGTGCAACTAACAGTGCGGGTGTCCTTCGGGGGAGTTCTGTCCGGTTAGGTGCTGCGCGCTGGCCCCCGCGGGAGGAGGGGCGCGCGGGCAGGGAGCGGGAGGGACCGCGGGAGCCGGGCCGAGCCGCGCTGCGAGTTACAAACTCTATTGTGACGCACTTACTACGACGGACGGCCCTTGCCAAACCTTCTCCAGACTTGCTGCCCTCAGCACTTTCGGCAGAACAATGGGGCCGGAGCGGGGAACTCGGCCAGCCGCCTGCAGTGGCTGCATCTGCGCCCGCTCCTGTGCTCCAGCGCGGGATCTGATCCCGGGAAATCAGAGCCCGCTGGGAGTTTCTGACTTATTCAAGTTGCCCGGAGCAGACCACATGTGAATAGACTTGAGAAGAGCTGCTTCTCCTAAAACTTGAGAGAGAGAGAGTGTGTGTGTGTGTGTATGAGAGCACCAGTTCCATAAGTAATTGACGTTGTTACTGTGTTTTGTTTGGTGGCAGGAAGTTCAGCCCCCCTCCCCCACAAAGATAATGATACCTTTGTTATTTTAGGTGTATTTTTCTTCTTATTTGGAAGGTCGTCGTCGAAGTATGCGAAGTAATCAGTTAGTGTTAAAGTATGTAGTATTCACTCTCAGAATTTTCAGCGAATAGGTGAAAGCTAATGTAGTTATTCGTTGTCATTATTATTTTGCTTAAGATAATCTTAGTTTTTATTTTACTTGCAGAAAAAAAGACCAAATGGCCAAACAACCTTCCGATGTAAGTTCTGAGTGTGACAGAGAAGGCGGACAATTGCAGCCTGCGGAGAGGCCTCCTCAGCTCAGGCCTGGGGCCCCCACCTCTCTACAGATAGAACAGCAAGGTAATCCCGGAGGCGAAGGGGACCGCTGCCCCCAAGGCAGCCCTCTGGGCCCGCTGGCCCCACCGGCCAGCCCTGGCCCTTTTGCTACCAGATCCCCGTTTTTCATCTTTGTGAGAAGATCTTCCCTGCTGTCTCGCTCCTCCAGTGGGTATTTCTCTTTTGACACAGACAGGAGCCCGGCACCCATGAGTTGTGACAAATCAACACAAACGCCAAGTCCTCCTTGCCAAGCCTTCAACCACTATCTCAGTGCAATGGGTAAGCAGCATCCAGGGAAGAGGCAGCTGACGTGTGTGGTCATTTGAATATCCATTTGAGGCTGGGTGTAGCGCTTAAAGCCCCTTTTGAGAATCCTTTTACTGATTTATTCTGTATTTTCATGGAAGTGGAGGATGTCTCAAATAAAACAAAACAATATTTGTAAGAAATGTTACCAAGTTTCATGGCAGGGATAACGGTGAGGTCTAAGCATCAGCCTTTTGGGCAGTAGTGCTGCAATCCTGGCTGCCTTCATTGCAGTGGATGACCATGGCACGTTGTTCTGACCACCGAGATGGACTTATTAATGACATTCACCTTGAAAGGGACTCGGTCAGTTATAGCAGATAGCTTGATAACATAACCAAAAGTGTGAAGAAAGAGATGAGACCAGTTCACCGTTTGCACAAGTGACATTTAAAAAAAAAATAAACTAGTTTGTATAGGCAGTATCAAGATAGAACCATGGAAATGGTTTGTTTTCTACTCAGATTTCTTGTTGGGCTTATTTTGTTTCCTCAGAGGTTTTGGGCACAGTACTGATAAGATTAGATTGTGGGGTTTTGTTTCTGGGATTAAAGACAGTTTTATGGTCTGAACCAGAGGAGGCAAACTCAGATGCCCAGAAAAACCTGGTGATACCAGCAGGGAGGGAACCCACCTTGGAGGAATCATGGCAAATTGGAGAGCATTTGCCCCGCCTGCATTAGGGTTGCCCCCACTTGTGGCCAGGAGGGTGTGTGGTCGCAGATAATCCAAAACTGCAGATTTTGATGCGAGATATCCTGATATTTAAACATTGGCATCTAATTTAGAACTTTGAAAGTGCTGTTCAAGCCAGATAAAAACATCTGCAGCCCTAATTTGACCCCTGAGCAGTTCTGGCAACCCTGCTAAGGGGGTGAGTCTGTGTTGGTTCAAATCACCCTTCCGCATTTATAGAAAAGGTTCGTGTCTTGATCAGGATTCACCAAAATCGCATTTACCGTTTGTCCAGATCCGCCCTTTCTGCATTCACGAGATATAAGTAACTTGGCAGCATTACTGATTAAGAAATCCAGTGTAGATTCTATTAGAATGTAGATCACACTTACGGGGCCAAAGGCTAACTAAAACAGAGTCATCGGACTAGACACTTGCCTGCTGGAACACGAGGACAGATCTCGCCTTTGCAAATACTGTAGGGCTCTGTCTACATAACCTTCAAGAAGGTAAACTGTGCGGGGCCGTCCCCAGGCTACAGAGTTAGAACCTCAGAGGGTTGGTTAGTTGTCGGAGTTTCAGTGCACCTGAGAAATAGCCAGCAGAAAGGGCACAAAACCAGTGCTCTACGCATTGGCTCTGCATCTCCTGCTCCATGCTGAGAGATGCTTTATGAGGACTGCCTCCTTACAGAAAGGAGCTAGCAGTTTTATTATTGCTTTAGTTTTTGCTATTACCGCAGCTCTTGAACTCATTGAACCCTTAGGAGTTCTTGGTGCTTGCAAATGTTTTTCTGCCGATGAAAATGCTCCTGAGTATATGAACCTTCAGCACTCTTACTTCCCAAATGAGCTAACAAGGCCTAGGCATGCGTCAGTTTAAAAACCTGTGTGTTTGAATGATCCTTTGGAAGCTGTTACAGTTTTTCACTGCAGGCCTACAAGTCAGTGTACCAGTGTTGGCTTAATGCACAGCAATAGTGAGCGAATTAACTGTATTTTTCTGATGTAGGGACAGGCAGGGGTGCTCTTTTTGGTGAGATACTATTTAGCGAGCTAATTATAAGGTAAGCACCATTACTGAGATGACAGATGCAGAGCTTTAGGGATCACAATCTAAGTTACCAAGCCAAGGGATGGTTATACCTGCGAAGTACGGTAATGGATCCTGAGGTGTAATTTTATAGTATCAACTACATTCCAGTAGATTGGTGTGATAAGTTAGAGCTTAATGCAGAGGATTAAATGATAAGTTATAAGGAGTGTGTCTGAAGTTAATGCACCGAGGTAAGTTTCCAGTATATTAAGTTCTTGGGAAATTTGCCTGGGGAGGGAATGCATGCATGAGGAGAGGCGGGAATTGCTAGGGGGGAGAGGACTTAGGTAGATGTGAGTTTATTGAATTGAAGAATAAGATTTTCAGTATTGGTAGTCCATGACTTTTTTCCCTGGCTTTTGTTACAGTAGTTCAATGTCTGAAGACTACCGAAATATGCTGAGTTAGTAAATTTCGGTTGTCTTCTCTTTTGGGCCATGTTTAGTGTTCTTTACTCAACCGTATCCATCAAGATCTTCAATGAAGCTTTTGAGAATTTAGTGCAAGATACATTTTTCACAAAGAAGTCTTTATGTTTGGTTTCAAGCAATGCAACACGAATGTGAGGTTATGGAGAGTTTCTCTGTAGCCGGGGGCTCCTGCCTCCGCAGAGTGGCTTTCTGCTTAGCAACTTGGGGTAGAGAACAGTGTATCTGGCAGTTTTTTTCCTGCCTCTTTGTTCTAACAAGAAAGTAAATTCTTGTCTCGAGTATACAGCACTTAGCCGTTGGTACTAGAAACATCTTCATGTTTTTCACGGTATCCCCGATTTTTCTGAAGATGTGTTCAAAGAATATTATATTTGTCCGTGAGAGAGACAGTTTTTTCACTTTTACCAGATTTTGGTCTCCTTATACCCTAGGAGGATTAACTTGACAAGTGCTCTCGTAGTCAGTGAATAACTGATTATTTTAATCCAAATTCCTAGTGGAGGTGTTGATTTGCTGAGGGCCTTTTCTGCTGAGGGTGCGTGTGCCATGTGTGTTTTTAATGCAAATTGGGTACCAAATTCTGTACAAGTTCATACTTTGAAGGTGTAGTCAATGCAATTGGAAATAAGAGTTGGGAAAGGCGAGGATATGGGTAAATTAGCAGCTCCCACATTTCATTTGGTAAACGACTTAAACCTTATGCTTGCTCCCTGGCCCCTCAGCGCTCGCGGGTGGGGTTGATTGTGCTGTCGTTGGCGTCCCTCAGTGTCTTGTGCGTACTCCTCTTGTAGCTGGTGATCGTCTGGCCCTCTTTTAGACTGTGAGCTCTCCAAGGGAAGGCATGATGTCCTGCAGGTCCTGATGAGGGCTTAAGAAAGAGGAGCCGCTCAGATGTTCAGAGTTATTCAAGCTCTGCCCCTGAATCTTTTCTGTAGAGCTAACTGAGGACAAGGAAGATTTCCACATGGGCCTGGTGGTACGAAAAAGGTCCTGCCTCCACAAAATAGTTTTAGTTATTTGGATCTAGCTATAATGTTTGTCATGTAGGGGTGACAGGTAAGTTCAGCACAGGCCCAGGAGGGGAGCCACACGTGGACACTGAGCATTTAAAATGGGACTGGCCAAATTGAACTGTGCTGTCAGGGTCGATCTGCACTGGAGTTTGAAGACTTAGTACATAAAAAAGAATGCCAAATAGCTCAGTCATTTTCATTTAATTATATGTTGAGATATTTTGGATGTATTAGGTTAAATAAAATATATAGTTTTTTATTGTAAAAAACTCATAAAACTTACCATTTTAACCATTTCTAAGTGTACAGTTCACTAGTGCTAAGTATATTCACATTGTTGTGCAACCAATTACCAGAACTTTTTCATCTTGCAAAACTGAAACTCTATACTCATTAAACAACAACACCCATTTCCCCCTCTTCTCAGCTCCTGGCAACCTCCATTTTATCTGTGTCTGTGATTTTGACTATTCTAGGTACCTCATGTAAGTGGAATCGTACAATATTTGTTGTTTTGTGACTGGCTTATTTAGCTTAGCCTAATGTCCTCAGGGTTCCTCCATGTTGTAGCACGTGTCAGAATTTTCTTCCTTTTTAAGACTAGACAATATTCCGTGGCATGTGTAACACCTTTTCTTTATCCATACATCCATCAGTGGACTCTGGGGTTGCTTCCATCTCTTCGCTGTTGTGAATAATGTCACTGTGAATATGGGTGTGCCAGATATCTCTTCGAGATCCTGCTTTCCATTCTTTCGGATAACTACTCAAGTGGAATTGCTGGATCGTGTGTTCTATTTTTAATGTTTTGAGGACCCTCCGTACTGTTTTTCCATCATGGCTCCACCACCAGGAGTACACAAGGCTTCTGGTTTCTCCACATCTTCCCCAACCCTTGTTTTCTTTTTGATAGTAGCCATCCTAATGAGTGTGAGGTGACGTCTCATTGTAGGTTTGATTTGTGTGTCCCTAACGGTTTGTGATGTTGAGCATCTTTTCATATGCTTGTTGGCCATTAAATAAAGTATATTTTTGATATTAATTTTACCTGTTCTTTTAACCTTTTTAAGTGTGGCTACTAGAAAAATGTTAAGTTAGATCTGTGGCTGGCGTTCTGTTTTAACTGGATGCCTGGCCTTGCCAGTGGAGGAACTGGAATGTGCAGTGTGCTTTAGCAAGCCAGACTTTATTCTTCCCACTCAAAGCATGTCATTTCCATGGACTTACTCCTTTGGTGGTTTTTGTTGACTTAGGAGAGTGAAAGTAATTAACCTAATCTTGTAAGCATCTTAAACATTGTGAGCTTTGTAGATAGCTATTTCTACAGGCAAATATGAGTATCTATTTTGTTTTACCTCTTTAACTCCGTGGCACATGCCAGATTTGAAAAAGTGACAGATGGAGTGGTGTGGTTCCTCAGGCACCTCCAGGCTGCCCCAGAGCCTGAAGATGGAGTCATCCTTGCTGAAGACTCTCAGTTCTGGTCTTCAAGCCCCAGGGTCACTGGTTTGGTCACCAAGAGAAACAAGTATACTTTGTAGGTCCTGAGTGGGGATAGAAAATGATAGAAAAGGAAATTTTCTTTACTGGTTCCAAACCAAATTTCAGCATTGATAGCTATCTAGGCAGTTTTAAATTTTATATCTTTAAAAAAATCTTTTTATTTTGAGATAATTACAGATTCACATGCAGTGGAAAGAAATGATACAGAGAGATCCTATATGCCCTTTATCCGGTTTCCCCCAATGGCAGCATCTTGGATAATAGGACAATACCACAACCAGCAAGTGGCATTGCTTTTGTGCCTTATTCAGATTTCATCAGTTCCCATGCGCTCCATTCTGTGTATGAGTGTGTATTTACTCCTGTGCAGTTTTATCAAATGGTAGGTGTGTGTGGCTACCACCACAGGATACAGAACAGCTCCGTGCCAGAGTTTCTCATGCTCCTTTCCATAGCCACAGCCACCTCCCACCCACTCCCTAACCCCTGACAACCACTCGTCTGCTCTATGTATCTCTACTTCGGTCATTTCAAGTATGCTGTATAAATAGAATCCTACTATCTGTGACCTTTTGAGGTTAGCTTCTTTCCCTCAGCATAATTCCCTTGAGATCTACCCAAGATGTCGGGTATACCAGTAGTTGCTTGCTTCTTGTTGCTGAGTAGTATTCCACAGTATGGATGTACCACAGTTTAACTACTCATCTGTCGGAGGACGTTGGGGTTGTTTGCGGGTTTTGGCAGGGACTTGGCACAGCTGGCACTTGGGAAAGGTTTGCCAGCCCACACCGCATGTCACACATTGTCCCCTCTTACATCTTCAGGCAGCTACCAGTTGAATGCCAAGGGCACAGCCTTCCTGGTGAAGCCTTCCATCAGGCAGCTGGCCACTGTGGCTTCACCAGGGCAACCAACTGCTGCAATGAACTGTCCTGTACAGGTTTTCGTGTGAAGATGAGTTTTCATTCCTCTGGGATAAATGCTCAGAAGTGCAGTTGTTGGATGATATGGTAGTTTAGTTTTTTAAGAAACTGCTGAACTGTTTGCCAGAATGACTATACCGTTTTATATTCCCGTTAGCAATATCTGAGAGATCCAGTTTCTCCACATCGTAGCCAGTATTTGGTGTTATCACTCTTTTTTATTTTAGCCGTTCTGACACATGTAGAATGATATCTCATTGTAGCTTTAATCTGCCTTTCCCTCAAGACTAATGATGTTGAATATTTTTTCATGTGTTTATTTGCATCTGTACACCCTCCTCAGTGAAATGGCTGTTCATCTCTTTTCCTCATTTTCTAATTGGATTGTTTGAGTTTTTTATTCTTTTGAATTTTGAGAGCTTTTATATATTTTAGATTCAGGGCCTTTGTCAGATATGTGATTCGCAAATGTTTTCTTCTAGTCTGTAGCTTGTGTTTTCATCCTCTTAACTTCATAGAGCAAATGGTTTTAATTTTGATGAAGGTCAGTTTATGAATTTTTCCTTTTATGCATCATGCTTTTGGTGTCCAACGTAAGAGCTCTTCACCAAGCCTTAGGTCCCAAAGGTTTTGTCTAGTTTTTTTTTCTCCTAAAAGTCTTAGAGTTTTGCAGTTTACGCTTCAACCTGTGGTTTGTGTTGAGTTAATTTGTGTGTAAGGTAAAGTTTTGACCAGTGTTTATTGTTTTTGACTGCAGGTGCCCAGTTGCTCCAGTGCCATTTGTTGGAAAGATTATCATTTTTCCATCTAATTGCTTTTGCACATTTGTCAAAAATCAGTTGGCAGTGCTTGTGTGGGTCTATTTCTGGGTGCTTTTTTGTCCCTTTGAACTATGTGTCTGTCCCTCTACCAGTATACACTGTCTTGATTACGGACGTTAGATCCTGGGCCATAATAATGGGTAGAGTGTGTCTTCACTGATTCTCTCTTGTTTTGTTTTTTACATTGTTTTAGCCTAGGTCCTGTGCCTTCTCATATCAATTTTAGAATAAGCTTGTCTGTGCCTACCAGAAACCCTACTGGGATTTTGATAGGAATTATGTTAGACCTCTGGATCAATTTGGGGGAGAGTTGCATCTTTACTATGCTGAGTCTTCCAATCTGTAAACAGATTTGTCTCTTCAAGTATTTAGGTCTTTAGGTTTTGTAATTTTCAGCATACAGATCTTTTACACGTTTTGTTAGATTTCATTTACTTTGGAGGAATTATTACTGGTATTGTATTTTCAATTTCAGTTTCCACATGTTCATTTTTAGTATATAGAAGTGCACTTCATTTTTGTGTGTTGATTTTGTATCCTGCAGCCTTGCTGAGCTCATTAATTAAAGGAGTTTTTGGTAACTTTCTTGGGGGAGACCTATCTAGACAGTCATGTAATCTGTGAATAGAGTCAGTTTTGTTTCTTCCTTTCTGACTTGTGTGCATTTTATTTCTTTTTCTTGCCATATTACATTGGCTGGAACTTCAGTGCTATGTTGAATAGGAGTGGTGAGAGCAGACATCCTTGCATTTCTCCCCAGTCTTAGGGGAAAGGCTTTCAGTCTTTTTAACTATTAAATATGATGTTAACTGTAGGTGTTTTGTAGATGCTCTTGAAAAAGATTGTTTCTCTATTCCTAGATTGCTGAGTATTTATCATAAATGAAATAGGTGTTGGATTTTATAAAATGTCTGTTCTGCATCATTTGATACCATCATATGTTTTTACTTATTTTGGCCTGTTGATATGGTGCATTACATTGATTAATTTTCATTGTTAATCTACCTTCCGTGGCTGGGATAAATCCTATTTGGTCATGGTATAATTTTTTTCATACATTGCTGGATTGGATTTGTTAATGTTTTGTTGAGGATATTTCTGCCTAAGTTCATGAGAAGTATTTACCTGTTGTTTTCTTGAAGACTGTCTGGTGTTGATATCAGGGCTTTGCCAGTGATTTGGGAAGTGTTCCCTCCTCTTGTGTTTTCTGGAAGAGATTGTATAAAATTGGTATTAATTCTTTAAATATTTGGTAGAATTCTCTAATGAAACCATCTGGACCTGGAAATTTCTTCTTTGGGTATTTTTAAACTACAAATTCATTTTTGTGTGTGTGTTTTTAGGACTATTCAGGTTGTCTGTTTCATCTTAGTTGAGTTTTGGTGGTTTGTGGTTTTCGAGAATTGGTCCATTTCTTTTAAGTGTGGAATTTATGAGTATCAAAAGTGTTGCTATTGTTCCATTATTATTCTTTTAAATTGATACAGACTTTTGTGATAACCTGTTTCATTCCTGATATTGGTGATTTTGTTTTCTTATTTTTTATCTTTATCAATCTTTCTAGAGGTTTAGCAGTTTTATTTTTTTAACCTGGCTTTTTGTCTCATCGATTTTGCTCTACTGTTTTCCATGCTATTGTTTATTATTTCCTTGTGTTTACTTTGTGTTTATTTTGTTTTTCTAGTTTCTCAAGGTAGGAACTTAGGGTCGTGTTTTCAGACCTTTCCGCTTTCATAGCATTTAGTGCCATAAATTTCCCTCTGCCACTGCTTCAGCTGCATCCCACATGTGGTAGTGTATTGTGTATTCATTGAGTTCTTTGTGTTTTTCTTTTTATTTCCTTTGAGACTTCCTCTTTGACCCTAGATTGTTCAGAAATGTGTTGTTTCCTCTCCAAGTGTGTGGCCATTGTCTTGTCTTTCTGTTACTCTTTTCTTGTTTGCTACCATTGTGGTCAGAAAACATACTCTGTAGGATTTCAGTTCTTTTAAATGTGTTGAGGTTGGTTTTATGTCTTGGCATATGTCTGTTTTGGTGAATGATCCATGAATGCTTGAAAAAAAATCTGCATTCTGCTGTTGTTGGGTGGAGTGTTCATTATGTATTTGTCAGATCTTACTGGTTGGTTGTGGGGTTCTGTTCTCCTGCATCCTTGCTGGCTTTCTGTCTGGTAGCTCAGTCAGTTGCTGGGAGCGTGGTGTTGAAGTCCCCAGCTGCAGCGGTGGGTTTGTCTGTTTCTACTTTCAGATCTATCAGGTTTTGTCTCATGTCTTTTGAGACACTCTTGTTTGGTGTTTACACATTTGAATTATGTCTTCCTATTGGATTAATCCTTTTACTAGAAAGTCTACTTTATCTGATAGTAGAATAGCCACTCCTGCTTTTTGTAAAAAATAATTCATATATTAATCTTCACATGGTGTATCTTTCCATGCTTTCGTTTCCAACCTCCCTATGTTGTGCTTGAAGTAAGTTCTTTGTATACAACATAGCTTTGGATAATACTGTTTTATCTGCTCTGCCAAATCTTTTAAACAGTGTATTTAGACCATTTACATTTAAGATAATTATTGATATCTTAGGGCCTAAGTCTGCCATTTTATTATCTTCCTGTTTCCTCTGTTTCTGTGTTTCTCTGTTTCCTCTGTTTGTTTTTTTTAACCTTACTGTGGGTTATTTGAACACTCTTTAGGATTCCATCTTGATATATTGATAGTGTTTTTAAATGTATTGCTCTGTGTAGTTTCCTTAGTGATTGTTCTAGGTATTACAGTATACGGGTGTAACTTATTAACACCTGCCGGTATCAATGGTACCAACGTTTTATGACTTCAGCTGCCGTGTAGACGCCTTACTTCCCTTTGCTCCTTTATCTGCCCCACTTCTCAAATATAATTGTCTTAAATATTTCCTCTGTATACCTTGAGCCACCATATCAGATGATGTTACATTTTTTGCTTCAACCGTCAAATATAGTTTAAGAAACCCATGAGAAATGGGCTAGTTTATTACACTTACTCCCATTTTTTTCCCTTTTCAATATGCTCTCCCGTCTCAAGTTCTAAGCCTTCTGTTATCGTCTCCTCTTTATGTAGAGGACTTCCTTGAGTCATTCGTTACTCATAGTCCTGCTAGCAACGGTCTTCTGAGTTGCCCTTCATCTGAGAATGTCTTTATTTCCCCTTCCTTCCAGAAGGATGTCTTCACTGGATATAGAATTCACCGACGACCCTTTTTCTCCCGTGCTTGGAAAACATGCCACTTCCTTCTGGCCTTCATGGTTGCAGACGAGAAATCTGTTGCCATTCGAATTGTTGTTTTCTGTAAGCCATGGGTCATTTCTGTCTGGCCACTTTTAAAGTTTTTCCTGTGTGTTTTCGTTTCCAGAAGTTTGATTACAGTGTGTCTTGGATTTCTTTGGGTTTTATCCTTTTTGAGGTTTGCCCCGCTTCTTGAATTGTGGTTTTATGTTTTGTGCTAAGTTTGGGAAGTTTTCAGCCATTATGTCTTTGCGTACTTTTTCAGTCTCTCCCTCTCTCTCTTGTCTCCCCAGAGTTAAGAATCTGAGTATTTTTGTCATAGTCTCACAGGCTGCTGAGACTCTACTCATTTTTTATTCTATTTTCTGTCTGTTCAGACTGAGTAGATTCTGTCGATCTGCCCTCATGTCCTCTGATTCTGTCCTTTGTCACTTCCGCTCTGTTACTGAGCCCATCCAGTTAAGCTTTTTTTTTTTTAATTTAATTGTCTTTTTCATTTCTAAAACTTTTGCCTATCTCTGCGAGGTGAAGTGGAAGCTCATATCCTTCCTCGGCCTCGTGATCCTTCCCAGGAAAAGTGGGGTGCTGATTCACACTGCTCCATTGTGTCCAGTTGGGGGTGTGCACTCAGCGCCCCTAGCCCCTGCTGGTACTCGGCAGAGGGCAGACGATAGAGAAACGCACGGCCCTGTTTCTGCAGGGAGGGGCTGGAGCTCAGCTTCTCTCTGCCCCTTGTTTACCCCAGGGTGGGGGGAATGGAATGCCAGTTAGCCCCACCTCCCGCTACCCTGTCCCCCTCATTGATGCTGGGTAGGAGTTCTTCATTCTCTTAGTGCCAGTGGGGGTGGAGCCTCAGCTTGCTGCTGGGCCCTGCTAATGCCACCCGAAGGGGATCAGGGCATCATATGCTTCGGCTGGCCAGGGGATGGAAGATGAGTTGCCAGCGCGATCCCTCCAACACTTCTCCGTTAGGGCCGTCGGATCGACTTTGCTTCTGCCAGGCAGGTGGTGGGAGATCAGAGGCCGCTTAGCTTGCCAACACCACCTGGTGGCGGAGTCAGAGCACCAACCGTTGGTGCCAGGCTGGGCATGGGAGGCAGATCAGCTCCCCGCCCGGCCACACTGAAACCATGGGGTGTGGTGCTTGGGTGGAGTAGGGCAGGTAATGCTGAAAAGGTTATCTGTTGGGAGACCATCTTTCCTCAGTCTTTTGGCTCAGAAGAACGGGCTTTCCTTGGAGCTTTTTCTCTTTGTGCCTGTTGGAGGTCCCCAGTTGGAGGCGTCTGCAGCACCGTCTCTGGATATGAGGAAAGTAATGAGGAGACCAGGGAACTCAAGCCATGTCATTCCTCAAGTCCCAGGGTCCCCAGGCAGCCCAGCTGCTTCTTTCTCCTTTCTCTCGTCTTTGCCCGTTTGTGGTGTTATGTCCAGGGTTTTTAGTTGTAAGAGGAGGACCTGGGGTAGTGGGGCTCCCCCACCTTCGTGGAGCTGGAAATCCACATCATTTAACTAAATGTTTATGATTGGTATTGATTGGCTCTGGTGGTGAAGTACTACTCAGAATTTTAGAAATCACCTCTCTTACCCTCTATTTTTATTCTCTGTGAAATAATAGATTTTAATGTTGAGAAGAGATTTAGCAATAATCCCAGCCATGTTTTCCAGATAATAACTGCAGTATCTATTGTCCTAACTCCCCTGTGTGACCCCGGTGGGGTGCCCATAGGGGGTATGCTGGGCTGCTCCCAAACGCACCCCTGAAAACATGTGGGGAGCTCAGGTCTGACGCCACGTGCTGTAGGGGAACTTCTGATTAAAATAGTAAGTCCTGTTCTGTATGATCGGACTGTAGGGTGGGAAAAAACAGGTCAGTCGTCGCTGGATTTGTCTGGGTTCATATTTTAGAGTGTTTGTGGCGGGAGGTTGGAAGATACACATAGAATTGCCTGTTGAGAGCTGGACAGGCTGATGCCTTGCCTCCTGACCTGCTGTAAGAGCACTGACGTGGAGCACTTGCCTGCTGCTGGAGTCTGCTCGCCCCTGCTCTGTGGTCATCCCACTGTGCTTCGACCTGACTCCCCATGTTCCAGCTCTCCCTGCTGCCACCTCCAGTAGCAGGACTCAGTTGTCTTCATTCCTTCTTTGTTGGGTCAACCTCCATCTCGTGACACAATTCTCATGTGACAGAGTTTCCAGCCTCTTTCACCTTCTGGTCACTGTCCTCTGGTCGTTCTGCTTGGTCAGTGGCTGGGACCTTTGTGGGGGCATGTGACCTAAGACTGCTTTCCTTCTCTGTGAAGGTCCTATTGACACAAACCGAGTGCCTGTCCTTTAAGATCTCGTGGACTCAGTCTGTGCTGTGCACCGGGCTGTGGGCACCGTGCCACCCACCCGCCAACCCTCCACCCTTCTGACCCTGCTCTACAGGCTCAGAGCACAGGGCCTGACCTTCCTTTCTGTTGCAGGAATTGCTAGCAGAAATGTATGCACAACGGGGTTCATCACAGCGTTATTTATACTGGCCAAAAAACTGTTGACGGTTCTCGTAGTATGGGAAAAGCTCTAAATGATCATGCATCCTTTTGACAGACTCTGGTGCTATCTTCTAAATGGTGTTAAAAAGAATGAGAACATGGAGAAACGCTCCTGGCAGAATGTTAAGTTAGAAAAGGTTACAGAATTGTTGATGATAGCCGAGGTTTTAGTCCATTTGTGCTGCTGTAACAAAAACACCATAGCCTGGGTGGCTTAAAGAGCATTTATCTCTCGGTTCTGGAAGTTGGAAGTCTGAGATCATAGTGCCAGCATGGTCAGGTTCTGGTGAAGACCCTCTTCCTGGCTTGAGAGAGCTGCCTTCTCCCTGTGTGCTCACGTGATGGAAAGAGAGCAAGCCAGCTCTCCAGCCTCTTCTTGCAAGGGCCCTTATCTCATTCATGAAGGCCCCACCCTCATGACCCCGTCACCTCCCAAAGGCCCCACCTCCAGATGCCATCACACTGGGAATTAGATTTCAACATGAGTTTGGGGGGAGACACAACGTTTAGTCCATACCACATAATTTGGTGTTCGTGAATTGTGAATCCTTCACGTGCTGTGATGGCTGATGCCGACAGTCAGTACAAATAGCATTTCCCTGGTGGACGAGTTTAAACCTAGTTTGTAAGAGGCTGGGGCTTCCTGGTTTAAATATTTGCTCAGAATAAGTTAGAATCCCCGGTGTCCTGTAGGAAACCCAGTTCACTTTGTGTCTTCTCTACCCTGGACCAGATCTCTGGGTTTGGTGTGAGGAGTTGTGGTTCAGGCAGACAATGATGGAGAGGACCAGCCCTGAGACGGCCCCACGGACCGGTGGTGCTCATCTGCTGTTCCTGCCTCGGCTGCATGTGGCCGCGGCTGTGCCCGGCATCCGTCCCACCCGAGCGTGTCTCCCTTTCTCTCACACATCTGTCGATTGCGTGGGTTGTGTCTGCAAACCTGAGAGTGGGGACTTTCGGTCATTTTCAGAGCGAGGAAACAGAAGTCGGGGGTTTGGAAATGGGCTGAGGCCACGCCTGGTGTCGGCGCGGGGGCCTCTCTGTGCCGTGCGTGCTGCTGGCTGGAGGTGCGGCTTCGCTGCCCTTTCCCAGCGGTGGAAATGGTGTTGAAGCTAAAAGTGTTTTCAAAAATGGAATCAGCCCTTTCACTCCGAGAGGGTGTATGTGTTAAAATGGAAGCAGTTTCCGCATGATGATTCTTAACTATCTGAGTTGCTCTGGTAACTTTTTCTTTCTCTAAAATATGTTACAGTCCTGGACCAGAGCATGCTTCCCATTCCAGTTCCTAAAACATTTTAATATAAGCAATTTATAGATTTAATGAGTAATTTGACACTTTTTAAAAGAAGTTTGCTCACACGGAAGGGACCTATAATTCTCTTAGGAACGTGTGTCTGTGAGGGTGAGTGAGGCGAGCCAAGCTTGAGGACTGTCGTTTGTTGAGTGAGTTCCTTTTCTACAGAGTAAGTGTGCTGACAAAATGCAGAAACGTTTCTTACCTTGTTTATTTGTCTTTTTTTAAGTCCCTTGAGAAATTTCTTAATGCAAAGTAGTCTAGAAAGGAATTCTAGACATATTCTGTCTTAATATATATCTGAATTTAGACCTCAGTTCTATTTACACCTGAGCATAAGTTCTGCTAAACTAGTCAAAGCCACTCACTGACTTAAGAAAACGTTTTGGTACATAGCGGGAGCACAAATATCTGTAGATTGAATGAGAATTCAAGCAGTACTTAATGCACTGTATGGGTGCCCACGCTTCCCTCTTTTTTCACTTGGACTCTTACCAGTGTGCTCATTTGAGGCTTAGAGCTGTGTTTCTGTGTAAGGAAGGCCTGGCATAGACAATACGCCAGCTTTGTTTTCTCTCCAGTCCTTTTTTCTGTCAGTATTGCATCAAGTGTGGGAGTGGAAAGTTCCAGCAGGTGACCCAGTCCAGTGTTGGTCCTTCCACTGACCCATTACAGCCCCTGGGGCAAGTCCTCCCACCTGGCTGGAGCCCAGCATGGGGAGGGCGCTGCAGCCATACAGAGTGCACCGTAAGGGTCAGGGCGGGGGTGGGTGCCTGCAGTGAATTAGAACAGCCCCAGGCGACCCTGTGTTGCACAGTGCGTTTCTCAGTACAGGGGCAGCCAAACCATTTTGCCCAGTTTCTGAGCCCATGAGGCATCAGAGCTGGGCCAGCAGCTGTGTCTACCCTGGAGGGATAAGGGATACCCTGTCCATCCTGGGAGGAGGGAGAACGCGTGAACCTGAGCAGATTAGAGCCCTCCAGAACCACCAGACCTGCCTGTCCTTCAGCGCAGGCTCCTACACATCTTTCACGGGAACTTGCACTGAGGGTGACTCCAGCTTCCGTTCTTTTCCTGTGTGGGAGGACGGGGCACGGTTGTCTGCATGGCATTTTCACGGTTTGCAGGCTGGGCCTAGGCTCCTCCCCGGAATTGCTGAGCTGGGCGGAGGTTAGGTGGTGGCTTGAACGGCTAGTCCAGGCTGGTCAGTGGAGGAAGGACCTGGGCTCAGACCACCCTTCATTGACCATTCGCTGGACTGCTCACATGCTCTGCTAGCTCTGTCTCCCAGTTTTCTCATTTCTTACACAGTGTTTAATTCTCATAACATTTCTTTTTATTGTTGTGTTTCCTACAAAAGGCCGTGGGGCCTTGTGTCATCTGTGTCCCTCAGAGGTGGGATACCTGCTTTCAGCATGAACGTGCTCGATCAAGATGCACAAGCTTCATGCATTTTCCAGGGAGAAGAGAAACAGCCCATCTGTGACAGACGTATGGTTTGAGGAGAAATATTTAAACCACTTAAAATCCAGACACAGCGATTCCATCTTTGGGTTATCCAAAATAATGTCTGGAATTGAGGTGTAAAGTTTCTCTCTCTCTTTATGCCATGTGGGGTAAAAAGAGGCCGCTGCCTTTTGTGGATTTAAGTGGGAAGCCTCTGTTATACCTCGTGCTTCTGCTGTGTTCTCACTAACCATGTATGCGTGTCCACAGATCAGTGCTTCACTTTGTGAGACCATCATGCATTTCAACTGCGTAAATAAAATCGGTAGACTCTTACATGTTTTACTTTGAAAACTGTTTAGGATGTAGCTTTTTAGGATTCTGTTTCTGCCTCACATCTTGGTCCTCACTATCACTGAGATGAAATACATTAACGGTTAGGACCTTAATGTGAATTTAGGGGACGTTTTCCTCACCTATTTCCTGCCAGTGTTCAATTTCATAGAGGAAACCACACTTAACTCTGTAGGCAGAAATTTTTATATTTTAGTTCTCATTTCCTCCCTAAGATCTGATTTTTGGCTATAAACAGCATATGGTTACTGGAAGCCAGTAACTTCAGATTTTTTAACATTTTATTTCTAAGGAACGGTCTTAACTGAATTCATGTACAGAGTTGTATGTTTAATTTTAAAAAGGTCTCTAAAAGGCATTTCTGTTTTATAGTTTTGATGGAATCAATGGGAAACAAATTGTCTGAATGGGAAATTGCATGCACTGTCAGGGCATCTGGGGCTTATGTCTCTGTCTTAAAGCAAGCTGTGAAAGCAAGTCGGTCTTCATGCGACTGGACTCAGTTTTGGGGGTATTTTTGTTTTTCAGAGTGAGGTGGTGGCACAGTCATATCCTCTGTATTCCTCTGAAAGGAATCTAAGACTGTAGGAATAGAGATGCAGCTGTCCTGGAGACGTAATGCGGCTGGGTTCAGTGGACGGGATGTGAGGAGCAGAGTAGTGGGGCTGTGTCCCGCCCCCAGCCAGACCTCGTGCAGACCACCACCGTGAGCTCTCCAGAGCAGCACATACTGGAGCATGCTGCAGGGGACCAGGATGCTGGGGGAGGGTCTTCCTGGGGAGGTCTTCGTCATAAAAGGCACATGTGAGGAGCTGGTTCAGGACCTGGTTTGGGGCGTGTAGCGGCAGCTTCATTGATTAAAAAGTGGGGTCCTGATTGAGAGGGATAGAATCACGGTTGGGGCTGGGATTAAAGGGGAACATTTCAGTTCCGTATGAGGAGAAACTACGTAGCACCCAAGGCCCTTTAGTGAGGACTGTGGTGCCTTAGGAAAAGGTGCGCCTGTCCCGGGAAGTGGGCACCAGGCCGGCAGCCACACATCATGTTCCAGAAGGCTCCTGCTCAGGTGTCCCGCCCAGCGTAAGATGCTGGGCTTCTGCTGTGACTGAGAGTTAGCCAGATATGCCTTTGGACACAGACATAACAACTCAGGGTCTGGCTTTGCCCCTGGCATGTCACTGGCTTCTGGTAAATATGTGTTTATGGGATGGATCAGGTGAAATGGATAACTGGGTCCTCTGATGTTGAATAATAAGTGAGTAAAAAGGCATAGCATATTATTCTTAATGCCTTTAGATTTGTATCTTATTATAAGAAACAGATAATGGTGAGAGGGGAAAGATAGGAACGCTAGTTTCCAGACATCTGTCCAAGTTCACAGCCTTGGTTTACTGGCATTTTCCAAATGGTCAGATTGGAAATTGATCAAAGCAGCTTGTTTTTGACTTTCTTACCCGTGGCCACATAAAAGCGGTGGGGAGCACGCATCGAAAGACTAAGTATGAAAACACTGGCTCCATCTCATAAACTTTATAATTTGTGGTATTTTATCCTAGCAGCTGTTTGTAAAGCATTGTCTTGAATTCATGAGGCGGCCCAGCCTTGACACAAATATGTACCAGGGAAACACAGATTTAGGGCTGTCATACCGCTTTATTTTATTTCCAGTCACTTTCGTTTTCATCCAGTGGCTCAGTGAAATTGATAGAGGATCTATCAAAAAAGAAAAGGATGCAAGTGAGAAATAGACAGAGGGAGGGCTGTGTGTGCGCGTGTGTGCATGTGACACTGGGTTCTGGCTCATAGATTTCTGAGAACCATCAGCGTTTCTGAAGGTGAAGCTTGCTGTAATGGCCCCGGCCCTCCTCCCCGCTGGCTCCCTGGGACTTCTGGAGCAGGTCAGACGGCCCGATCCCTCCGTGGGTTTCCTAAGGAACCCTTAGCAGGCTGGCTCGTTGCTGCCTTCTTTCTCCTCCTGTAAGCTGTGACTCACTCGGAGTTGATAAAGACGTTTCTGAAGATACTCACTTCAGTAAGGAGACTATTGGGTTGAATAAACATTCTAGAACTTTTATTTCTCCAAATGAATGTGAAGCCACCTCCAGAAGCTGTGCTTCCTCTGCACATTTTTGAAGTGTTTCTTTTGGAATTAGTGTAGCACCAGTTTCAGAGCCTACAAAGAAATGGTCCTTTAGAGGGTCTTTTCTGGCTTTTGGTTACATCAGACTCTCCTCGGAATAAAGATGGAAACCCTGAGAAGTCGGGAGGAGGGGTCCACAGTCCCTGGTAAGTGCCAGGCAGAATGTGCCCTTATTTGCCTAAGTCTGTTCTGTTGTGTGTTTAAAATAAAAACAATCGTCTCTTCAAAATCATACGTTTTGTGTTTCTTCGGGGACCGAGAAGTCCTTTCTCGGGCTCTGAGCTGAATATTGATTCATGTTGATGACTTTAAAGTCTCATCCTGATCCTGCCCCAGTATTCGCAGATTAACGAACATCTGAAAACAGCGTTGGAGGGCAGTGTTTCCGTGGATTCTAGTTTGGTTTCTGGTTCCACGCTCGAAGCTCCAGGAGTGACGAGATGGGAACCAAAACGTGGCTGCCCCTCGAAAGTGAAGGCTGGACCCGTGCTGTCCCCAGGAGGAGACTGCAGTGGTGTGAGTGCATGTGTATGGCACGGTACCCCCCAGCACGCCCACCCCGTGGCATTTCACAGAGCGGGCCGGCCAGCGGCAGAAGAGTGGCATTGAACGTCACGACATGACCTCAGTTCCTTTGAACACTTGCCGTTGGTATCAGTGGGGTAATCAGTGGGGTAGAAGCGGTTAGACTGTTAGGAAAAATCAGAAGGTTTGGCTTGACTGATGTCGAGCTCATTATGAATTGACGATCTCATTGTTTTTATTTTCCCACCTAGCTGGCCGTGGGACAGAACACCCTTTCCGAAAGCCCCAGGCTGATTTCACTATCAGCCACTTAACCACGATATTAATGTTTGCAAATTGCTAAGCCTTTAAGGTTTGAAATTACCATATGGGTTGGAAAATATTCTGTAGCTGAAGCAGAACAGTCTGTTAATTAAATAGCACACATCTTTCAGTGACTCAGAATTCTTTGGTGTGAAAAAACGCCCTCCCTTCTGCCTCTGTTCCCCTACTGGTATAGAAAAATGGATTAATTATACCTCGGGATTTTTTTCCATAGGAAATAACGTTACCAGTAAATTCTGGAATTCAAAAAATTATTCCTGAGAGTTTTGATAAAAATTCAACTGACATATCACACTTGTGACAAAATTGCCTGTGTCTGACACGATGGCATTCTAAGTTTTGGTTAGGGGCTTTGATTAGAAGACCCAAACCTGGCAAGTCCCCCTGCTCTGTCTGGTGCCTGCTGGTTGGGGCCGGTCCTGGGTACACTTTGGCTGACAGCTTTGGAGTAGCTTTACATTGAGAGCAGTTTATGTTTCATTGTGCCTTTTTTTTTTAAGTTTTAGTGCTGGGTTTATGGAGTGAAATGCTTTCTTAAATGCTCAAACTACATTTTCTATAGGCAAAAATACACCTCACCAGGATTTTTTATGTTCGTCTAAAATTGTCTTGTGAGTTAAAAATTTTCTTCTTCTTGCTTTGTAATGAGAGCTTTGGTTTCAAATGAAGACCCATTTTATTGATCCGGTATCAACATTTAAGGTAGTTAGGCACACTGCAGATAGCATAATAAAATATTTTTGCTTGATACTTATCTTTCTTATAGAGTAGAAATGTAAGCATAAGGTATCTCTTTTTTTTTTTGGTGAGGAAGATTGGTCCTAAGGTAACATTTGTTGCCAACTTTCCTCTTTTTACTTGAGGAAGATTGTGGTTGAACTAACATCTGTGCTAATCTTCCCCTATTTTTTTGTATGTGGGACACCACCACAGCATGGCTTGATGGGGTGGTATGTAGGTCTGCACCTGGGATCCAAACCTGTGAACCCGGGGCCACCAAAGCGGGGCACACACGCTTAAGCACTACACCACCAGGCTGGCCCATAAGCTCTCTTTTTGATAGGTGGGCTGTATTATTAGGATGGGAGTAGTGGGTGGAAGAGTATCTAAGTCGGATTAGACGAGAGTAAGGGTGTGGTGGTCAAGTGCTCCCTGCCCTGGGCCCCACCAGCCCTGATGCGCCTTCAGAAGACCACACAGCACATGCCTTCACCTGTGTGGAGGTCCGTGCTCTGGGTGACAGTGAGACAGATGAAGCAAACTTAATTCTGGCTCTGACCAGTGCCACCGTGGGGCAGACAGGCCGATTTTCAAGGGTCAGCCAGACCCCATTCTTTTGTTCTGGTGGGTTCTCACATGACAGGAGACCAAATATGACAGTCTGTAAGATTAAACTACTGATAAAGTCAAGAAAAAGTTTCCCCCACTGCCAAAAGAGAAGTATTTTGTCACTTCAGAAATAATCTTTGAAATTTATGTTGAAAAATGCGCTGTATTAACTGCGATTGAGGCTGCCCTTTTTAAATACAGAAGTAGAATGCCTTTTAAAATATCCCAAATAGAATTTTTGTCTTATAATCTTATTTTATCACCATCTATTCTGTGTATTCTGTTTTAGCTAAGTTTCATTGCAGGATAAATGCTGGTCATTAATTTTAGGTTTATAGATTCAACAAACAAGAACAATTTTTTAAAAGCCAAACGGTGGTTGATGCTGTGTTAGTATCCCCAGACAGTTCAGTCTCCTTTGCGAAAATTAATTTCTGTTGGACATTACTATTCTATATCAATTTAAAAAAACATACCTGAGTACAGTTGAGAGCTCTCTCTGGCCTGTTGTCGTTGCCAGTTGGTATCTGCTAGGCCTGGCCTAGTGCATTATCTTGGGTCGGGACAACTCTCCTGACTCTTAGCTGTTCTCTGAAGACACACCCCTCTGGGCTCCACACCTCTCCACGGGGTCTCACTGTTTGCTTGGTGTTTCTCAGGGTCTGGTCTGTGGACCCGCTGAGGGTGCAGCTTCCTGGGCCCCCAACACACGCCCTGCCTCCTGTCTCGCTGCCACACCTCGTGGACATGTTTATATCTGTGCATTTATTTAGGCTACTGAACTTTTCTCTCCTGTAAAAGAAATGTCTACTCATCTCCTTCACTACCATCTCCAGAAAACAGCAGGGCATTTCTCTCTGAGAGGAACAAGTTGGATTTGCCCCTAAGGTTCTGTATTTCCTTCTTAGCTCTGGCTGGGTTCACCACGTGCTGGTTCTGGTGAGCCCACTTCTGAGGCGCACTGCGGCCTGTGATGGTGCTGCTGGTTGCCAGCCCAAGCACGAGCCGCATTGAACCTTCGGAACCACATTACAAATGAGGGTGTTAATAGAATTCAGTAGGCTTCACCTGCAGGTTGGGGGAAATTAATCAGGGGAGTTTTGTGTTATAAGAAGTATAAAGTGTACTTAAAAGTATCCTTGCCCAGGAGAAACTTAGCATTTAATTGAAATGTAATGTACAAGAATGTCAGCTCAGTGGGGCAGGCTGGGCGTCTTTCCTGGTGTGCCAAGAACACCTCCTGGAATGGTGACTGGCACGTGGGCATTCACCTGCACTGGGTAAATGAGGGAATATCTTGATTTATTAAACATCGGGTAACTTGCCAGCAATTTTTACCACTCCACCATCTTTATAAAATGCACAATCTGTATTTCACGGATTTCCTTTGGATAATTGGCATTTTCATCATTTCTGACTTTAGCATTGAAAGCGTTACTCTCAAAGAGAGCCACGTGTAGTGAGAAACAGGTGGGGCTCTGAAGCCTGGAGAGGTGGTGATGGTAGCTCCAAGTGGCCACGCAGTGTCCTGCTGGCTGGTGTGGTCCCATGTACATATGGGCGGGTGGGCCTCCCTGCAGGCCCCTTGGGAGGAGTGCATGAGATAACAGGCGTGAAACACTGCAGGCTCGGAGGGGTAGCCTTTCCCGCAGGGTGAGTGAACTATTTAACAGCTTCTGATGGAACGCTTGACTGCTGATAGCATACAGAGCATGGTAATGATTCGGTACCTGTAATGGAGTAAATCCTTAAAGAGCTGAAGACCAGGGAAAGGAAGTGAACTGTTATATCATCACCTGCCATCACATCTACCCTGAAATGTCTTCTGCCAGTTTAGTCATTTAAAATTTAATTTTAATAGACTCTGACAGCTTAACGATAGAAATAGTTGTGTGACAGAGGTCCAGCCGCGGTGTTTTATGAGGTTGGATTTGTATTCAGGGGACGTGCCTGGCTGATCCTGAAAGTTCCCGCATCCTCACCCTTTACGTTCTCCACCGGCGTTTCCTTCAGCAGTTTCCTTCGGGCTCATTCAGAGTGCAGATAATTCTGGAATGGATCCATGTCAGTTCTTCTTTCTTCACCCTCCCCCACCAATATCACCCCCCACCCCACGCACACGGGCACTCATTTTTCTTGAATTCACTTGGATGTGGGGGCTGGGGGATAGAAGATGGGGCAAGAGTTTTGAGAAGACTTGGTAAAAACTCTTCAGAGTTCACTTTTAAGTCCTTTTATAGAGCCACGAATCAACATCAGTTTTATTTCTAGCGATAAAGAAAATACAAAAATTTTTTTACGAAAATGCAAAACAAGAAGTTATATTCATGTTATTTTGAAATCTGATTATCAGAGGTTCTTAAATATTTTGCCGTGGTTAAAACGTAGCACGTGTGTTTAATTGCGAGTATGGGGTGCCCATTTTAGCTGTAAGTTAACGTAAGTTGCGTGTGAGTAGCGGTTGAAATCCAGGAATCTTCCCGCTTTTCCTGTACCCGTGTTACTGGACTGTTTCCTGAGTAGGAGAACATTTTTCCTCGTGGTACGTGGAGAATACCATCCTCCTCATGCCTGATGGGCTCTTTTGATCCCATTTTGATCCAGTCACATTTTTTATCCCTGTTATTTTGGGCTGTCATGTGGCTTTTAATGGTTTCATTAACACTCGGATGAATGTCCTGGTCTGAATGTTGGTGACAGCTTCATGAAAGGGCCAACCTCCCTCTTTTTTCTCTTTTTGAGAATGCCTTTGCTCTTCCACAGAAACATTTCCTCTGCCCATGTGGTGTTTGCGGGCTTGAATCCGTCTTTATTGGCTGCATTCATATTGAGACAACATGCCATCACGCTCTGATTCGGCCCTGGGGTAGCCCCGTGCAGCCTGGCTGTACCCCTGCCCTCACTTCTACAAACACGCACTCGTGCAGGTAGCCTGGGGTCGACACTCAGCTTTTCTCTTATTTTGCTTTGAACGGGACAACCATTTCATCTCATATTCCTATGTGGTATTTGAAATTTCTCTAGGAATTTTACCTTGTATTAAGATCAAAATAGTTATTTTACCAACATCCTAAAATTTTTATGTTCTCCTATGTTTCCAGTGTATTTCTTTGGTGATAGTTACGATAGCATTTTTGTGTTAGTTTGCCTTCTTGAAATGAAAATGTGTAATTAAGTGTGAGATGGGCTTCTAGAAACTTAGTTTTGGAACTTTCTGCAAGATCCATGGAAAACAACGTGATTTTTGTTCTGTTTGTCCCGCTGCAGCTTCCATGAGGCAGTCGCAGGCGGTCCCTGCAGACATGCGCCCGGAGGTATGGATCGCTCAAGAGCTGCGGAGAATTGGAGACGAATTTAATGCCTCTTACCCACGGAGGGTAATGCTCTTTTCCTTAATTCTTTTTCTTCCCATACCCTCCCCCCAACAACATATTAAAAAAAAAACAGTGACTAGTAATAACTCTGTGCTTATGCTGGAAATGAGAGGTGTTACCTGTGTGTGACCTGCCGTTGTTTCTCCTTTCCCCTTTTCCGCTTGTTTTATGGCTGAACTTAAGTGATGGTGATTAAATAGAATACAGTACGGGGCGCCAAAGGGATTTCATGGGCACTAACCTTAAAACCTCCATGCTAAAAGAGGGCTAATTTATATGCTTCGAAATACTCCCACATAAACATTAACATAGTTTTCAACCCATATAGGGTGTCTCTGCACTCCTTTAAGCAGTTTGGGTCAAAGTTAAAGAAATTTTTAAATTTCCCTCTTCACTCTACTGAAGGGAACGATGCCAGCATTCACTCCCCTGCGATATGCTGGTGACCTGAGAGCAAGAGAGCCGTTGACTCAGCCGCCATTGCTGTCCTTGGACCCTCCTTGATTGAAGTGTGTTAGGAGGCCACTCCTATTTTATTAATAAAATAGCCTGTAATTTAGAATGTAAAAACTTGCACTCTAGGTTGACTGCCACTTAAATTTTGAGGTTGTGCTATTGGTTTTTGTTTTTTTTTTTAATTGTGCTCTGTAGGTTTTTTTGTAGACAACAGTGTGTTTTTGTCTGCCTGTTTTCCCGGTGGCTATATATGTTACCATTTGGGCACCTTTTTCCCCGGTGGCAGACATTTGAAAACGTGTAGCCTTTAACTCTGGGAGTCACAGCTGTCGTGAGTGTGTGTGACGACTTCCTGTAAGGGGTACACTAGCAAATCTGTGATATAATGTAGCTTTGACTTGTTCACATTTTTTCAAACAACTGTGCATGAAGGTATTTCTGTTGATATGTCCAAAAGGAAGACACTTAAATCTTATTTTGTAGGAAATAATTGTTAATATCATTCTTTCTAATTGTGTCACTTCTGGCTTTTCTGAACATTATTGATACATATAAATTCCTCTTACAGATTTTCTTTTAAATCTTTTTTTTTTTTCTTCTGGAGAGAGGTCATGCTTAGACCCTAGTACTTGTATTCTGTTTTAATGTTAGTCTCTTTTTTCCTAGCTGTTGCTAAGTAAATGGATGTTACCTGTTAATTGCTTTCAATCATTCTTGCTTTCCTGTCTATATTCAATGCCTTTCAAGCTTTTTTTAAACACACATGGAGACATTTTCCCATTACAAGGGGTGCTTTCATTTCTTTGGTATATAATCTCCATAAGGGGGCTAAGGACTTTCAGGAAACTCACATCAGATCCTCTTCATACCTTCTGTGGAGTGTGTGTATGAGTGTGTGTGATGGGAAATGTGCTGTAGAGTAACTCTCATTGAATGGGAAATGTCACATTGCTGAATGGCCTGGGAATTTCTTATGATACTGTCTTTAGCTGGCACAATGCCTGGCATTCTACACCTGACATGGGCCAGTTCACAGAACATCACTTCCTTCTCACCTAGATCTGAAATGAGGAATGTCTTTGCAGAGTTGGTGTTTTGTAATTTGCCACTGGAGTTACTGTCCCCCCGCCCCCAGTTCCTCTGCCTTGGTTTCTCTGAAAGGATTTTGGGGTTACTGTGTGTGACTGGACTTGGCTCTCCTGCTGGACTAGGAGAGACTGATCAGAAACAGGGCCCCAGTATATTCAGGATGTTGATCCTCATGCTGAGGTTGCGGGGACCCGGCTCCCTCCAAGAGTGTAGGCTGAATACATCTGAGTCCTGATTCTGGGATTGTGTCCATAATCCAGCAGGAAAAGATGCTTCTGATGGGCTTGGCAGCCTCTCAGGGTGAACCTGGGCAGTGAATTGACCAGCGTGCTGGGCCTGCCTCCTTCCCCGGGCTTGAAGGGTGTTTGTTAGATGTCCTTGGGGCCAGATCTGACTTGGGTGGTGCTCCCCGAGAGAGATGAGGCAGTTGGGCCCTGGTGCCCTCAGGGTCCGGAAGCCCTGGACACCGAGATAAGTCAGCACAGCCCTGTTCTCAGGGACTGGATCAGATTTGGCCACAGAGCTGGATGTGTTTAAGGATGTTTTGTCAAAGTTTGTCTTTAAACTTAGACAAAGGATCAATGACTCCACAAAGCTTTTCCCTGATCCTGCCCAGATGGGTCTGGTTAATGCTCCTCTGTGGTGGCCTTGTGTGGTCAGCGACAAGCCACAGGGTAAGGGTGGCCTGGGGGTTGGAGCACAGCCTCACCTAGACTGTCGAGGTGGTGAGCAGTTTAGTTTCATGTGCAAATGAGACATGGACCATTGGGTTGTTTGCATTACCTTGCCCCTCCGTTGACGGTGAGGGAACAGCACTGAACAGTTCGGATCCTTCCTGCCCCTCTCCTCCCAATGCTGTTTCACAGTTTAATGATTAAGATGCTTATATCTGTTTTTTTCAAATGAGAGGTAACCTCTTCTCAGTGCTTTTGGTAAATGAATGTAAGTTAGTCTCATTGCAGTATTTTGCAATACTTTGTCATTGTGAACTTTATCTTGTCTGTCTGGAAAAAATGAACCAATCCAAAAATGCAGTTGCTGATAATTTAAAGGACTCCAGCCTTCTAAGTGGGCTGATAAATCGGTGGGGAGGAGTAGGGACTGTAGGTTATAACCTGATTTTTTTTTAAACAAAGGCAAATATATTCTCCAAATTTTATAAATAGCCAGTTTGGCACATCAGACTCTGAAACTTGGGATGGTGACACAGTGACCCCTGAAGCCACAGATGCCTGTCTTAATAGTTGATAGATAAAAACAGTCCGTTGTCTGCGGTCACACTGGCGGTCCGTTGTTGAGTGTTGGGGGTCGAAATCTGCAGAGGAAGCGGGAGGCCATTTTGGGAAAGTGATGCATTCAGACTACGTGCTGTCTTCACTGGGGGCGTTGTTCGCTCCTGGCGAGGGCTGCTTTATGACAGATTTTAGCGTTTTAAATATTTACTGTCTTTATTTGCTTAACACCATTACAGTACCTTTTCTAAAGTGTTGGTCTTTTCTTGCCATGAGCCTTGTGAAGCCTGACAGGATATTTTCCCGTTTTTTCAGTTAGAGCAATAGAGGAGGTTGTCGTGTAGTTGTCATGTGTTCAGCCCACTTCAGGGCAGTGGGGAAGCGTATGGCACGGAGCTCTGGAGTCTGAATCCTTGAAGGAGGAGGTGAGAGAGGCACAGGTGAGCACAGAGTCCCGGTGCATGTTCCTTTTCTCTCCTGTGACTCGGTGTCCTTCCCCCGGTAGCCCCGCCAGGGCCACCTGACCCCTCCCCTCTGTCTGATAGGAGTTTTACTGCTCCAGGTCTCCGTGGATTTTTGTAACTTTTGTTTTGAAGTAATGTCAAACTTACGCAAAAGTCACAAGAACGGTACAGAGAACCCTCTTCCATCTGCCCCCACGTTCCGTCCTGTGGACATTTTGCCATATGTGCTTTAACGGTCTCCCTCCTTACCCCGTGTACGGATTATTTTCTAAGCTATTTGAGAATCAATTGTGGGCTTGATACTCCATTACTCTTAAAGCCGCCAGTGGGCATTTCGCAGGAGTCAGAGTATTCTCATACGGAACCACTGTGTAATTATCCGAATGAGGAAAGTAACAATATTCTGGCGCTGTTGTCATCGGTGGACCTTACTCAGACTTCACCAGTTGTCCTAGTGGTGTGACGTTGTGTCCTCCTCAGTGTCTCATTGGGAGGCACAGGGTGTCGATTTGTCCCATTCCTGGGACTCTGGTCAAAGGTGGTGTCCTCCCCACTAAGTCAGCACTTTTCCGTTTGTACTGGAAGGAAGGCGCGTGTAACGGGGGAAGAGCTTCCTTTCTCCTCTGTCTGTTCATTTCATTGGTCGACTTAAGTTCACGGGCCCCTGTTTAATTCAGTGGGTTGTTAGGCATTACTCTCCGTACTTTGATGCTCACCTTGTCCCAGACTTGGCCGGTGGCAGCCCTTTGGTGCGTTTTCACCACATCATTGAGCGTTGAAGGGCCTCCGCAGTGCAGGCACATGTAGAGTGTGTTGCAGGACAAATGTCCAGGGGCCGCAGAGGTGGTGGAGCTCTTGGACTTGTTGCTGAGTGACCTGCGTGCACACCGTGTCCCGACGATTAGAGGGCCCGTGTCCAGCCCTGAGACTCCCGGGGGAGAGGATGAGGGCTGTCGGTGGACTCTGGGACCACGGGGATGTCAGTAGCCTGTAGGCAAGAACATTTCTCAGAGCAGCTAGATCTCTCTTTGGGGCTTGATGAAGAGGATGGGTAGCTTGCAAGGGGACGGGGGTGCCGTGTTGTCTGTTTGAGCAGCCTGCACCTGGAAACCCCCTCTTCCTCATGGCTGGGCACAGACACCAGGTTTCCTTTTATTCTTTCATAGCCTCTGCTGGTTTCTTTCACCACTGAGAAATTTTGTGTCCCCAGGTTTGTCTGCTCCAAGGGAGTATCAGCAAGCGTAGGCCGTGGTCCTCTGCAGGTGGGTTGCTGGGGGCTCACACCAGGTCTCCAGGGATGGCATCTCCTTGGATGGGATGCTTGGCCGTGGGCTGAGGGTGCAGTCCAAGGGTGTGAAGGGTGTGCCAGACCCTTTGGAGCTTAAAACTGCATGCTCTCGGGGTAATTAGACCCGTCCTCTAACCACTGTCCCCTCCCCAGGATCAGGCTGGGATCATGTAGCTTCTGTGGCCTCCTCCCTGCCTTGCAGTCGGGTTGTCCAGCCTCAGTCACTCTGTGTGCAGGTAGACTGCTCGTGGTTAGCAGAGACTCAGGCGATGTCCTGGGGCTGGCCTGCCGTGGACAGCAGCACATGAAGCTAGGACAGGCTCACTAGATGGGCCAAGAAGTGGGTGTTGGATCACAAGACACAATGTATCTTTTGTTCACACTGCCTACTTGCTGTCCCAGGCGTGTGCAGGCATGAATTGACTGAACCACATGTGGACCACAACGTAGCATCCAGCCAGCCAGAGGGGAGAAGAGAGCTGGCTCGCAGACTGGTTTTGATGGGAACGAAAGTTGAATTGAAGTGTCAACACATTAGCACTTTCATATACGATATATTAACTTGAGATCTTTGTGTGTTGTCTTTCATAATGAGGGAATTCCCTGTGCCGTCTGACTCTTGCTTTTATAAATGATATTCTTCTGTAGATAATGTGCAAGGGAGAGGTCCAAATTACAGCTTGTTTGGTAATAGCATAAACTGAACATAGACCCAGAGAGGGTATTCTCAGATAGCATTCTTTTGAGGCCTTCATTAACTGAATGTTGGAGTTTAATAAAATAAGCTGCTTTCTGTTACTGTCTGAGAAAAGAATAATGAAAAATCTGCATAGCAGATATTCACTTAAAATGAGACCCATCTCATGAAACGGTGAGCTGCCCCACACTTGACTCGTGTGTGTTTGTAGAGTGACAGTTTTGATAGCAAAAACAGCTGTGAGTAGGGGAACCAATTGGTGCCTGCCATTTACTGGGGATTCCGTTTTCAGGTGAGGTGAGTGTATCCTCTGGAGGTGGACGGGGCAGTTGGGTGTTTTGGTTTTGAGCCTTCCACACCCGTCTCAGGCCACACCGTTTCCATCCCACGAGAACAATGACAAGATGGCGCGGCAGTGACACCCCTGATGGAGACGCTGGAGCCCCTGTGATGGAAGAGTCGGCACCTTTTTATGACGTCGGCTCTTTGTCTTTCCTTGAGACCTTCGAGAGAGCATGTGGTTCTGATTATCTCGCTGGAGACGGCGACTGTGGACGGCAGGCTTCCTGAATGAGGGCTTTCCATGGCTTGTTGAGGATGAGTGTGATCTTGTAGGAAAACACAGCTTGTGGACAAATGCAGGGACTTTGGGGGTCAGACCTCAAACCCTGCCTCCATCCCTTAAGCTTCAGGAGCCCCATTTTCGGTCTCTCTCTTAGGGGTGTTGTGAAGATTAAAACATTGATAGATGGAGCTAGGAAATGCTGACATCCCTTGTCACCATCGTTCTCTTTTCTCTCACCTTGAACTATAATTGAAGCATTTCCAATTGGTCTTCAAAATTGAGAGAGAAAGATGCCAGTAACTTTGTTCCCCTCTCTATCTTTTAAGGGCTCTGCTTGTTAAACAGCAGGTCGTGCCTTTGACCCTGCTGACGCCTGCAGTGTCTGTCTGGCTGTACGCAAATGTGGGCTGACATTGAGGCACTGGTGTGTGTTTAAATGGCTGGGTGGACATCGAGCTGGCTGTGGCTGTGTTTGTTCACACTGTCTGTGAGTGCTGCACCCGTCTGTGGCAGGTGGGTCCACCTGCACGGCTGCCTTGCCGTGCTGGGACCGTAGGCCATTAGCACGTAACCATTTGGAGATGCAGGTGCCTGAAGGGGACTTCAGAGAGGTCTGAGCGGGGTTTTTTTAATCTCTTGAGGAGGAAATGAAGATGCACACAAGGCGAGGCTTGGCCCTTCTGCAGACGTAGGAAAATAATAAGCCTCTCGCATCATCCTTCGCTAGACTTCTCCCAGCTGAACCGAAGCAGAAGGTCTGAGTTGTGGTTAAAGTGCCTTACGTCTCATTAGCATTTTTCTGAAGCTGGGGCATTTCGGAACAGTGTGTTCTTGCTCTGAATCTGCTTTTTCATCTTATGGTGCCTCACATAGGAGGTGTCGGAACCATCCCTGGCTCCTCTGGGGTTGGCCGTAGTGCAGCGACACTCACAGGGCTCTTCACTTCAGCCACTGTGGGCTCTGGGGCCCAGCGAGTTAGAGATCCACCAGGAAGAGGTGTGTCCGACTGGAAAAGTGGTTATTTGTCCTATGAAAAGCCGTAATGGTTACAGTTTCTTTGAAAGGATGCATCAAAAATAGGAGGCAAGTTGGATTCGTGCAAACGTAGTTTTTCCGTGACCTTTGAACACGTCATCATCGTGGCCGGTCAGCCTGGGCTCGGGTAGCTTGGCTCCTGGTTTTTGTGTGGGAGCACCACATCCGGTGGAGGGGCTCCCCTGGTGCCCTCTCCACAGCTGTGTTGACATCAAAGCGTGTTAGGCACAAGCTATGCAAATGCCCGTGTTGCCCTGGTGATAAATAGAAAGTGAACTTGGTCTTTGGGCCGCACCGCAGCCCCAGCAGCGTGAGTCTCACACCTGAGAACGGTGGTGGATGACGAACCCTCGTGGAGAGAGACCAGATCTTCATAGAGGTCTCCACGTTGTGCTCATCACGGGCCCTTTTTATCTGACCTTTGTCTCACTCATTTGTCATTTCACACACTGTTTAGATTGATGGGTTGTGAATGGGTAGAGGGGGTCTTCACTGGAATCACGGGGGCCACTCTCCATCCCCTGCCCCACCCTGTCTGTCACCTTTGATTATGGCAACAGTCAGCACTGTCCCAGTAGATGCTGTGACAGCCCCTGGGGGAAGACCCCCCATCGGGACACACTTGCCGGAACAGGAGCAGAGGTTCCCTTGTTGTCAGGGTTCTTCCTGGTCTCGCAGTCTAGAATTCAGTCCCCTTTAACGTTTCCCACTTAAAGATAGATCTCTTACCAGAAAAAAAAGTTCAGGGGGCCTGCCCGGTGGCGCAGCGGTTAAGTTCGCACGTTCCGCTTCTGGGCGGCCTGGGGTTCGCTGGTTCGGATCCCGGGTGCGGACATGGCACTGCTTGGTAGCCATGCTGTGGTAGGCGTCCCACGTATAAACTAGAGGAAGATGGGCACGGATGTTAGCTCAGAGCCAGGCTTCCTCAGCAAAAAGAGGAGGACTGGCAGTAGTTAGCTCAGGGCTAATCTTCCTCAAAAAAAAAAAAAAAAGTTCAGGACATCTCAGGCATTCAGTGTTGAAATTCTGTAAGAAAGGAGTTCTGATCAAGGAAAAAATTGCTCTGAGTCTCAGAGTTCTGTAGGTATACCTTGCTGTTGGGTTTGTCTCCCAGAATTTGGTATTGAGTTCTCTTTGATATGATGATGAAGATGGTGTCATGTTCCCCTTGTTACTTTGACTGCTGGGAAGCTTGGCTACACTGCAGCTCTCTTGCAGCAAATCTCTGCCCTGGTCCCCAGGATAAGTCTCTGGCTTGATGTCGTTTCTGATCTCTCTCAGCTTTTGTTTTTATTGCACTATAACGTCTGCGTGTCTTTAGGGTGAACCCCCTCGAGTAATGCTGAGTGTAGGTGTGTCTTGTACTTACTGAGTCATTTGGCCCTGTGGGGTTTGGCCCTGCCCCTGGCGCACGGGTCGCTGGCCTTGTGCTCTGTGCTGTGCTGAGGTCTGGGCTGAGTCGTTCGGATCACTGGTGGTGCTCAGTTCTCGGTCTACACGCTTGGTCTGTGACCTCAGCTGGGACACAGAGGGGAGAGCTGCATGGGTTGTTGTGAAGACTGCAAAAATGTGCCAGTGGGTCGCAGTGGGTGGTTCTTCTCGTCCCCAGGCTAGGGCGCACAAAGTCTGAAGGCCTAGGGTGTCTTGGGCAGCGTTTCTGAGCTGGCCCGTGTCTCTGCGGGAGAGTGAAGCCAGATCTAAAGCTGGCCTGGGCAGGTGCGTGGTGGTCAGCCTGACCAGTTCCCCAGGGCACTCTGGGGTCAAGGCCTCTTTTGTTTCCCACACACCTGCTTCCCTAGATTGGGCAAGAGAGCATGTTTTTCTGTGATGATTTTGGCATTAAAATGTAATTAAATTCCCTATACTTGATTGATTGTCCCAGTGTAATTTGGGACATGTTACTTGGGATGTAACTTGAAGATGGTCCGCCTGGTGCCGAGGCCTCGGTGGCGGCTAGTGCTGTGTCCACCCACCCTCCTTCGTCTTGGCTGCTGCAGAGGCGGGTGGCCTGGCCCACAGCTCCATCCCCATGCCCGGTGTCGCTGGGCTGCAGTGGCTTACAGCGCCCCATCCCCACTGCACACAGTCTTCCTGGCTGCAGGTCAGCCTGGACAGTGCTCCTGGGCATCCCCAGGCACCCCCCCGCCACATTGCGGCCCAGGTGGGCCCCTGTTGAGTGGGCTCCAGGGACGGAATGCTGGAGGCGCTCCCTGCCGGATGCTCTCCACACTGTCTCCAGGGACATCCTTCATATCTTCAAAGAAAAGGGCCTAAGTCTATCCGCAGGAAACGTGGAGAACTTGACTCCCCCATCCTCCCACTTTTCAGGGACTGTTCTTGGAGAGAATGATCCTGGAATTTGGCATCGTTTTTCGTTCTGGTTTATTATGAGAAATTAAATACTTAGGCACCATCTAACTCCTGTTTTTACTGATCTGCCTGCTCCTTCCCCAGTGCGTGCCCGTTGAGCCTCCTGCCTCACCCACATTGTCTCTCTTCCTGGGATGTCCTTCTTTCTCCCTCCAAGGAACTCTTCCTCTCTGGGGACGTGGCTCAGGGGTTAGCTCTGTGCTCCCTGCCCCGGCTCTCCCGGCCCCCGACCTGCTTCTCTGGCAGATGCTTCTGTCTCTGTCCTTTTGTTTACCCCTGTATTGCCTTTGCCATATGATCGTGTTTATTTGTATTGCCCTGTCCCTTACCAAGTGTAAGCTCCACAGAAGGAGGTGCTGTCATGTTTCTCTTTCAATGGGAAGGACCCTCCCATCTTGACTCTGTTTTGATGTAGGCCCAGGATTGCGCTGGAGTGTGGAGTATTTTTCCATCTGTGAGGTGGGCATCTGTGCGTGCTTCCCTCCTGGTCCCATTGGAGTGCTGTCTGATGGGCTGTCCTCACTGATGGCAGTGCCCACACCCACCTTCGGATGGGCTCTGCATTGCTGCTCCGCACTCAGTGCCCGTGAGACCTGGTGGATGAGGACACATGCTTCGAAGTCGGCGCCCCTGTGGGCGGGCAGGTGCAGGGGTGCGGGAGCCCCTCTCCCTGAGACGAGCCTGAGCTGTTAGTTATTTCCTGGAGGGAGGCGCAAAGCTGAGAGTCAAAGGAGTCATCTTCTGGACACATGGGATGGCGTGAAAGTCAGTTACCCCAAATAATGCAGTTCCTGATCCTGACCATGCAGATGAAAATACCCAACAGGATGGAGTCCTACACTCAGGCACCTGTGAGTGTGTGTGTGTGTGAGCAAAAGAGGTAACTGTAATGCGTACGTTGTTTTTACTTAGCAGATTTAGGTCTTTTAGTAATCATCTTCGCTCAAATGAGTCATGGTAATATCTCTTTCTAAAGTATTTCTATGACTTAGACTAAAACAGCATTGCCGCAACTCTGATCTAAGAAGTGTTGCTTTTCACTGAAAGGACGAAGGACCAAGAATGATAGTTAGGCATGAGAGGGTAGATTAGTTGCTGGGGCTGCATCACAAGCTGCCCCACGCAGGAGGACTTCAACAACAGAAATGTATTCTTCACAGCCCTGGAGGCCAGAAGCCCAACATCTCATGCTGGCCGGGCCCACATGGCTGCAGGGTGCTGCTGGCTGGGGCCTGGTTGGGCATCGTCAGCTGGCCGAGGCTCCCGTGCCACCTGCCCCACTTTTAGCGTCTCGGGGCCATCCTGTGTGCTCCATGACTCCCATAAGCGAGCGGGTTGTGTGGCTGCAGGTGTTAGAGGGCTGGGAGTCTGGCGGAAGCAGGAGTTGCGCGTCCTCCACCTGTGTCTGAGATAGGGGCTGTGCGCTCTGAGCCAGGAGCAGCTTCAGCCGTATGTGCCAGCTGTCAAGGGTTTTCTGGGCTGGCACGGCTCTTGGAATCAGTGGTAATGGCTTCCTCTGTTGAATGTTGTCCAAAAGCAATTGTTGGCCGGCTTCAAAGCATGTGCCAAGTGTCACGTGGCTGTCTGAGAGGGCAGGCATCCCGGTGTCCCCGCTCGCTGAGATGTTGCGGCATCTTCTCATTTGTCAGGGGTTGGGTGGTCCTCTTGCCAAAATCTCCTGCCTTCGCCCTCCCTTCCCCTCCGCAGCTTTCTTTGAATACCTCTGTATCCTTTACATTTGAGATGAAAGCAGAACTCCGGAAGACTTGAGAAGACATCTCTCGTGATTCAACTTTTACTTATTCACAGTCACAGCCACTGTTATCCACGCTGTCCTCAAAGGATAAGTGGGAGATTTCTCCTCTCAGACGCTGTCAGTTCTGGAATATGAAGTTAGCTAAGTGTAAGAAGTTGGGTTCTGTCCCTGATATGACCCAGTCCCCTCGTTGGTGTCATTTTGACCCTGTTCTCTGGTCACATTGAGGCTGGCATTGACACCTAGCTGGCATGAGTCGTCTCACGTTGAGCTGATCGCTTAGCCCAGCCTTGCATACACTTTTCTTCATTTTAGTAAGCCGTGGTTTTATTTTGAATAAGCCTCTTTCAACCTATTAACATAAGTCTAAACTAAAATTAACCTTCCTCTAAATTATTCTCACAAAGCAAAGTAATTTTGAAAGTTAAATCAAAACAAAGCAATCTTGTGTGTAAAACAGATAAAAATCGCAGCCTGTGGTTTCGGAGGGCCTCTGCAGGAATCGCTTACAGAAGGCCGATTTCCTCCAGTCTGGTTATGGAAGGAGAAAGGGAAATGCCGGGGCCTTATCACCATCCCGTTCAGTCCGACGAGCGCTGGAGAGCTCATGTAAACAGTCTCGGGCAGGGAGCACCCCTCGCAGCTGGCGACTGGGGGCATGTTTGGATCTGAGAGGGGACACTGTTCTCGGCCTGACTCGTGGCCAGGGGTCCCATGGCGGCGCGTGGGAAGCCTCCCCCACCACAAGAAGTGGGTTTGTGGAGCGCTCCAGACAGAGCAGGGAGCCAGTGTCAGGTGTGGGTGCTCATGAAGGGAATGGCCAAGGTTCCGTTCCAGACCCGCACCCTGGAACGGCCTGTAGCCCCTGGTGTGGAGGCAGTTGTGCTCTCTTCCCACCTTTGGCTGCTCTGAATTCACACCCTGCACTTACTCGCCTCCAAGATGGATTGGAACTCGAGGCTGGGCACCCCTGAGCACCTCTGAGACCTTTAAAGAACCTAGCAGTTTCCTTTGAACAGTTGCTCAGCTCGTCATGACATGGGGTGGCCACTGGTGAAGAGGCCTCCTTTGTTTTGAATCGCTCTGTGCTCCCCACGCCAGGGGGCGGGGGGTGGGGGTTGACTCTGCCTGTGCCTGACTGTGCACACGGCACTGAGGCGACAGCTGTATCCAGCGGAGCCACCTGCCGACAGCCAGAGGTGCAGTGGCGCATCAGTGCTCCTCTTTCTTTAGCTTCGTAGCGCAAATTACCCCAAATCACTGGTTTCTCAAGTAAATTATGGCTACCAGAAATTCATCCTTGGGGGAGTCTGAAACATATTTGAATGTCAATAACCTGGGTAGTAGGATAGTTACTTCACATTTACCCAGTTCATTTGTTCGTCTCTTCTGTCCCTTCTACCCCACCTCTTCCCACGGGACGCCAACTCCGGTGACTTGGGATGGCTTTTCTCCAGCACCTGCACCGAGGCAATTGGATATTTGTTTTCCAGTGGTTGATGCGTTTCTTGATCAAGGCAGTTCTGGCCATGGTGACATCACCTGTAAATGAATATGTGGTTTTTAGAGGGGCAAACTGAGATTCAGGGATGCTCTTTGAATTTTCCAAACATTCTTTCGTTGCTTTATTTTTGTTTTAAGAAGAGGGAAATCATTTGGCATGCTTGCTCTTTCTGTAGTGACATCTTTCTTTGCAGGGGAAATGGAAAGAACTTCCCTTCCCGGTCTCAGGGAAAAATTGGTGCTTCAATGACACAGTGCTCTTTAAGAGAGGCCTTCCGTAGCTGTCAAGATGAGATTGGTGTTCACTAAAATAAGGGCATCCCTCACCGCCCTATACCCCCTAAAAAATTAGGGCTGAGAAACTAAGAAGCTTTCTTCCTGTGTTGTTTCAGGTCGTTTTGAATCATCACCAAGCAGCTGAAGCCCACCCCCAAATGATCATCTTGCGACTGTTACGTTACATCATCCGCCTGGTACGGAGACTGCAGTGACGACAGGCTCCATGTAGAGCCGAGATGCGTGCAGACATTTCGCTTGTTGAAACCGACAAGCCCCAGCAGCACAGTCTGTCGGTGCCCTTGCCATGCGGCCTGCGGTCTTTTCTGGAGAGGGCGTGCAGAGGGGCCGGGTGACACGCCCCCGAAGACGCCGAGCTGCGTGTGGACTCCACCTTTCTGTTCCTTGCCACGTGGCAGAATTTCTGATGGAAGTTTGTTGTGAATGTAAATGAGGGAGGATTCTTTTTAAAAAAAAAAAAAAAAATTGTACAAATCATGGTTCTTCGGAGCAGGATTTTATGCAAGAATGGTGTTTACATGCAGTGTGGTTTTTTTTCCACCTTCTTTAATAAGAACAGGTTTTTCAAAAAGGAAATGGAAACTTTTTAAACAGCTTGTGAATGATTTTTGTACTAAAAATTTAAGAACCTATTGCTTATTCTCAGAGATTATGTAAACTCTGCAGTGGAAACTGAGCCAGCTAATTTATAAAGCTGCCTTAGTTTATTTTTAGAGATTACTGTACAGAATTTTTAAATGGGAGACGTACGATGTGGCCCCTCCCTTCCCTACCGTCATCTCTTTTATTTTATCATTATTAATACCAAAAAAAGTTCTTATAAAGTGAACTGATGAAGGGAGTTCATCCTGCATTGGTGTGCCACTCCCGTTGTGTAAATAGTTACTTACCTCCTTAATTCAATTGCATCTGTGGCAAAATTGCAGACTTTCTGTGTCTGTTTTTCCTTACGTTCCTTGTGATGGTCCTCTGGTCTGTCCGGATGCTGATGCACAAGTTGGTCCAGTGCGTTTTCGCGATAAAATGCAGTTGGATCAGAACGAGAGTTAGTATCTGCCTGCATCGTACTCGGCTCAGTCGGTGTGTCTGTTGGTAGCTTACTAACTGGGAAGTTCTCGGTGTTGGTTTTCATTTCTTTTTGACGGGCTTGTCTTTTAGAAGTGCTCTGAAGAGGTAACAGCAGGAATAAGAAAGTCTTATGCCCCTTTGTGCTGTTGGCTTCTCCCAGTTCAGGCTCTCCCTTAGTCACAGGGTGCGCTCTGAGCACAAGGTCCTGGATCATGATGTGCCACTTGCAGCTGAACAGCTGTTTCCCGGGCATCCTGGCGTTTCATCCAACTCAGCCTTCATCTGGCCTTTGATGCCTGATGCTTGGTTCAGACTCTTATAAATCCACCTGAGGCTTAATTCTGCCTTCAGCAGGACCGTAGAAAAACTCCAGTGGGCGCAAGTCTGGAATGGTCCCTCAGCCTTCTGGCAGACATCTGTTTTCCTTCTCCATTTCTCTTGGGACAATAGGATTTTATCAGGCACCCTTCGTGCATCCGCTTCTGTCGGGATCTTCTCCACACCTGCCTGTGAGGATTGTAGGGCGTGGGAAGTCCAGGAGTTGGTCAGTCATTTCAGAGGCAGTTAAACAACCGGGGAGACCCGAGAGAGAGAGAGAGAGAGAGAGAGAGAGAGCAGGCTGCAGTGAGAGGGGAGGCGGAGAGCATCCTGTGAACCCCGTCTCTCACAGTTGTTGAAACTTCAGATCCCTCAATGGCTTTTTAAAAGAAATATGTGACTTTTCAAACGAGTCAACAGTTTCAACAACTATTGTATTTGCTTTGGGCCCATCCAGGACCAGTGTTTTCACATTATTAAATTAAGTGGGAAAATCCATTCATTTGTATGTTCCTAATTTTCTATAAATATATTATATATATATATATATATATATATATATATTGCAAATACACTTCTTCCTTTAGGTAGAGATATTTGATTCCAAATAGTCTTCCTTTTTTTAAAATGTTCCTTTCCCCAGATATCTTCTTGGGGTCTTGAATATTTTTAAAGCTGTGTTGAGTCTCAGCTTGTGTCCTTGAGGTGTCTCGAACCGCTTGGTAGGGTCATCAAGTCCATACGGTTGTGGGGTGGTGTTAGAATGGCAGCCAGGGACCTGCTGGGCACACACACCAAAGATGTATTTGGTTCTGGGCACGCCCTCGCCCAGGATCTCCATACTCTTGTGCCAGTCTCTCTGACTGGAGCACTTTACTCTGTTTCTTCAGTCCTGCGGCTCCCCGGGAGCACAGCACGCAGCCCCGGTCGGAGGGCTGTGTGCTCGCCACATGCGCAAGTTTACCTCTGGCTTGGCGGCCTCCGGGCCCGCAGGCTGGCCGTGGAAGCAGCTCGTGAGGAAATGAGAGGCTCTGTGGACTGTAGAAGTATTAAACAACGGGATGTTGCACCAGGATTTAAGATGACTGGATGTCTCTGTACTGTATATCTCTGTTTATCAAGATGCCTCCCTTTGAAACGTATACCTGCCGGGGTATACCTTTTCCTTTTTATTGTTTATTTCTTTTATTTTTTTGTAGAGAAAAAATAACTAGATCCCTTTTGAAAACTTAATGCGGGTTTTGTGCCTTGACCACCTCTTGTCACGTGAGGTTTGTAGAAAGTGTCCTGTGATTTATCACAGAAATGCAATAAACCTACACAAAATAACTTCATGACTGATTCTTCAAGTTACCTGTACTCCTGCCTGGAAAAGAGTTTATGAGGAACTTTTTTTCGGTTGTGGAGAAACCAGGTAAAAATTCCTTCTTAGAAAAAAAAAGTGTATACAGTAGAATACAACCTTCTCCTGTTTCCCCTTCTTAATGTTGTATATATTTTGACTATTTATTAGATTAGAAAGTCATATTTTACTTATCAACTGAGCCAAATGTCTTTGTGCAATTGTGTTCCCTTTACTCTTCTTGTAAAATTTTGTACAGCCTAAATGAGTCAAAATCAGTTTTTACGAAACTTTTTCAGAATTGAGGATTGTAAATATTGTAGATTCTTTTCCTGTGTAATGTGTCCTACTGTTTCATAATGCTGTAACTTGTAGAAATGTTGTATATTTATTTCCTGCTTATTTAATGTCTTATGTTGGGAAAGTGTTGACCTCCTTGGCCCCACCCCTCGCTGTCCCATTCGTGGCTTTCGCTCTGAGGTGGTGACTGGTCAGCCCTGTGCAGGCTGCGTGGTCTCCCCAGGGTGGCCCTCCAGCTTTGATTTCTGGTCAAATAAGTTTAAATTCTTGGGCCTTACCTGTCTTTAGGATGAAATTTTTGTTTAGACTTCCAACAAGAGGCTGTAAATCTGGCAGGCTACAAAATTCTACTCTAGGAAACACCCAGTGACTTTCTATTTGTTCCAAAACAGCTAATTTCTCATGGAAGCAAATTATATTAACTCCAGGCCGTATCTTTTTTTTTTTTCAAAAAACGTATTGTCGGCAGTTGGGACGGATTTTTTTCCATTGAAAATTTATCCCCGACAACTCAGTGTTCAGAGAAATAAAACGAGCCCCTTCTGGAGGTGCCACCTGAGGGTGTTCAGGGCGAGGGCCAGGCAGGATGAAGGCACAGGTGCCATGTGAGGCTCCTTCTGAGAGAGCGACTTCGGGACCACCTCATGCCACCAGCGCCTTGTGGGCAACTGGTGAGGAGGTGAGTTTCCCCCACATGCTGTGTGGCTCCCTGTGCTGTGAGGTGTGGACTGAATTACATTGGCTGTCTTCAGGAGCTAATTGTACCGCCCCTGGGCCCTGAACCTTTTGGTCCCTGCAGTTGATCAGCCTGCTTCTTCAGGTTGATGCCCTCCTGCCGCTTCTCCATCACCTTCGAGAGAGGTTGGGGGCCCCGCTGGACTGGGTGTTAAGATGTGGAAGCTTTAGAGAGACTTCCGAGTGGTTCCGCGGAGGTGGTTCTGTCATCCCTGCTGAGTTAGCCTGGTGCCTGCGTGTGTCCATTGCACGCATGTGTGTGTGCAGGGATGTGTCCACACGTGACGCTGAACCAGCTGGGGTTACTCCTGTTCTCCGAAAGGCATTGTGGGTGAGAAGCTTCCTCAACCTCCCAGCTAAGTACTTTGACTACTTTTATTTGGGAATTTCAGACTTCGGAAGCCCTCTTTGTTTGATCCAGGTTCTGTGACCACTGGTTACTGTATTAGGGCTCATCAGGTACTCATTCATGAACAGCACTGATCTGTCTGTACTGACCCTTCACTAATTCGGTTCCTAGGACCCAGCATATGTAGCATCTGTACCATGGTTTCCCTGGCTTACTTGTGTTTGCACTGATGAATTTTGACAGGGTAATTGCCACTTTACTTGTGCAATACTGCTGTAAATAACTGCAGATTTTTTTTTTTAAGAAACTCAATCTTTTATGTTCTTAATGAATTTTATATAAATAAAACTTTGAACTAGTTCTGCTGAGCTGTTTGATTTGATCGCTTTCACAAAGTAATGGAGGAGCAGCTGAAATGATACATGACTGTACACACGCCCACAGCCCTGCCGTTGATCAGTCACAGAGAAAGGCATTACCCACGTGTAGATTTCGTGAACTCTCCCTTGAAGACAGTTCTGTGTAGTCTACTTAAAAGCAAACCACTCTTTAAAGTTTTGAAGTGGCTGGCGAGACCGACAGCATGGTTATCTGCCCACGTAGCCAGATATGACTCAACACCTGGGAGAGGGGGGTATTAGGTGGCGGCTCTGAACTGTATTGATTAGCGATTACAGCAGGTACCCTGCCATCTTCCCTCGTCTCAGAGTTGGAAGAAAAACCCAAAGATGGGAAGCCTGGTTTGACTCTAGTAGAAAGGGCTTGTCTGCAGGGCCTGCTCAGAGCTGAGGAATCGTCAATAAGTGCCTGGAGCCCTGCCTGTGAACTTGATCACAGCCACCTTACAAAGGGCCGGTTGAGTTTCCGTGGCCCTGTGCTGCGCAGGCAGGTGGGCTGGTTTAGGCGTGGCTGAGAGAAATTAAAGCCTGACTTGGGGATACAGGTTATGAAATCCTAAATTCATAATTTGCCACTTTTACTCTGAAATAAGTCTTGAGAAAGTTAAAGACTGGCTCAGATTTGTTTCAAACTGGTATTTTGTTAATGCTTTACATTTTAATTAGGTAAGCAATACATGAACATGGTCTTAGATGTATATTATATATATGCGTGCATAGGTATCTGTGTATATATACATTTATTTCAAATCAAGTTGTTCTGGCCCCCATCCGCCAACCTCCTTCCTCACTGAATGGAGAGTTCAGCTTTGTCCAGACCCCCCTTTCTCTGCAGTGTGTGTGCACGTGCATGCACAGGGGCTTTGCTGTTTCTATAAATGCTGTAACTCAGTATGTGGTTCTGACTTAGCAGTAGGTCATACATCTTTCTGTGGTGACTCCACTTCATTCTGACCACGGCGTCAAGTGCACACGAGTATAAGATCTCATCACCTGGTGTCCTGCTTGTGGCATTTCTGCCTCCTCAGTGCCGCCCAGGACCGCCTGGTGCCCCCTCACCAGCATGCAGGAGAGCTGCCTGGTGGTGTGGCAGGGAGGTGGGCTATCAACTTCAGCAGACGCTTGCAGGTGCTGCCAAACTGGCTGTCCGGTTCACACACCAGCAGCCGCAGAGGATGCCCACCCACCTTGGACACTGCCAAGGGTACAACTTTGCCACCAGCCCACAGGGTGAGGGGTGATATTAGTCGAATGCAAATTTTTCTATTTCCAAGCAGGATGGTCTTTTCAGATATTGTTGGCATCTGCCTTTTTTCTAAAGACCTTTGCTTGTAATTTCAACTGGGTTTTTCCTTTTTCCTACTGATAACTAGCTATAGATTTTGAGTAAAAATCTGTTATATGTTGGAAATATGTTTCCTATAGTCTTGCTTATCTTTTTTTACCCAACATTTTAAGATTTTCAAACATACAGAAAAATTAAAAGAATTTTACAGAGAACACCCATATAGCCACTATCTAGAGTCTACATTTTAAATCTGTACTTGCTTTATCATATATGTATCCATTAATCCATCCGTTAATCATTTATCTATCCATTAATCTATCTTACTGTGTGACGAATGTCAAAGTAAATCATAGTCATCAGCACCCTTATCCCTAAATACTTCAGCGTGCATAGCATTCAGAGTTCATTAATTTTTTGTAAATTTTTTCTTTTGGGATACAATTTACACACAATAAAACATACACATCTTACGTGTCCATTGCTGAGTTTTGACCAAGGATGCAGCTGTTGCCCAAACTCTTATCAAGATGAGCATCACCATCACTCCAGAAAGTTCCCTCGTGCTCCTTCTGAGGCAATGCCGCCCCTTCTTCCCCCAGGTGTGACCTCTGTTCTGATTTGATTTTTTCTGCCGTATGTTAGTCTTGCCATATAGTTGGAATGGGATCATGCAGTATGTGGTCTTTTGTGTCTGCTTTCTTTTTTGCGTAGCATAATGTTTTTGAGAACCATGTTACAATCATCAGTAATTTCCTTTTTTATTGCTGAGTAGTATTCTATTGTTTAAACAGACTACACTTTGTCCATTGTCGTCTTATCGAACACCTGAGCTCTTTCAGTTTGGGGCCCGGATGAATAAAGCTGCTCTGAATCTTTTTGTGAACATGCATTTTCTTCCTCTGCATGTCTTTTAACTGCTTGTGGTGTACTTGATGTAGTTGTCACCATTTTAGAAGTCAGATTTATCAATCTTAAGTAGGTTTCTGTAGTTTGTATTTTAAGAGCCCTTCCCTATGCCAAAGTTTTAAGTATGTTTTCTTATTTTTTATTTGTATAACCCTACAGTTTGGTTTTTCATCTTTAATCCACCTGGCATTTCTTCTTTAATGATATGCATATGAATCTGACTTTATTTTTCCCCCATACACTGCTAAGACCACCTTCTTTTCCCCACTAGCCTGAAATGGCGTTCTGACATCCACCAAAATCTGTACATATGGTTCTGTTTCTCAACTCTTCCTTTTTCCATTGATCTTTTTGTTTGATCCACATTGATGCTAATTACTATAGTTTTGCAATATGTTTTGAAGTTCTCCTTATCTTTCAAGATTGTCATGGCCATGCTACATCTTGTCTTTCATGTACCTTTTTGAATCAGTTTAAGCTTCTTAGAAAGTTCTTTGGGGGTCTTGTTTGGGATGACAATGACTATATTAATTTAGGGGAGAACTGCCATTTTTCCAAGATGTTTTCAAGGTGGACAGTATTTTCATCCATCTGTTAGGCTTGTTTTTTGATGCCTGTAGCACGCTTGACTTTTCTTTTCATATATCCTGCACATTTCTCATTAGCTTTTCTCTAGGAGAGGATGGGGTTATCCAGCATCCCACCCACCCATTCTCCCTTCTTATCTCCACCACAATATTCCTTTGTGTGCTTCCACTTCTGTCTTTGAAACTTTCCCTGCCCCCGGTACAGCTGAGGACAGGCCCATGGCCTAAGCTTGACCGACCCAACGCTCTTTCCCAGGTCTCTGAATCTGGAGCAAGGGAGGTGAGGAGGGGCCGGTGGGAGGGCGGCATTCTGGAGGCTGCAGGAGATGTTGGCATTGCCTGGCCACAGTGCCTGGCTGCCCAGCCACTAGCAGGCCGGTGCCTGGGCCCCCAGCTTCCTGTTTGTTCTGAGAGCTCAGCACCTGCCCCTCCGGGAAGTTCTCTTTGTGCTAAGTTAGCCAGGGTCGGTTTCTGTTGCTGGCAGCCATAAGCGCTGACTCATGCCTACCTGTCAGGAAGGACTGAATAAGAAGGTTGTAAGGAGTTCTCTATAAACAATACGAATTCAGAAGAGGGGTGGGGAAATCCCATAGGCCCCAGGGCCCACTTGCATCTCCAGCCACCAGGGCCTCTCAGCTTTACCACTGTGGGGGCCCTAATCCTGCACTTCCTGCCTCAGACCTCCTCACCTCTTGGTGACCTGGCCCCAGGGCCTCCTGTTGACATGTGGGTTGTCCCAATAGTTCTGGGTATTGCCTGAGCCTGCTGACTGCTGCCAATTGCCCCATAAGATGAGGCCTCTGTCTGAGGGAAGGTGTGGTCCCCTCGCTCTGCCCGCTGACCCTATTCACTCCATCACTGGGGAGGAGCAGCTTGCAGGCATTTGTTCATGTTTAAGGCATTTGAATGGGAGCATCCCAGTGCTAGGGTGAGGGAGCAAAGGGGTCACAGAGCCCATGGGGGTGGTCTCCCCGCTAGGAAGGTAGAGGGAGATCAGTTGGGGAGGGCTTGGTGTGTATTCATGGAGAGCAGGACCCGCTCACCCCCATTCACATGTAGCCCCTGAACTTTGCTCCCTAAACCCGCAATAGGGAGATAGTCCAGCCCAGAGCCTCCCCAGCCCTCAGCATCCTGTCCCTTATACCAGGCAGCCCTGGGATCCTACCCTGCATCTGAGCCCAGAGCCCCAGCTGTACAAATGTTCCTTTTGCTTGTCTTATCCTGGTGCACACCCCTGGGGTGCCAGACCCGGACAGGATTGGGGGTTCAGGTTGTCCAGTGCCCCCATCCACCCTATTGTCCAGTGAAACCTGTAGAAGACCAGTCAGGACAGGGCTCCCTGGGGGCTTGGGCTGGCCATCCTTGATAGCTGCCGCCCTCTTGGAGAGCTGGGGCTGCTCCCGTTTTCTTCTTTTCTCTTTTTAAAACATGTCATGGAGATACAAGTACGGTGAAACAGTGTATGGCTTGCTTGACACATGTCTAAAGCTGAGGCTTCATGTCCCTGATGAAGAGGCAGAACCTGTCCAACATGAAGAGAGAGCCGTTCGGTCCTGCCTGCCCAAGGCCCAGGCTCATGCCTGACCTGTCCTCTTGCTCCGTGGGCCCCAGGCCAGGAGCCGTCTCTGCAGAGGCGTGAGGAGAGGCTGGGGATCTGGCTGGGGTCTCCCAAGGGTGCTCAGGGGCCTCTCAAGGCCCTTCTAACAGGGAAGGGAGCCAGCTTTGCTCCTTGAGTGGGTTCCAAGCAGCCTCTGGCCCTGTCAGAAACTCTTCCCCATGTTACTCAACCATGACCTTCACGTCACTATGTGTCACTTATTTCTGCTGAGAAGCCTGACACAAAAAGCCCTGGATCTAGAAGATCTGGCATATTTTCTTAAAAAGTAAATCAATTCTATCACCTTGACATCTGGACTGTTGAAGGAGGAGAGCCGTGTGCCAAAGCGTCCTGGGTCGTTGGATGACAAAAGCTATCCCGGGAAAAAACATTTTTTTCTTCTTCAGTCAGCTGCTATAAAATCTTTCTCCCATTTAAGTGTAGGTGAAAGGATTTTATTGTTTTTGACCCAAATAGTCTGAAAAAACTTGCATGCATTCGTTCATTTATTCACTCATTCAACAAATGTTTATTGAACGTCTACTGTGAGTCAGGCACAATTTATTCCAAGTGCTCAGGACTCAGCGTGAAGGAGGCTGCCGAGGCCCCTGCCCCATGGGGCTTGTATTCAGTAGTGGGGGAGGGACATAAGAAAATCCGGTGAGCAGGTGAACAGACTTCGAAAAGTGAAGGAAAGAAACAAGGCCGAGTGTGCTGGAGCAGGTCTGGTGGCGGAGCTACTGCAAGGATGACCTGTCCTCTGGGACCTCAGGATGTGCAAGGAGCTGCCAGCCAAGAGCTGGAGGAGTCCAGACAGGGACCAGAGATGTGAAGGCCAGGTGGTAAGGAGGCTGGAACAAGTGCCATAGGGAGCAACTGGGGGCAAGGGGCTTGAGCAGCAGGGGCTGGGCTGCAGGGCCCGGAGGCCGTGCCCGAGAGACTGGGCTCCCTCTAAATTCACGGGGCCGTGGCGGGCTCTCGTCACAGAACCAACATCATCTGATACCAATTATTTTTAGAAAGATTCCTCTGAATTCCAGACCAAAGGAGACTGAAGCGACATGGCAACTGAATGTGATATATGATCTGGGATTTTCTTTTGCTATAAGGGACATGATGGGGACAAGTGGTAAAATCTGAATAAAATATGTAGATTAGATAATAGTGTTGCATCAAGGTCCATTTCCTGATTTTGATCACTGAAGTATGGTTATGTAGGAGGGGTCCTTACCTTGAGGAGACACACGCTGATGCATTTAGGGGGGAGGGGCATTGCATGTCTGAAATTTACTCTTAAACATTCAGAAAAACATCTAATGTGCGTACATGTGTGTTGTATCTTGGGAGCGTGCGAGAAGGATAAAGCAAATGTGGCAAAATGTCAACATTTGGGGAATGTGGGTGATGGCTAAGGAAATTGTTTATACTATTTTGCAAGCTTTTTGTAAGTCCGACTTTATGTCAAAATAAAAAGTTAAAAATTTAAGACCCTGTGGCTGTGCCTAGAGGATGGCAGCCAGCATAAGCATAGGCAGAGGGGACAGGAGTGCTCCCTGGAGGACGGGGACCTGGACAGAAGGAGAGAGGCTCTAGAAGAAGAGGAGACGAGACCCCCCCCCCCCCCCACCAATGTGGAGGGAGGGAGAACAGAAGGACGGGAGGATCCTAACTGAGGACTCTGGCCAGAGCGATTGGGTAGGGATGGGACTTCCTGAGAAGAGGAACAGGGTAGGGGAGAAATAGGTTGGGCAGGGGCTGGGGAGATGTGTTTTGTTGACCTGCCAACTCAACTCAGGGCTTCTCCAGAAAGAGTGTTATCAAATCATTTTAGAGGGAAAATGTTGGGTTTTGGAAAGTAATCCCGGCTGGTTGGACTGCAGACCATTGGCCGATTGAAGAAAGGCTGAAGCACAGATATTTAGGCACTTACTTTAATGAAACACTTTCTTATGAAACACTGCCTGAGGAAATGGGGTCTTTAATCGTAGGATATGGAGGACAGTCAACGCCACCCTCAAGATCTGCACAGAGTATCTGTTGAACATGGGCCGGACAGTCGCACGGGAAGAGGGTCTTCAGTCCTGGAGGATGTTAGACCCCCTCAGAGGGCTTTTATGAAATACCTCCCTCCAGGATCCACCTCTTCAAAACTCCGGTGGGGCTCCAATGTAGTATTTTTTAAAGCTCCCTAAGTGACTCCAGTGTGTGGCAGGGCTTGGGAGCCACCAAATCAGCTGACTCAGGACTCCACCGGAGGACTCTAGAAACCGTGGGACCAGAGGCAGCATCGTTGGATCAAGTGCCTCCCCCTGGGGAGAATGCACTGAAGGACAACACTCAAGAAGGGGCTTTCTGTTTGTTTAAATTTTTGTTGTAGTTGCAAAATGGTCAGTTCTTATTTCGGTTTCCCTCTGCCAATTTGCCCTGGCACAGGCAGCCACACCTCCTGCCAAATTTGAGGTGAGTGGGAGGACAGAGTGGGCCGGAGGGCCCAGGGCCAAGGCCGTGGCAAGGCGGAGGTGAGGCAGCCCCAGGCTGTGTGCCCGGGGAGAGCCTGGTCACTCCTCAGGTAGGACGGAGCCTCCACTGACAGACCCAAGGGGTTCAGCGAGGTCAGAGATGGGAGGAGGGGCCGCCAGCTGCGCTCCGCAGGAGCAGAGGTAGGACCGAATCAGTGTGTGGAACAGCTAATAAATGAAGATGTGAATCGCAGCACACTTGACCCCAGCCTTCCACAGCTCGGGTGGGCGTGGCGTGTGAGGGGCTCTCAGAATCAGGGGGAACGTATCACGGTCCGCTGAAAAGCAAGGGCAGAATGCACACACAACAGGCCCTAAGGGTATGCGTTCAGGACTGAGTACTTACAGGGCACATGGTCACTTGCTCTGGGGAACAGATCACAACCCACATTGGCCCCAGTTGGAAAAGGAGCTCTTCAAAGGGAACGTCAACTTGTACTTGCTCAGTGATATGCAAGGATGCTGGGTCAGCCCGCCCAGAAACTGCCTCTGGGCCAGCCTCCATGGGCACAGCCTTGGCTCCTCCAAGTGCCTCCCAGGGCAGGACTCCCTGCTGCCCACCCAGGCTGGCGGGGGTTCAGACCAGCCAGGCTCGCAGGTGACTCTCTGCCTGACTCAGGCTCCCTTCTGGGGGCCGGGGTTCTGTTTGTTTGCAGGTAAGTGCTCTCAAGCCCATCAGGGGATTTTAATAATTACATTCAGAATTGTGTCTCTCTGGCCTCTGGACTGTAAGGGTCAAGGCAGCATCCCTCTGGGTCAGCAGGGCCAACCATGGTGTCTGGCACGTAGGAGGCACCCAACACAGGACCCTGGGACGGGTCTGAGCAGGATTCCATGGCAAAGCATCTTTTATGAAAGCCCAAGTCTGTTCTTGGCTGCTTGACCATGATTTGTACTTTTTGCCACTTAAAAGAGCGGTGAGGACACTGGGCCTATTCAGTTACAGACTTCTTTCTTAAGAGGCAGTCCAGCCTTTGGCAAAATGGTTCCCCTTTCAGGGCCCCTCTTTTGCTGCACGTGGCCCCTTCCTCCTTCCTCACCCACCTTCTGGGGCCCCAAGAGCCCTAGGCTTCCTCTAAACCCCTTCCTTTAGAGCGGCTGCCCAGAGCTGTGGTGCAGGCAGGGTTCTTAAAAATACATTCTGCCAGAGGACAAATGACCGACAACGGCTTGATGAATGCAGCCTCTTGCAACTCTGGTGGCATGTGCATTTTGGACAATTAAGTTGTTGTCTAAACTTGGTGGCTCGTCTTCATCAGTCATAAGAAAATGACACTTTGGGGAAATAAATCCCAACAATATGGGCTGTTTCCTGGAATACCCCAGGCTCACTCCTGCATCACCGTCTTGTTGTCCCCTCTTTCTAAAGTGCTCTTCCCAGGTACCCACAGGGCTGGCTTCTTTACCAGCTTCAGGTCTCTTCCAGGCCTTCCCAGTGTGGCTTTCCCCAACCACCCCATTCAGTCCCTCCCTTTGGTTTACACTCTGTGCAGGAAGGTGTGCCCTCGCTCCTGGAGCCCCAACTTGGGGCACTGGAACTTGGGGTGGCTATGGGACAAGAGGGAGGGACTCAGGTCCTAGTCACTGGGGATCCAGTGATGGGCAAGGACTGGGCTATATGCTCTGTAAGAACAAGGACTGTATGAGCCCCATTCCTTGCACCCCCAGCATCAGCACATAGTAGGTGCTCAAGGAACATCTGTGGAAGGATGTAGGGGAAGAGCATGGCTACCACAGCACCCTGGACATGTTGAGAGAGTACTAAATTGAGTAAGAATGGGAGAGGCTCCCCGTCTCCCTCCAGACCCCTGGCTGCATCCCTTGGTGGGACCCCGTCACGAGTGGCCTTTTATTACACACAGATGGGGAGCATCCAGGCAGAAGTGTCTCAAAATTTCCTTCCAGAGGAAAGCAGGCTTAAAATACTTGCCCATCAGATGGCCAACGCAGCCCTGGAGAACCGAGTTCCTTGTCTCACGGCGAGCTTCGAAGAGCATGAAAACAACCAGGCTCTCTGCTGTCTGCACGGGCCGCAGCCCTGTGGCCTTCATGTGGGACCAACCATGGGACTGACCTGCTTAGCGGGAACACGAAAGTTTAAACAGACAGACTGATGGACAGGCTGAGATGTGAGAGGACACAGTCGCCTCCCATGGCTGAAACCCAATGTGTGGCCAACGTGGCCAATTATGCCTAGACCAAGGGGAGAAGGGAGGGCTGGACCCCCAGGTAAAGTCTCTCACCTGGAGTCGGAAACAGCAGGCAGGAGCCCTGTTTAGATTTAATGAACACATTCTTGGGCTGCACACCCCCTTTTCTGAAAGCATAAACACCCGAGAAGGCAGATGTAAAATCTAAAGGACGTTGGCCTCAGAGAGTCATGTGTGTCAACTTGTGTAAATAACGCCACACTGACTTAGAAATAATCCACTAGGGACCAACAAAACACTTGCATTGTTATAAAACTGGACTAAGATTGCATTTTTTCCCTTGAAATCACTTTTCAGAGTTTATAAATATATCTGAGGAGAAGGAGGGAACCAGCATTCATAAAATAGAGTACAACATTTTTGGAGATTATTTATGCTTTTTTTTCTGTCGGACTCTGAACCCTTTGATGAACTGAAGGACTATATAAAGTAAGTTGAATGATTTCTTTCCAAGAAACATCAAATAAAAGTCTAGTTCCAGAGAGACAGAATTCTTTACCAGTGTTCCCAAAAGCCAACAACCTTCTTTTTCATGTTTTCTGTGACTGAAAGTTATTTTCCTTAAGCCTGCCACACTTTTCAGTTGAAAATATCCAACATGGAAGCACGTCTTACCCAGTGTGGGTGTATTTAGTGTAAGATTCCCATTTCCCATGACTCAGAGAGGGAAGAAAATGACGGAGAGCAGAGCAGTGACAGCCTCTCAGCACAGAGTCATGTAGCATTTGAAACTGACAAGACATTGACCTGTGTTGATTCATCAAACAGCCTGGAACCACTCTTCCTCTTCTAGGCTGCCTCTTCCCCACCGCAGCTCTTCTCTGTGAGTTTAGCTCCCATTACAGCTACCTAAAGAGGGCCGGCCTTTCTCCCCGCATTGCTGTGCCGGGCTTCTTCAGAACCTGAGCCGGCCGGCAGATAAAGGGAAACCTCCTCATCACATTGTCCTCACAACGGACCACAGTCTGAGGACACACCACTCCCCCCTTCTCCGATATCATCTTGTATGATGTCGGGGGCTGCTCTGGACATTTGTCCCTGTCATACCTCATATGCGTGTGTACTTGTACCGTTTGTGGATCTGTGATCATTGGTAGCAGCATCTCTTAGTGAGTCACAAATACACTGAGCGAATGCTATGCATAAGAAAGTAATAACCAACAGCACAAAGCAACATGAATGCCAAAAGAATGTGTGTGTGTGTGTGTGTGTGTGTGCCGGTGTGGTGGAAGTTGGGAGAGACGACACAATATTTACTGGTCACCTTCATTGTACCTGAAATTTTCATGCACTTTCTTCTGTAATGCCCATGTCAGTCTCCAAAAGCGAGGATTATTGAGGCCCAGATGCAAGAGGAGTATATTTGTTTGCTGGGGCTGCCGTAACACGTTACCACAAACGGGATGGCTTCAAACAACAGAAAGGTACTCATTCACAGTTCTAGAGGGCAGAAATCCAAATTCAAGGGGTCGGCAAGGCTGGGTTCCCTCCGAAGGCTCTGGGGGACCATCCTTCCTTCCCTCTTCCAGCTTCTGGGGCTCCAGGCATCCCTTGGCTTGTGGCTGCCTCACTCCGATCTCTGCCTCCATCTTCACATGGCCTTCTCCTCTATGTGTCTGTGTCTTCTCCTCTTCTGTCTCTTATAGGACATTTGTCACTGAATTTAGGACCCTCCTGAGCAGTCCAGGACTATCTCATCTCAAGATCTTGGACTTGAGTACATGCAAAGACCCTTTTCCCAAATAAGATCACATTTACAAGTTCTGGGGGTTAGGACGTGAAACTCTATTTTGGGGGGCTACAATTCAACCCACTACAAGGGGTGATATTTAACACTTATTGGAATTTAATTTGCCCCAGGCACTGTTTTAGTTGCTTTGTCTGAATTATCTCTTTTTGTCTTCACAATAACTTCAAGAGGCAGGCACAAGTTATTGTCCCTATTTTTACAAGTGAAGACACCAAAGTGCCGAGAGAGGAAGTAAGTCTCCAGGGTCACTCATCTCGAAAGTGGCAGAACCTGGGCAGTGGTGCTGCTGAGCCTGCGGGGAACCCCAGGTGCCTGCAGGCTCTCAGAGCTAATTCATGGCAGAGCCATCGGCTACGCCTCCCTCCTGGTCACAGCCTTCGTCTCCTCCCCCTGTCATCATCCTCGGTGACATCTACACCCAATCAGATGGACCATGCAGCACCGTCACGGCCAACCCTCTGTCAGTCTCTCCTAGGGCTCCTCAGGGGCCCATTCCTGCAGAAACACCCTGACCCCCTCATCTCCCTCAGCCTCAAATCTAGATTCCAAACACCTTTCCCCACCCTCGCAGCCCTGCAGCTCGAGCTCCCCACCCACCCCATTCCTTGGCTTCACTGAGAATTTCAGCATACTGAGCCCCCTCCCCCTGCCCCAGGCCTCCCTCCTGGCTTCTCTCCCCTTCCCGTCAGGCCTCTATTCCATGGCTTTTCATAATTGCTCCAACATGAATTCCCTCAAAAACTCCACCTTTTGTCACAGCCCCTTGGCAAATCCCACCCCCGGATGAACCCTCCCATCTACCTTCGCGCCTGCACCAGAGCTGTTGACTGTTTTGGAGATAATCACGCAACAGGGCTGGCTGCTCGACTCTAAATTCACCGCCTCAGTCTGCACGTTGGCCCTCAGTACTGCCAGGCAACCCCACAGTTCTCTCAAGTCCACTGCCCACTCCCGGTGACAATTCTCCTTTCTTCTCTTTCCTCCACACCTCCTCCTGCCCCCTGTGCTTTCCCTCCAGTTCCCAGTGATCCCGTTACTTAGCTTCACTGAGACCTACACTTCCCAACACCAAACTCACAAACCCGCCCAAACCGGCTCCTCTTCTGCTTCTTCCTCCTCCGCTGATGGAGGAAAGCCTCTCCATCTGGGCTCTTGATTCGTCCCCTCCAGCTACTCAAGAACTTCGCTTCCTCAGTTGTGCCAGCTCTCCCTTTCAAGTCAGTCCCTTCCTTTCTCCAGGCAGTTGCAATCAGCACACAGACATGCTCTCCAGTCCTCACGTATCCAGCCCCTCCCCTTGACAGCTACCTTCTAATTCCTCAATTTGCTGTGGGAGCCAAATTTCTCCAGAGTTCGATGTACACAGATGGTTTCCACTTTCTCACCTTGTGCACTCCTGGACCCACTGCAGCCTGGCTCTGCCCCCAGTGCTCTCCTGACATTGCTCAGCCAAAGTCACCAATGACCCCCATCTTGCCAGGTCCAGCCCAACTCTGAGACTTTGTCTTAGTCCTTTGTCCCAGTTGACCACTCCCTCCTTCTGGAAACACTCTCCTCTCTCAGTTAATCCTAGCAAGGAACACTCTCCAGGTTTTCCTCTGACTTCAGCGACTAGTCCTTCTTTGTGGGGTCCTCCTTTTTCTGACCCCTGAATGTTGGTCTTCCTTAGACCCCCCCGGGCCCTCTTCATTTTCCACACTCACTTCCCAAGTGATGCCACGCAGTCCCATGGATTTAACCACCATTCTTATGCCAATGATCCCAAATCTATATCCGCAACCTGGACTTCTCCTTTGAGCTTCCTTGGAATTTGCAGTTCCCGTTGCCCAGTGACATTTCCACCTGGAGACCTCAGACATTGCGAAATTAGCATGTTAGCAAGTGCAATTTCTCCCTCTAGACTTATCCCATCCTCCACCCAGCCTTTCTCATCTTAGTAAATGGCACCCCTTCCCCAGGTTACTTAAACCTCTCTTTCTTCTCCCCTTATCTAAGCCATCAGTTAAGTTTTGTCGATTTGTTCTCTAAAATATATGTTGAATCCACCCTTAACATGGCCTGGAAGGCACAGCTCTACCGCCCATCCTCAGCTCAGGATACTTTCCAGAGACACCGCTTTTCTTTCTGTTCCTCCTTCCTCTCCCACCCAAGCTCTTTCCCACTTAAAGGTCTCGCACATGCCCTTCTTCTTACCTGAAATATTCTCCCCTGCTCTTCATGTGTCAGTTTTAAGTGTTGCCAGTTTGAAGTGGCTGTCACTAACCAACTCATCTAAACTGGGTCCCTCTGGTATTCTTCATCTTGGCCCCTTGTTTATTTTCTTCATCTGCCTCACACCTTCAAATTGTTGTCTTTTTTGTGTTGTTATTTTTGTTGCTGACTTACTTTCTTGCTTGAATAGAAGATCCAGGAGGGCCAGGGTCTTGCTCCCAGTACATCTTCAGGACATGGAACAGTGCCTGACACACCTACTGGTTGGACGACGGAAGGAAGGAAACTAGGATTCGAACTACGTCTGTCTGATTTCAGAGCTTTGCTCTCTTTTCACACCCCACATACCCTCCTTCCTTCAGAAGAAAGAGGACTGGAGGAGTGTAGGGGCAGGAGAAGGCTGCTCCGGGTGGGCTGATCAGAGAGGGTTTCCTGGAGGAAGGAAGAAGGATCTAGAAAGATGAGACCTCCATCCCCTGGCCCCTTTCTTCTGATCACACCAGGTCCTGTGCCACTCATCCCCAATAGTGACAAGATGGCACTGAGTCTGAGATGAACTTGTCTCTCACATGCATGTAGCCTACAGAAGACAGAAGTTGGATACCTGCTCTTCTAAGACTGTGGCCAGCTCCTTCTTTTCCAGGCATTTACATGTGTTTTCGGATATCTCTATCCTCTGCCTCACTCCACATCCAGCCACCTCCGGGGATACCTCCAGCATGTCTGGTCCATTCCTTGGCATCCTCTAGACCCTGATTAGCCCTCAGGGTCCAGCCCCAATGCTCCTCCGGGCACCCTTACCCAGCCCCTTCTGAGGACCCTTAGTTGCTCAAGCATGTACTTACCATCTGTAGTCTGAGGACTTTGGTTTTCTCCCACAGACTGGTTTGTCTCACCAGCTTCTCAGGGTGAATGTGGTTGTACTGCAGTGACAAACAAACCCCAGCGCTCAGTGGCTTTACAGGCAAAGTGGATGAAGTCTCATACTGCGAGTCCACCATGGTTCGGTGGGAGGCTTCCCTTCCCATACTCCCCATTCGAGGACACAGGCTGATGGAGCCTCTACCATCCTGAGCGTTGCCAGGCATCATGTTGGGGTGAAGGGAATGTGGCATCAGCTCTTCCAAGCATCCTCCCAGAGGTGCTACGTGTCACTCGTGTCACTTCTCTCCCGTTTTACAGGGTGAAGCAATCACTCACCCACACACCACCTGGGAGGCGAGGAGAGATGGAGAGAAGAGAGTGTGAACCTGTAACGCGCTCGGAAGCAGAAGCAATGGAACCATTAGTGAGTGACCATTGTGACCACCATCCCAAACAAGCTGGAAGTTCCCGAAGGTCAGAGGCTATGTCTCAGCTTATGCTTTCTCTCCCCTGCAGTGCCTCACCTAAAGCGTGGGCAGAGCCACTAAATGAGCAAGTTCTAGATCCAGCAAAGGATCTCCCTTCGCCCTAGAAGGGGTTCTGGTGCATGAGGTGATTTGGCTGCAATTGTCAAGAGAGCCTCTGGCAGAGTTTTGGATAAAATTTATGGGAGCTTCCCTCTCTCTGAGCTATGGCTTTCAGCCGCAGACCCCATTTCTTTCCCTATTGGTGTTTACCAACCCCTCCTCTACTGCCCCACAACCCTGCCTTGCAACCAGATCTCTCTAGAACCTAGGCCAGTTCCGGCCTGTGCCAACTGAGATGCACAGGTCGAACAGTCTTCTGCCCGACCTGAGAACACAGCATAACTCCTTCCTGTTGGCTATAACATGGTGAGCACTTCTCAGAGGCCAGGCACTGGGTTAAGTGCTTTATCACATCATTGATTCATTCTTGTTGTAAGCCAGTGCGGAGGCTCCCATCATTAAATTCATTTTATAGATGAGGATACTAAGGTTCGGAGAGGTTTTAAAACTTCCTCAGGGCACCCAGCCGGCAGGCAGGATCTCTGGGCTCACCTGTCTGGCTCCCCACCCCTCCTGCCTTGTGACTGGGCCTGTGGCTGAAGGGGCGAGTCGTGCCAAAGGTCAACCCTTGGAGCGTGTCGCCAGCTCCATGGGGAACTTAGTGTTCTTTGTGGAGGCTGAAGGGCATAGATAATGCTGGAATTTACCACTCAAGACAGCAGTGCTAAGTGTGACCTTTTTTTGATAAGCTTGGATTTTATGTCTTTAGGAGCCAACAAACAAACCATAAAGTGGCAGTGTATTTTCATGGACGCTTTGGGAGGCATCCCAGCTGAGCCTGCACCCAGAGGGCGAGACTCAGGGTCTCTGCCCAAGTGGAGGAGGGAAAGAGGCAGGCCCCTGGGGAGGGCACTGCACGGCACTTCCCCCCCCGCCCCCCCCGCCCCCCCCCCCCCCCCCCCCCAGACCTGGCTGGGCGGGCTGGACTACTGTCTCTGCTTCTTAGATCTGCCCTTTCCTCATCTGAAAAGCGGGCAGGAGGCAGTCTCATTTCCACTCTGAAACTCAGGCACTATGGTGATGACCCTAAGCGTCTCCACTTAGAAGGCTCATTAACAATAAAAATAATAACAATGATACCAATAGCTAACTTAGACTGAGACCATGTGCCAGTCAAGATGCTAGGAACTTTATCTGTATTACCTTTTTGGATTATTCCACTTTATATATGAGGAAAGTGAGGCTCAGGCAAGTTAAAAAATGTGCCCAAGCTTATACAGTGAGTGAGTGATTGCACGAGGCTAGAGACCCAGCAAGACTTCTCAGGCCAAACTCTTAGCCATGAAGCCTTCCTGTGGAGAGTTGACAATGATGATGCAAAAGATGATGGCAAAGACAAAGATGATGATGATGATGGTGTCGGTGAAGACGATGCGATGACTGATGGCCCTAAATGCTTTGCTGATTAGTTCCCCGATTCTTAGCGTCTTCCAGAGATCCAGGCCTCCCTTGGCTGCCAAGCCACAGGGGATAAGTGGGTTTACTTGTAGGGGAAGGAACCAGGTTAGCACGAGCAATGCCTCCCCTGTCCAGTCCCATTTCCCCCCCAGGAGCACAGTGAAGCCCCAGGCTGGGAGACAACCCCTAAGGAGGTTTGCTGGAGCAGGACCCCTCTCAAGGCCCCGTTGAGGCAACCTCTGCTGGGCTCAGCCCCTCCTGGCCTGAGGCATCTTCCCAGGACTCTGCTTTGGCACTCTTTCTCTTCCAGTCTAACACAGTTCCTTGTGATCATCTCATTGCCCAGCCTGGAATGCGCTTTCCCGTCCTCTCTGCACACTTAAAGGCTAGTCATTCCCAGGGCCCAGCTCAAGAACACGTAGTTGGTCACTTTGTTCCTCTGTCCAACCATCTGTTTATTCATTCGTATTTCTCATGCCGTGTGTATTATGTGCCAGGCATGCGTGGTATAGAGGAACAAGCACGGGTGAGGTCAGACACAGGTTCCACCTGTCCCTTCTCAGCTGTGTGACCGGGCACGTCGCCTCTCTGAGCTTCAGTTTTCTCATCTGTAGAATGTGGATCATTGATGACGGTGTGAGCTGAGTGAAATCACGGCTCCTCGCAGCCGCACCATGAACACTAACTCCCTGCCGCCTGCCCCCTCCCATCAAGAAAGTTTCCTTCCCTCTGGCGCCCCCTCACCTCCCTCTACATCCACGGCTCTCCCCGAACACGCGCATGAGCACAGCACACCAATTCAGCAGGACGGTGGTGGCCACAAGGGAGGCTCTGCGGGCCCCGGGCTGGTCTTCTTGTGACTCCTTGGCACTGAGGCCAAGACTCCATTTGAGACAAAACCTCAGCAGGAGCTGGCTGGCTCCCCGGCCCACTGAGACTTTCCACCTGACACAGACCTTCTGGGGTGTCCTTTCCAGAGTGGGGGAAAGAATGAGCTGGGCTGGAGGTCCTTCCTTCAGGCCTTACAGGGGCCAACCTGGAGAGGAGGTTTGTGAAAAGACCAGCACAGGTCCCCTCTGCTGCCCATCTGAGCCAGGCCTGGGCCGGGCCGGCACTCGGCAACAGGGACATGCCCAGCCAGGCTGAATCAGGAAGCCCTCTCTGCGGCGTCCCGTGCAGAGATGGTGTGTGTGTGTGTGTAAGTGATGGAGACCTGTGGTGACAAGGAACGGCAGGGCTCCCTCAGGGCGAGCAGAATCTCCTTGCTCATCCTCATTTGTCCACCACAGAGTTTGTGGAGGGGAGAGCCCACCTGGAAGGTTCTGCCTTTGGCCTAGGGGAGCCCATCCCCCTTAGAGGCTGCCCTTGCACCTGGCAAGGCTGACCACCCTCATTAGGATGTCAGAGTGAGACCAGTGCTGGGGGGCCTGTGCAGCTGGACGCCCCCCAGCACAAGATCTGTGTGTGTGTGTGTGTGTGTGTGTGTGTGTGTGGCAGAGACGGGGGTGGGCGCAGAGGCCTAGAACAAGCAGACAAGCAGCCAGGGCCCTTTTGCCATGATGTCCTAGAGCTGGCACTGGGAGGAGGGTCTCCGCGGCCTCAGGCTCTTGGGCAGTGAGAAGGGATTTACCAGACTGGGATCTTTTGTCTAAACCTTCAGATAAATCCAGAAAAAAATTTTTCAGCAAATCTAGCTTCTTCTAACTCATAACACACAGCCAACCCCCCAACTCCAGCGTCTTTGAGTGGAAATGGCTGGCAGGAGACCTTGGCCTTGACCTCACCCTCGAGACACTGCTGTTCCCTCCCAGGTCGATGCAGGCAGGTCAGCTGTCAAGCTGGGATCCCCTCCCCTACCCCACATGGCCAGGTGTCCCTGCCCATCTTTTAGTGGATGAGCCTTGTGGAAAGGGACCCCAGACAATCCAGATTGAGCCCTCCTTTCTCCTGTGTTAGTCATCTTTCTCATTTCCACTCAGCAGAGTGGTCACCCGTTGCCTGGTCTTTCTAATACGCCCTGCCCTCCTCTCCATGTCAGACCCTCAGGACAGATGCATGAGGACAGACACAAGGACTAGAAATCAAGCCCGAGAGGATGCACTTATGTCTGCTGAGAATCCTTGCAAAACAGAGAGAGGGAGAGACAGGGCAAAGACAGAAGGAAGAGAAAGGAGAGAGCAAGACAGGAAGAGACTGAGAAAGGGACAAAAAGGCCCGCTGGTGCCGTCAGAAGCTTCCCTCCGGCTTTGCTGATAAAGCCCTGGCCTGGCAGAGCAGCCACCTTGAGCTTATAGAAGAGGAGAGAGAGGGTTCAGGGCAGCCCTGGGGGGGGGTCCCCAGTCCGGGAGGAAGCGGGAGCCAGGGCAGCCTCTTGACCCCATTATCAAATCACACACACAAATCACACATTAACAAAGTGTGTACGTGTGTGAGGGGGTCCTTTTAAAATTTCGTTCTCTCCCCCTTGTTAGTTGAAAGCACTGACCACTAAAAGTAAGGAATGCACAGATGCTGCACTGACTCCCTGCCAATCAAGGCCCCAGTGGGCGCAACCCAGAGTCCACAGGCCTGTGCCCTCCTGCCTGGGGTCCCCGCAGGGCAGGCCCCAATACTCTCACCCTTGTGCCCCTCATCATTACCCTTCCACTTGGAACAGCACAGTGAAATGCTCTGCAGTCTGCAGCCTTGGGCGTCATCTCAGGTCCGCCTTCCCTCCTTAGCTCCCTTCTGTATAAAATGGGCGTGATAACCTCCAGCCCTCAGGACCACCGAGTGGGTGAGATGCAAAAATGTCCGCAAAACACTCGGCAGGAGGAGAGTGACTAATGTGGACGGCCACCGGGCCCATCTCCCCACCACTTCGTCAAGCAGACTAGGTATCTTGATTATTATGATCGCCTGTGTTTTATGCATGAGGAAAGCCGGCTCGCCTGGGTCGTTGACTTGCCCTGGGTGTTTTCTGTCCCCGTCAGCAGCCTGGCTGCTCTGCCCCCGTCCCACGTGCTGGGCGTGGTGCCCGGAGCTCCACACACAGCCTCAGAGCTGCCTCCTGACATGTTGAGCAGGCACCAGGCCGGGTTGCCAGCCCCGCAGGGAGGGCTCAACACAAGTGTGTTGAATGGAAGCTCTAAGCCCTTAGAGGCAAAGATGTCTGCTTGGGGAGCTCTTAGGCTCCATACACAGCTGCCAGAGGGCTCCTTTCCAGAATGGGCTCCACAGAAGGAGCCAAGACGCTCATCTTCAGCTTCTGCTTCTCAGGCCACAGATGCTGTGTACTCAGGTCTTTTCAGCACTCTGTGTCCAGAAGTGAGACCAGACAGGTCCACGCAGAAATCATCATCTGGTTTTAGTCCCAGAAATGCCTGATACCTTTCTGTGGTCCTGACGTGGTGCATCACCTAGAGAATTAAAATGCAGATTCCTGGGCCTTGAATCCCCCAGGAACCCGACTCAGCAGGTGTATGTGTGTGTGTGGGGGGGGCGGAAATAGGGGTAGATATCCACCTGTCAGGTCTCCCGGAGAATGCTGGGGCCCACCAGGCATGCAAGCCTACCATGCACAGGAGCACAGCAGCCTGGCAGAGTGGTACGACTCTGAGCTCTGATGCCCCCTGCCCTGGGTTGACACCCTAGTTCCTGCACTTTTAGTAGCTGTGGCACCTACGCATGTCACTTAGCCACCCTATGCCTCAGTTTCCTTATCTGTAAAATGGAGATAATGACAGCAATGCGATCAGAGTGTTGTAACAATAGCAAAATGAGTGGCTATACTGGAACTTCAGCTCACCACATGACATCCTCTGAAGCAGGGTGTGGGGATGCGGGATGTCTTCACGTTTGGCTACCTCCTGTGGGTTCCTCGGGATAGTGAAGCAGGAGCCTTGATCCCGCCTGCAGGAGGAAGGCAGAGACCTCTCTCAGACTCGCCTCCAAGACTCAGATCCCTCCCCCTGAGAGCCCACAAGTCAATGGAGACAACATAAGCCAGACAGACATACAGGAAGGATTTTTTCCAAAACACAAGTGAATGCAAGAGAGGGTTTCTATGGTTACTACACACACACACACTTAAAAAAAAAAAAAGGAAGAGATTTTTGTTTGTTTGTTTTAAAACACAAGACAGAACCCAAACACAGCCCGGAGATTGCTCGCAGTAGACTGGGCAGGGGGAGGGCGGGAGGCTGGAAGCCAAAGCAGGCTGGGCTGCCCACCACAGCCCCCTCGGCCTGGCCTTGACCTGCAGCCACCTCCATGGCTGACCCAGGAAGCGACAAGCCTCATCCAGTGGTCGTCAGCCACACTTACGATGCCAGAGGCCAAATCGCTTCCAGACCAAACCAGAGAGAGGGCTGTGATTCTCCAGTTAATTTTAGGCAGCTCTGAAACCTCAGCCCGGCTCCAGTGGCGGCCAGCGACCATCACACATTTTCTAAAATGTAACAAGCTTACTTCTTTGCTCTTCAGTGTAAGTGACCAGAGGAAGAGTGATACCATTTCCCTGGAACGGCTCCCTGGAGAGGTCAATGTCAGGGCCCCCTGGGGACAGCGAGAACCCCGCGGCATTGCTGGCTCCGGGCTCCGCTGAGTGTCAGCACTTGGTGTGTTTTTTTGCCAATGTCAGAAGAATTTCAGAACATTTATCTCACAAGTAAGACACACAGAGACTCAGAAATCTACCCGAGGCCAGCTTCCCGCCGCCTGGCAGTTTCCATGCATTGTGTGGAGTCGGGATTTCTCTCCTTGGACCGGCCCCAGAAATCTTACGACCCTGCTTCTCTGCACTCCGGGGAGATCTGTCTGCTTTTAAAGCCGTCAGGTTCTCTTCTGAGAGTGGGCTGACATTCTTCCTAACTGGACTTGAATTAACTCCATAGGTTGAAAGCTTGGAGTAGAAATCTTTCATGTGACCAGCTGCCCTATTTCCATTTTCCCGATTTCCTATTTTCTATAAATTACGGACCCATTAATTCACGAGATTTCTAATTTACTTAATAGACAAGCCACAGATGTGCGGCTCTCCATCAAATCCGGGAAGGGCAGTCAGAATATAGGCCCAGGTCTGTGAATTTGGATGGTAACGGCTGACTTTCCGCACGCCCAGACCATCCTGGGGAACGGCTGCGCTCCTGTTTCCTGAAGCGTCTGCCTCCCTCCTCACTGATTCATCACATTCCAAATAATCATGTGAGGTTGGCACGGTGACCAGCATCCCATTTTCAGATGAGGAAATGGAGGCTCAGAGCGGGTAAGCGGCTTGCTCAAGGTTGCAGAGTAACAGCCACGTTTTGCACGCAGCCTGTTGACCTCTGTAAGCCTTAACCCCTGGGCCTCCCACCCTGGGCTCTGCCTCCTGTGACAGCCAAGAGGGGTGTGGCAAACCTTTGGGAAGTGTGGCACGGATGCCTGCTGATCTTTGCGTGAAGAGCATGCCCATCTGTGGACTCAGTCTGAATGTGCCCAGTACAGATCTCTGCCATTGATACCATAAGACAGTGGGTCTCACCCTGGCTGCTCATATAAACCGTCTGGGAGCTTTTAAGATTTCCAGTGCCCTGGACTGTTCATCAAACCAATTCAACCAGAATCTCCGGAGGGAGCCAGGAGTCAATGCTTTTTAACGTTCTCCAGGTGATTCCCATGTGCAGTGCAATTAAGACCCACCACCTAGTGCTGAATCAGCGGCTCTCCACAGGGTGTGGCCCCCTCTTGCATTTTAACAACACGATACCCCTTGTAGGTGAACTGGATGCTGCCCGCCTGCAGGAGGGAGGGAAGCGTGTCTTGATGCAGGCCTGGTTTTACCATCAAAAAGCAGCCATTTTAACCACCATCCGAAAGTGCAACTCAATACCTGCCATGTCAACGCCCAAAGGATCATTTCTGGCAAACTTTCTCCGATTCTGTGATCAGAGGACGCTAGGTAATGTTCCCACAGCTGCACTTGCTTGGTATTCAAGGATGGGCAATGCCATGGCAAACTCTTCCTGAAAACTGCCCTGGCTCTGCTGTCTGATGGCGTGAAACCTGGATGCTGGGGGCCCCTGACCTGGGAGGGCGGGTGGCATTGGCAGGCCTCTCTCAGGAGCAATGCAAGCCGGGGAGCTCCTTGAGCCAGCCGCCATATACCCGCTTCCTGGTGCGCCATGTAGTGGAGGCGGTCTCGCTTGGTTAAGCTCTTTTTGGTTAAAATGATTTTGATGACAAAATTTAGAGGAAAAAAAAGTCCTTAAATTCTCCATCCTTCCAGGCTTTTCCCAAAAATGTATGTTATGGTTGCACTCATTGCATACAAACACTTTCACATCTTGTTTGTTTGTTTTTTGTTTGACTTGTCGCTTTGCTACACTGCTACACAGGCCTCAATAACCACAAGCTATTTGACCATCCACTATTGCTCGCCATGCAGCTTTTTCCTTTTTCTGGATTAGTTTAACAAATTCATAGAATTGAAATTACTGAGTAGGAATTTTAAATGACCCTATTCCCAATTTTTTCTCCAGAAGAGTTATATGAATAAATATTGCCATTCATACTAGATAAATGGCAGAGCCCATAAAATTTCACCAGGAATTGTGTATTTTTCATTAAGCTATTTTTTGGCAGCTTCATAGACAGGATAATGCCACGCTATTGTAGTGTGCATTTCTTTGATTACTAGCAAGTTTCATTCATTCATTCGTTCATTCACACACTCAGGGACGAATTTATTTATTGGATGTCCATTCTGTGCCAGGCACTGTTCTAGGCCCTGGAGAGACGGCCGTGAACAAAACAGACCAAAATCCCCACCTTTGTGGAAGCTTCCTTCTAGTGATCATTTTCCTGTTTTGTCTGTAGTCTGGCAACTGTGTGACTCACTCACAGTAGGGGCTGAGCATTTGGGCAATTTCCACGCTTGCGTTTAATTCGTGCAGCCTGGCACAGCGGGGCTTTCCTTAATATTCCTTTCTGGAGGTGGTGAAGTGAAGGCTTGCTTGCTGGACATCCCTCTGTATCCCTCTGC